>NC_134837.1:30076275-30439820 GCF_004210375.1 Tachypleus tridentatus | reverse complement strand
TGTGAATTACAAAAGTTAAGGTAAACGAAGATCTGCTTGAGCTCAATATTCAATTCGTTTTCCAAATCTCTGTCTCAAACTATGATGTGTTGAGTTGGACAACTTTACTATTTACTTTCTTCGAATTATTTAGTATCGAATTAGGTATATCTACTACACTATATTGTTACTATTCATGTTGGCAGTAAGGTTCATAAAAATATTTATCTGTGTAATTACAAATTCCTATAATATTGTTCAGATCTGACAATAAAGAGTCGGTAATTGATCTGTATAAATATAACAGTACTGTCTGTTGTATGTTATATAACTAATTCATACCATAACAGTTCATACAAATATAATAGTATTGTCTGTTGTATGTCCATATAACTATTACACAAGGTGTAGAGAGCTATTCGCCAAAATTGGTATAAAAGTTCATTAGGTCCATGCGAGGATATATATAAGTTTACAGTTTTGTATTTTGCGTTTTTTTTTTACAGAAGGGCTTTTTTACTACAGATGGATCCAAATTTGGTGTGGAGATTTATTGAGTACATGGGGAGATACATAAAATTTTGAGTTCAGCTGTTTTTATGAGAGTTTTTTACCACTAATTTATCCCTTTTTGATTGATCTTCAACAAATTTGGCACGAAGGTTTGTTTGGTCCATATCGTAAGACTTGCAAACTCGCGTTTTTGCGTTCTGCAGTTTTCTATGGGAGGATTTTGCGCTTTTTACCACTACTTTGCTTTTTTTGATGGGTGTTTACCAAATTTGGCATGAAAGTTTGCTGGATCCATGCCGAGATACATATAAACTTGCTATTTCATATTTTGTGTTTTGCAGTTTTAGGGCGTTTTTGCATTTTTTAAAATTTTATTTTTTACAATTACTCATAAGGAAAGCGACTGTTCATGTTCTAAGATAACCTTTCATTAACCATGAATTTACATAACTACAGTCGAGGGAACGGGTACTCCAGCTAGTTTTAAAATAAAATTATTTAAGACCGACAAATATTGAATCAAATTTTAATGTTTCAGTGCAGAACCTGGTATCGCTGAGCAGTAAACTATATAAAAAAAAAAAAACATGCATATTTTCAACTAAAAGTTCTATAAATAAACTAGTTTCATTTAAACGTTTTTGTTTAACATATGTGCATATGACATCAGTGTAGGTTTGTTTTGAATTAAGCACAAGGCTACACAATGGGTTATCTGTGCTCTGCCCACCAGGGGTATCGAAACCCGGTTTCTAACGGAATGAGTCGACAGACATAACGCCGTGCTAGTGGATGGCATCAATATAGGACTAAAACATTCAGAAGAGAACACATTTGCGAATAAATTCCTATAGTGTGTTAGAATATCATTGTTCAAACGATATTGATGTGGGACTAAAATAATTCATTAAATAAAAGTTTAGGACCAATCCATAGTGTATTAAGAGTTCGTTGTAGTAATGGTATTACTGTGTGAGACTAAAACATTCAGTACATAAAAACCTGCAACCAAATCGTTTGTATATTAAGATTTTGCAACACTAATAAACTATATGCCAGGCTAAACCACTCAGTTTTCCAAATGAGTTATTATATAACATCGTAATAAGTTAATCATCAATATAAGTTTCCTATTAAGCTTACCGTAGTGGTAGTTCTGGCCCAGCGCCCTATTCGTTACAATTGTAAGTGAAAGGACAATAGTTCGCATCAAATTCACTGTATGTTGTGAACGCCTTCCCATTTTTTCTAATTCTGGCGAAAAGGACAGACTTAATAAAACTGCTTCAACACCGCGACGGATGTTTTCAAAATGTTATCACCGACACGCCAGTAGAAGTACCATACTCACGTAAAACGTTGCTTACAAACTGGCACGTTAGTACCTGAGTCCTCGTATAAAATATTAGAATGTTGGCTTGTTGTTCAGCAACGATAGTGCCCTCTATCAAATAATCGAAGTTGGCAGAGACGGTTGGCGAGAAGGAAGCGAACCAAGAGAAACAAAGTGACACGACATTCTGCAAAAGAAATTCTTTCAAATCATAATCAACGATTGTATTCTAATGAAGATTTTTATGGAAATGTGGGTTTTGACTTTTCGTTACGATATTTTGTACCTTTTAGTCTTTTTTTTTTTAGAATTAAAATAATTAATTATTGGGAACTTCTTTAAATCTGGTCTATGTGATTGGCTGCTTTTGATGATAATTTTATTAATAATGGCTCTTTGGCATATTTAATGCCATTGGCCAAGTGTTGTTCAAATACCAACCAATGACCTAACTTTTCAAGTTAGACATTGTTTATCAAGTTGTCTGTTGGTTATCGAACTGACATAATAAGTTTGACATCATTATCAAAAGTGTAACTCAACCACCAATCAGTGATCTGACATGACACGTTTGACGAACATCATCCACAGTGTCGGTAGATCCCAATAAATGATAATACGTGATAGATTTGACGAACAATATCCAAGATGTAGATCAACTATCACTCAGTAATCTGACATGACAGGTTTGACGAACATTACCCAAAACGTCAATGAGCCACCAATTAGTGATCAAACATGAAAGGTTTGACGCACATAATCCAAAATATAGATCAACTTCCAATCAGTAATCTGACGTGACAGGTTTGACGAACATTATCCACACTGTCGGTGAATCACCAATCAGTGATCTAATATGATAGGTTCGACAAACATTATCCACACTGTTGGTGAACCACAAATCAGTGATCTAATGTGACAAGTTTGGCAAACATTATCCAAAGTGTTAGTGAATCATCAAACATTGGTCTGACATGACAGTTTATTCGAACATTATTCACAGTGCCTGTGAAGTTCCAATCAGTGATAATACGTGAGAGATTTGACGAACATTATACAAAATGTAGATCAACTACCAATCAGCGACCTGACATGACAGACTTGACGTCATTGTGCAAAGTGTAGATTAACTATCATTGAGTCAGGTATTTGGCATGACTGGTTTGAAACAGTGATAATAATGTAGATGAAACACAACTTTAAAACTGTGTGTACGTACATCGCATGTGTTTCAGATCTGTAGAAAACTGGATATTTCAAATTTTCGACTAAAAAATGTGAATAATCATGTTAGAGACTAATTCTTCAAGTTTCATGAATGTATTGTCCATCAATGTTGTAAGATTTATTTCTGATACGTTAAATCCTCTAATATATATAAATTATAACGCACTTATAAAGTAAGATACAAAAGCTCGAAAGCTCTCCATAAATAAGATAAGGTTGATTTCCTCAACATTTTATTAATAGGCTACTGTATTTTTAGCGGAATACAGTTTAGTGAAAATATTGATAAATTATAATGTAAGAATGGTCGCATTCTAGCACCGAAAATATCGCACCATTGTTACGTTAAGAGTTCTTGCAATAGGAATCACACTTTGACTTTCTCTTGTTCGGACTGTGAATCCGTTCATGTTATGAAAACGGTCCTTGCTCTTTGAGACTTGGAGTGCTCTATAAGGTGTATTATCAAAGCCTGGATATTTACGTTTTATACATAAACGTACCGCTGACTCACCATGTTACTGCTCCATGAGAATGATGGGATATAAATTACTAGAACTGAACCTTCTGTTTTGAGCTTTCTGACTTCAAACCATGATTAATAGTCATCTATCTTTCTTTATTAAACTATTAGAATTGATTTTATCGTTTTGGACTTACTGACTTACCACTATAATTAACATATTTGAACCTTTGTTCTGGGCTTACTAACTTACCACTATAATTAACAGATTTGAACCTTTGTTCTAGGCTTACAGACTTAAAACCATAATTAACAATGATTTATAGTTTGTGAAAATAGTTTCCAATATCAAATTTAAATTATTTATTCGGTTAATAAGATCACTGAAAAGTGAGACTGCTTGAAAACATCTGCAAAAAACTATTTATAGGATTTATTTCTTACATTGTGAGAAACTCAACTTACATGTCTCACTGCGTCACCCATTTTATGTGTATCCTCAACTTTATTAATAATATAAAGAAGATCAGCCTTTAAAACAAAGCTTGTTATTTGTGATACCTTGAGGTGCCGAATAATGATTTGTCAGTCAATATAAACAGGTTAAATCAATCAAACATATTGTTGGTCCGAACGTACTTTGTAGTCACTATAAGAAAAGCTTACACATTGGTCAGGCAAAGTGAAAAAAAACGTACCATTGGCCACTAGTGATTCAGTTTTTCACATTACGTCGCCGCATAATAGCAGACATAATAACTAAATTTAGTATTTCAAAAATATTTTATCTTCGAAGTCTAATTTCAAAAGAGGTTCAGTTCAATCTACGCTTTGATCAACGTGTGTTATAGGATTATACCAGTTTGGGAGAATTCCATTCCTCATTGGGTATTTCTCATAATGACTACAAAACACGTTCACACCAACACTGTGGTATAGGTCAGTTTATCTATCTTTGGTTAGCATCAGGGTTACTGATGAGGAATGAAATTCTCCAAAGATGGTATTTAACAACTAGTCTAATAATATGTATAATTCTTTGGTAAAGAGCAGCCCAAGAGCTTGCAGCTGTATGGTACTGAAGTAGTTGCCTACCTTTCAGTCTCTCCATCAGTGGCACAGTGATATATTTGTGGACTTACAATGCTACAAACCGAGTTTCGATACCCAAGGTAAGCAGAGCACTGATTATCTATTTGTGCTTAACTACAACGAACAAATCCCTTCAGCCTATTACCCCTAAATTAGGAACGCCTCGTGCAGATAGCCCTCACGTAACTTTGTGCGAAATTCAACAAACAAATGATAGATTTTTAGATGGTCAATAGCTGATAATAATTTGTGCTTACTGAGTATTAAACGATAGCTTCGGCCCGAGTGGTTCGATTTCTCGCGATTTACACACAACAGATGGCCGACTGTGGCTTTACTCTGAAAGAAACAAATAAACTATTACGTGGTAATATCGAAATTTGGGTATTATATAACAACAGTTGTTCTGGACGTAACGTTTATTCTGTATATATAATTAAATGTTGTACTAAAAACATTCAGAATGGCAATATAGCTTTTACTAATGCCTATACGTTATAATTCAGTGTTTCTTAACCTTTTTCATCGTCTTACCCACTGAGACTTTTCAGGGTATTACCGTGAACCCTATAATAATTTTGTAATGATGAACTTTGCGTGAAGGTAGAATAAAACAAAACCATATAAAGATCCTAATTTATTGAAAATGTTACAAATAAATGACCTTGAGAAATGCTACAAGTGCTAAACAAATACAAAATCCATGGAATAACTGAACATCATACAAAACCAACATATTCACTCAGTGTGAAGGTTGATATATATAATGAGAAAATATACTAAATACGATGAAAACTTTGATATTTAAATTTTAAGTTCGATGTATTAATATTATATAGTTAAAAAATTTAGGCAATTCAAAACGTTGTAATATATGAAAATTTTTACTCAAAATTAGACAGGTGGTTGCGCAACAAGCATCTCGACGAGGTTCAACTGCCGCACTTCAGCGTGTTTCTCATTGGTGGGCAGTTACAAAAACTACAAACTGCTCCGTGATTTTCCCAATAATTCCCAAGCCTTCCGTGACCCCAAGAAACTTCAAACGACTCCAGGTTAAGAACCACCTCGTTATATCATAACATTTTTATTCCAGTAGTACGTAATGACACATGATGATTTATTGTGAATAATGATTTATGATTTCTACAAGTTAGAAATCAATGATGTAAAGAGATTAATAACACTATTTTTAGTAATATATCATGACTTTTGTGTTACATAATGATGTAAAAAGAATAATACGAGTATTTATTGTAATATATCATGACTTTTGTGTTAGATAATAATGTAGAAAGAATAATACGAGTATTTCTTGTAATATATCATGACTTTTGTGTTAGATAATGATGTAAAAAGAATAATACGAGTATTTATTGTAATATATCATGACTTTTGTGTTACATAATGATGTAAAAAGAATAATACGAGTATTTATTGTAATATATCATGACTTTTGTGTTAGATAATAATGTAGAAAGAATAATACGAGTATTTCTTGTAATATATCATGACTTTTGTGTTAGATAATGATGTAAAAAGAATAATACGAGTATTTATTGTAATATATCATGACTTTTGTGTTAGATAATAATGTAAAAAGAATAATACGAGTATTTATTGTAATATATCATGACTTTTGTGTTAGATAATAATGTAAAAAGAATAATACGAGTATTTCTAGTAATATATCATGATTTTTGTGTTAGATAATAATATAGAAAGAATAATACGAGTATTTCTAGTAATATATCATGACTTTTGCGTTAGATAATAATGTAGTGTAGAAAGAATAATACGTGTATTTCTAGTAATATATCATGACTTTTGTGTTAGATAATAATGTAGTGTAGAAAGAATAATACGAGTATTTCTAGTAATATATCATGACTTCTGTGTTAGATAATAATGTAGAAAGAATAATACGTGTATTTCTAGTAATATATCATGACTTTTGTGTTAGATAATGATGTAAAAAGAATAATACGTGTATTTCTAGTAATATATCATGACTTTTGTGTTAGATAATAATATAAAAAGAATAATACGTGTATTTCTAGTAATATATCATGACTTTTGTGTTAGATAATAATGTAATGTAGAAAGAATAATACGTGTATTTCTAGTAATATATCATGACTTTTGTGTTAGATAATAATGTAGTGTAAAAGAATAATACGAGTATTTCTAGTAATATATCATGACTTTTGTGTTAGATAATAATATAAAAAGAATAATACGTGTATTTCTAGTAATATATCATGACTTTTGTGTTAGATAATAATATAAAAAGAATAATACGAGTATTTCTAGTAATATATCATGACTTTTGCGTTAGATAATAATGTAGTGTAGAAAGAATAATACGTGTATTTCTAGTAATATATCATGACTTTTGTGTTAGATAATAATGTAGTGTAGAAAGAATAATACGTGTATTTCTAGTAATATATCATGACTTTTGTGTTAGATAATAATGTAGTGTAGAAAGAATAATACGAGTATTTCTAGTAATATATCATGACTTTTGCGTTAGATAATAATGTAGTGTAGAAAGAATAATACGTGTATTTCTAGTAATATATCATGACTTTTGCGTTAGATAATAATGTAGTGTAGAAAGAATAATACGTGTATTTCTAGTAATATATCATGACTTTTGTGTTAGATAATAATGTAGTGTAGAAAGAATAATACGAGTATTTCTAGTAATATATCATGACTTCTGTGTTAGATAATAATGTAGAAAGAATAATACGTGTATTTCTTGTAATATATCATGACTTTTGCGTTAGATAATGATGTAGAAAGAATAATACGTGTATTTCTTGTAATATATCATGACTTTTGCGTTAGATAATGATGTAGAAAGAATAATACGTGTATTTCTAGTAATATATCATGACTTTTGTGTTAGATAATAATGTAGTGTAGAAAGAATAATACGTGTATTTCTAGTAATATATCATGACTTTTGTGTTAGATAATAATGTAGTGTAGAAAGAATAATACGAGTATTTCTAGTAATATATCATGACTTTTGCGTTAGATAATGATGTAGAAAGAATAATACGTGTATTTCTAGTAATATATCATGACTTTTGTGTTAGATAATAATATAAAAAGAATAATACGAGTATTTCTTGTAATATATCATGACTTTTGTGTTAGATAATGATGTAGAAAGAATAATACGTGTATTTCTAGTAATATATCATGACTTTTGTGTTAGATAATAATGTAGAAAGAATAATACGTGTATTTCTAGTAATATATCATGACTTTTGTGTTAGATAATAATGTAGTGTAGAAAGAATAATACGAGTATTTCTTGTAATATATCATGACTTTTGCGTTAGATAATGATGTAGAAAGAATAATACGTGTATTTCTTGTAATATATCATGACTTTTGTGTTAGATAATAATGTAGTGTAGAAAGAATAATAATAGTATTTCTAGTAATATATCATGACTTTTGTGTTAGATAATAATGTAGTGTAGAAAGAATAATACGTGTATTTTTTGTAATATATCATGATTTTTGTGTTAGATAATAATGTAGAAAGAATAATATGAGTATTTCTTGTAACGTATCATGACTTTTGAGTCATATAATGATTTAAAGAGAATAATACGAGAATTCCTTTGAATTTATTAGGGACGGTGGAATGGAATGTCATATTACAGCATTTAGAAAGTGTTTTATATCTGTATTAACACTAGAATAGCTTCATCAAGTCAGTAAGATCATCAGTGAATTAGTCGACAAGACTAAGTTGTGCCACGAGCACGAAAACACTATAAAAAACATAGCACCACTGAACAATACAACATTATTGTTCTAAACCGAATAGGCCATTTAAATTAAAATGAGTTTTACATATTCAATAACCATCACAAAGTCTTCTACATTACATTGTATATATGTGTTACGGGAAAGGACTTCTCAGCGTGCCTTTCAACTCCAGAAACGTTTCAAGAATGTCATTATGTCACTTTTGTATGGCGTTCGCTAGAAAACTAGAAACACAGTTCTTTCTCATTCAGCTTATGAATATGAATTTCTAATTTAATTCACAATTTCACACTTGTTTGATTTCTGCGGATGCTCAAGCACTTTCATATATTTTATCAAAGTAAAGGGTTTCCTAGTTCCTACAAGTATTTTGTCATTGAAAGCACACATCAGTATCAATAGGTTCATGTTAACATAACAGTCATATTTCCTTAAGTTTAGTGTTTTTCTAAGAAGCAGTTTTTACTTATAATATCAATAACTGAGTGCAGAGAAATACAAAAGTTCGTACATTATCTAATTTGAATTTTTTTACCTTCTTCAGAGCGGCAAGTTTTGAGGTTCCTGAGGCTTAGGTGTTGCCTCCTTAGCTTCGAAGAACAGATGACGGAAGCGAGTCAGAAGTATCCGCCGCCACAATAGCTTTACACAGTTCACTGAACCGAAAACTGGGACTGACTGTCACTTAACGTGTTAACAGCTGAAAGGAGGTTTAGAGCTTGATTATTGATATCACGGTTCAAACTTGCGAATCTTTGACCTGCAATGAAGGTTCTGGGCATACAACAAACTATTAAACAAGCACTTGAAAATAACGAAACTTTACAAACCAAACGTCCACAAGTTTCCAATCACACTTCGAAATCAACTTTATATTCACGGAAAAGATGGTCTAGAAACTGACATCACAGTAGCATACTTGACCACATAACTGCAGCTCCAACAGACAATTCTGCTTTTGGTATGCTAAAACGTGGTACTGGAAACTGACATCCAAGTACATAGGAGAGGAGAGTCACTAGGAAGTTTGTGGTCTAAGATTAGCCTCGCCACCTTCTACTGTAGCTCAGAAGACAGCACGTAACCTGAAACATGTTTATTATCTTTCCTATTGAAGGTGGACAAAGGATATTGTTTTCACTCCTGTATGTATGTGAGTGTGTTTGTCAATGAGATTTCTTGAAAAGGGCTGAATGAATGTGGAGGTATGTTGGTATACATTTTGCCTACGACCCAACTTAGAAGTTATAAGTTTCAGAGGGTCGACGCGAAGGCCAAAGTCACAACAAGGTAATGACAAATTTCTATTTGTTAATTTGGGGTCCGATTTTTCATATTGTTTTTTTATCTATAACTCAGTCAAAAATGATCGGATCTGGTGAATTTTGGTGGACTTATGCAGAATATTATTCTTCATTGTGCTGCCTAAAAAGTACGTGTCCGTTAATAACGGTGGACATACAGACAGGTTTTCGTATTTTTTAAGAGCCAAGTATGATCAACGCTGCCTGGTGGAGATATATTTTATAAGTTATCTTCACTAATACGAACAGAATAGGCTCAAATATTTCAATGTTTATATGTCGGCTACCCCACGTTATTTCTAACCAGTAAGTGCAGAAAGGTAAAATATCTGAGATATTTGAGAAATAGCTTTAGCCTGCTCTACGATTTCAACATGAAAGGCAAGCTGTGGTTATTTTAGAAGAGTTTATATTATTTGGGTTTGAATTTCGCGCAAAGCTAATTTAACAGACAAAGACTAGTGGCAAGGTGGCTAGTCATCACTACTCACCGCCAGTTCTTGAGCTGCACTTTTCCAATGAATAGTGGGATCACCTGTAACATTATAACGCTCACAAAGCTGAAAGGGCAAGCATGTTTGGTGGGACGGGCATTCAAACCAGCGACATTCAAACTGGGAGACGAGCGCTCTAACCACCTGGCCGTACTGGGTCGGTAGAGTTTGATTACAATCATAAGTAATGGAATCACTCACACACACTTCAAAACATGACATCTCTGTAATTTTACTCTGTTCTATGGAGACCGGGAACAGATAACATTGATAACTAATTCATATTATTAGAACAACATTTAACATAACAAAACATCGTAAAAGTTCCAGCTAAAATCAAATTTTGTATTTCAGTATCATTCATCTTTCTTTTCTACTTAATGTACAATAAAAACTCTAACGACCAATATTGAAAAACGTGCTTCGAAAACAAAACACTGAGATGACGTATGTTTGTTTACTTGTTTATTTTGGAATTTCGCACAAAGCTACTCGAGGGCTATCTGTGCGCCGTCCCTAATTTAGCAGTGTAAGACTAGAGGGAAGGCAGCTAGTCATCACCACCCACCGCCAACTCTTGGGATACTCTTTTACCAACGAATAGTGGGATTGACCGTCACATTATAACGCCCTCACGGCTGAAAGGGGCGAGCATGTTTGGCGTGATGGGGACTCGAACCCGCGACCCTCTGAGATGACGTACCTGAATTACACGTTCGTTACTTACAATTGTGTAAGTTTGTATGCAATATTAATTCCGTTTCTAGTTTGTATGTATGTATGCACCTCCAATTATCATACACAACTCTACAACTAACATAGTTAGCAACACATTTACTGTCTCTAAATCTTTCAGCCATTTTTATGTTTTTTTTCCTGTCTGTTATCTCTCCCTACAGAACAGCGTTTGATTGCTTTGTTTTAAATTTCGCGCAAAGCTAACGAAGGCTATCTGCGCTAGCCGTCTCTAATTTAGCAATGAAAAAGTAGTCATTATCATCCACCGCCAATTTTTCGGCCACTCTTTTACCAACGAATAGTGGAATTAACTGCAACGTTATAATGCCGAAACAGCTGAAAGGGCGAGCATGTTTATATCTGACTAAAAATCTCGTCATTTGTCATGGAGTCTTTAGCTCTGGGAAGTTTCTGAGATTCCTGTTACGTAGGAATGTAATTTGTTTTTAGTGGAAATTTCTTCGTGTTTTATTTCTCCTAAGCGTATTTCTTTAATTTTTCTTAACGATACGTTCTAGTTATCATATTCACTTTACTCGTGTTATATTTTGTTATTAAAGTATGTTTGTAATTAACGGTTGTTGTGTGTGAGCACAAAACTACATAGTCGAATACGCGCCGTCCATCCATCGCGTGAAATCGAGCCCTAGATTTTAGTGTTGTAAGTCAGTAAACCTATCGCTGACCCACCGGGGAACTTGTTAACTTGTATGAAAAATGTCAGACATTTTGATAGAACGTTTAAGACCCTTTCAGTCCATACTGAAATTGTGTAATATTGCGATTTCGTCGAATTCATTGAACTATTCATCTCTTACTGAGAATTAACCTGCAACATTCCGTTCTGTTCGTAAAGGATTAATGACGTATTTAATCTTAGCGATTAGCGTAGGGTAGAATAAACATCCGTCATAACAAAAGCTCTTGGTAGTTTTCATATTAGAACAGCGATAAACTTTTTGTATTGGGCGAAGAAGGATCAAATTTAGAAAAACCGTTCTGGAATTAATCAGTGATGAACATAGAAAATACAGGCAGTGGTCATTATTTATTTCTCTACGGTTCGAATATTTTTATTTAAGTTGCAGCCAAATTTTAAGTGAGAATTCGTAGCTAATTAGAGTTTGTGATCCTATTAACGCATGGGTGAATAGTTTTGTGATCCTATTAACGCATGGGTGAAGAGTTACATAAACTGGTACAATAACGAGAAGTAGACTCAATACTTTGGACAATAAATAGTCTAAAAATAATAAATGGATTGTCTAAAAATGAATTTGAAATTAATGTATTTTACTTACTAATAAATGTATAGAATGTTTACATATTAGCTAAACAATACTAAAGTTAACATGAAAATATTAAATAAGACAAATTAACTTTCTTTAAAAATAGAAAAGAGACCATCTACACTGCTGGGTTTGTTTGAATTTAAACACAAAGTAACACAATGGACTTTCTGTGCTATGTACACCGTGGGTATCGAAATCCGTATACTAACGTTGTATGTCCGTAGACATATTGTTGTGACTCTGGAAGAGCAGTGGAAGGAAATAAGACAATTTTTGAAGGATGAAATGAAACAACGATAATTTGTTGTGAAGAACCAACTTTCATACACGATACGTCGTGAAATCAAACAGTCATTAGTTGATTTCACTGATTGTGCAAGCAGTTTTTGTAGTGGTTCCGAAACTTGACAAACAGTTTTGTTGCACTGATATCAGTTGCTATCTGATTTTGATAAGTTATAATATTCATGCTTTGTTTATTTGTTTGGAATTTCGCGCAAAGCTACTCGAGGGCTATCTGCGCTAGCCGTTCCTAATTTTTCAGTGTAATACTAGAGGAAGGCAGCTAATCATCACCACTCACCGCCAACTCTTGGGCTACTCTTTTACCAACGATAGTGAGATTGACCGTCACATTATAACGCTTCCACGGCTAAAAGAGCAAACATATTTGGTGTAACAGGGATTCGAACCCGCGACCCTCAGATTGCAAGTCGATTGCCTTAATCACCTGGCCAATCCGAGCCTAATATTCATGCACTGTTTCAACCAGCCAGTAACACTCCATAGAAACTGAAACACTCCTTTCACGACTTCAATGCCCTCATCAACAGTTTTATTTACATTTTAGATACGAAGTTCTGTTGTGAATTAAGTGCCGTTAATCATGACTTAGCAAGAAATCTAATAAGTTCTGCAAGTTCCATGACAACCAACAATGCCTTTATAAAATCTCCCTCCATTAAAGGATTTATTGAAGGAATGTTATATATTTTTTAAAGTTGTGAAACAGCTCTGAACATATCAGAAATGTGATTGTGACAGAATTTGCTTTGGAACTTCGGCTTCTTGTACTATTTCCAACAATTATTTTGCTCTCTGGAATGGAAACCACGTTATCATAGATTTGTGCTAATTGGTTTCGAGTGCACAAAGCGCACCAATTCTCTTTGCCCATTTTCCTTCAGCCAAGGATTTTACAGCTAATAGGAAGACATGTAGCAATAATTGCTTCATCCTTCAACAACAGTTTCGCATAATGTGCATGGAACAAAAAATGGTCTTGTATTTAAGTTTCCAACTCTTTTGTGAACATCAGCACAACATCAGCATTTGTGCCCGAAAATATTCGTTCATACTGACCTCACCATCTTCAGTCACAGTTGCCTTGGTAACAGTGACAAACCGAATGATCATTATCAGTTATTCTAAATGGTTTATGTACAGAGTAAAATCGAGTTAAGTTGAAATTTTTAGTAGGCTGGGTTTTGTTGGAAAGTAACTAAGTCAGATCAATCTGCATGTTTTTTTCAGATTTTGGGTACGGGTTTCTTGGGCTCTAGTTCTTTTAAGGAGTTTTTCTTCCTCATAATAGGACTGAACATGTCACATATTTAAAAAAATTGCAGAAAATTTACATTTCTCATGAGCTGTTATCAAGTTATTAAGTTTTTCAATTACAATTTCTCTACGCTTGCCAGGAGGTATTATTTGAATTTAATGGCACTGGAAAGCTAAAATGTACGAATCAATTTGGGATAACAGGACCATCCATAAACAGACCTGTAACAAAACGTATCTCCGCTGTGGTACACAAAATGTGATGCCTTATAACAAATTATAATCTACTAACATAATTATCAGTGGCAAATGCCATCCACGTGTACAGGCAACCCCGCGAAACATAATTACAAACGATTTACGTTTGGAAAAGTAACATAAGTTAGATTTACGTAAGTTTGTCCTTGATATAGCATTCAAACATAGCTAAAGAAATGAAATGAGTATTCATACTTGTTAAGATCATGCCATATTCCATTCTACTTTTCGTTTCTCTGCATGTTCATCAATTTTATTTAGATTTTACTTTTTCCTAAATGGAATTGACTAATATGAATGTAAACACAATAAACTCTGCTGTTTACTATTGGTAATCTATTACACAAACATATAGATAGGTTTATTTCTTACTGGCAGCGAATTAATTTCTTCATTCGCCTCTGGTTCGGCATGGCCAGATGGTTAAGGTACTCGACTAGTAATTCGAGGGTTGTGATTTCGAATCCTCGTCACACCAAATATGCTCGCCCTTTCAGCCGTGGGGGCGTTATAATGTTACGATCAATCCCACTATTCGTTGGTAAAAGAGTAGCCCAAGAGTTGGCGGTTGGTGGTGATGGCTAGTTGTCTTCCCTCTAGTCTAAAACTGCAAAATTAGGGACGACTAGTGCAGATAGCCCTCGTTCAGCTTTGCGCGATATTTAAAACAAACCAAACCAATTATCTGCCTCTCTCTGTTTATTTGTCCTCTTTTCGAAACCCATGCCGAAAAGGCATTTTTCTATCTAACCTTGCATTTGTTTTCTGAATATTGGATATTAACCTTTCATAGCCATACCAGCTAAAGATGTAAAGCTATTCGCTATACCCGCTAATTCCAGATCATTTTATAATAACTTAGATTATTGTGATAGTAACTGACCAAAGACAGGCCTCTTATTCCCACTCTATCAACTTTAGCCCATGTTACTTTAACCTAACCTCATAATAATGGTATACCATAAGAAGACATGCCGGTCAAGTCGGAAGGTGAGGTGCCCCTCGAGATAGAATTCTTGAAACAAGTGCTGGATAGCCCTCGTTATCATATATTAAATTTATTACGAAAAGTATGATATGCTTTGAACATGACATGCTTACGACGGATACACTCCGCGATGGAAACGACGGAACAGGACCACTGTCGAGAAGTACAATCGTTAGACAGAGAACTACCAGACGTGTCAAGATAGGCTGTAATGAAGTGAGAAGTGTTGATTAAAAGTCGTTTTAATATAACCTACTCAATCAACCCTTTATACCTGCAGCAGACGTTTTAAATTAGAGAAACCATAAGAAGTGTCATTATAAACATATATTAACCTCGGTAAAAAAAACTAATTGGCAGAATTGTTTTCGTAGTTCGGTTCTCTGGTTTGCCGATAACTCTGTACTAGTAGTAAAGAGTTTTAAAAATTAACGCGTGTTTGTTAATGATTTCAAGACATCCAGTTAATAACTGGAAGATAAACATACTAGGATTCAAGTATAATTATTCAGGCTTCACAAGTCAAACTTCTGGTTTAGTGTAGGTTCCTTCCAACAAATAGTTTTAAAAGTAATTCACTTTGACATAAACAAATTATGTGATTGAGAGTTGAAATTAGATGCAGCTCAACTTTTATTTTTCTAGAATTTGGAACAAGTGATTTTTTTTTCGGTGAGTTCTCTTCTACAACTTACATTTCGCAATTTATCACAAATTTATAAGATTACACCTAAATATCTGAAAAGACCTAATTCTTGTTAAGTTGTTGACGTGTGAAACACAAGGTTAAAATGGGATATTGAACTATCAGGAGCTCGACTTACTCATTTCTTCATTCAGATCTGTAAAGTCTGAGAAGATGTTGTAATAGAACTTAAAACCAAATTAAGTATATAAAGTATTCGCTACTAGACTAGTGAAAGATAATCCTAAAATGGTGACTAAATTGTTTTTATTTGACATAAACATTGGAATAGAGTCATCTATTATCTGACGTGCAGGTGGCTTTCGGGTTTTACGTTCTATAAGATCCCTAGTTTTCATTTCAGTTGTGTTGAAACTATCGTAACTCAGTTTGCGGTTTGCCAAATGGAAAGGCGTAACCCCCATAGTTCAGGGCTCTATATAAAGATATATCAGTAAAACAACTGATAATGATTCTGTGAACTGGGACGATTCAAGTCGACTTCCATGGAACGGTGTGATTTAATAGATCAATAAACTAGCGGAATGTCACATCGCTCTTAGCTGCTTTTTAACTCGCTCATGAAATGTTACCTCAAATCCATTTTCAAGTTTAGCTTTCCGCTACAAATTAACATATCCTTTTATCATGCTGACATTTTAATCAGAGAATAATATGAAGTGAGTGTGTTGAGCCAGTTAATGAGATTGTTCATAAATTCATTGTGAATTTCATCTAGTTGCTGTATACTTGAAAAGATCTAATCTTTTATATTAAGGTAAAGGGGAATTTGGGACAAAAGATTCGGTAAAAGTTGAAAATGTTCTTCGAGATATAATACCCCCACATACAGTTACGTATATACAATTCACTGAATGCCAGTTAAAAGCTCTTTAACCGAAAACAGCAAAAAATATAAAAGTTGTATATGATACAACTCCGCAATGCCAGAATGATATTTCTACTATTATTCTAATAAAACCCTATAAGTACTCATATCAACTGCTGACAAATAATTGCTATTTTATTGTATAAAGTGTTTAAACTAGTGGCTGCCCTAAGAATTAATACTATACGGAACAACCTGTTTACGCCCTACATGGCCAGGTGGTTAATGCACTTGACTTGTGATCTGAGGATCGTGGGTTCAAATCCCCGTTACACCAACCATGCTCGCCCTTTTTCAGTAGTGGGGACATTATAATGTGCGGTCAATCCCACTATTCGTTGGTAAAAGATTAGCCCAAGAGATGGCGGTGGGTAGTGATGACGAGCTGCCTTCCTTCTAATCTAACACTGCTAGATTACACTATGTAACAAATATTAACTTTTTCTTCTTCCTAAACAGAAAGTGTTATATCCCAATTGCTTACGCCTAAAGTAAATGGAAAACACATATTTTTCTCTCAAAACTTTGCTTTTGTGACCTGGGTAATGAAATTTTCAAATATACCCATTTTCTAGAACATTCCAGCTAGATTCAGTGCTGAATAGCTGATAGAAAATTTTCTAGAACTTACAAGAATTTTCTAGAACTTTCCATAGTAATATATATATACAGAGGCTCACCACTCACCACTTCAATTTAGTTCTAACTGCCTAAGTGAACACATAGACTTATCTAATTTTATCAGAGATGGCATCAAAAAGCTACAAGCATTCTCCAAACGCATTCTGCTATGTATGTGGTCATTTTATCAAGAGAAGAGCGAAAACGTACTCTGTAACAGCATCTTCTAAAATATGTGAAACCTACAAGACATATTTCGGCATGCTTATCGGGGATCAAGACAAACCCTGAGCACCTCGTTTTACCTTCGGGCACTGAAAAAAAACTCTAGAAGGTAAGACGGACGATTTTTGCTTGCTTCAATAGTAAGATTTTATATTATACAAATTTTAGACTTTTTAAAATTTAAATATCTTTTAACTTATTTTTTTTTTAAATTTCCAATAGTAAAAACAAAATATAACATATAAAATGTCTTGCATGAACCTCTTACCCATTAGCTGTGGATGAAATAAATTTATTCTTCATAATAACAATTTTATTTTGCTCTTCTGCAGGATGGTACAGAGGGGAAAAGAGAGCCATGAAGTTCGTTATTTCAAGAATTTGGCATGAACCCACTGACCACTCTAGCAATTGCTACTTCTGCATGGTGGACCCTTCCAAACGTCGAGCTGGCAAGAATGCATCTGCTATCATGTATCCAGACCTTCCATCATCCATCACCCCAGTGCCACACTACCCTGAGCTCCCTGTACCCACTCCACCAGAAAGAAAGCAGCTATTCTCAGAAGAGAGCAGCAAATCAGAAGAGAAGGTAGGCGTTGAAGATCCAGATTACAGTTTCAGAGATGCAGCTGGTGAGAGAAACCCATACTACCTCCACCAAAGAAACCTCAATGACTTTATCAGAAATTTTGGTCCAACAAAGTCGAATATCGAGCTTTTGACATCTAGGATCGAAAAGTGGGATTTGTTAGACGAAAGTGTGCAAGTCGCAAGTCAGAGGTAGCGTCATCGACATTTTTTAATAACTTCAGTAAAATGTATGTAAATCTTGATTCATATGTTGTTTAATTCAGATCTTATGTTGATGAAAATATGTAAATTTGCCCGTTTTTACATAGAAAATAGGTTAATTTCTAAATTTCATTATCCACGTCACAAAAGCAAAACTTGAAGGGAATAATGGCCATTTTCTGTACACTTACAACATAAGCAATTAAGAAACAACACATTATCCAGGAACAAATTTTGTGTTACAGTGTTATGGACGGCTTACGCAGATAGCTCTCGTGTAGCTTTGCGCAAAATTCAAAACAAAAAAGGTGATTAAACTACTGACTGATCTAAGAATTACTATTTTACTGTACAAGATGTCTAAACTACTGACTGATCTAAGAATTACTACCGGCCTGGCATGGCCAAGCGCGTAAGGCGTGCGACTCGTAATCCGAGTCGCTAAACATGCTCGCCCTCCCAGCTGTGGGGGTGTATAATGTGACGGTCAATCCCACTATTCGTTGATAAAAGAGTAGCCCAAGAGTTGGCGGTGGGTGGTGATGACTAGCTGCCTTCCCTCTTGTCTTACACTACTAAATTAGGGACGGCTAGCACAGATAGTCCTCGAGTAGCTTTGTGCGAAATTCCAAAACAAACAAAAGAATTACTACTTTACTATACAAGGTGTCTAAACTACTGACTGATCTAAAAATTACTATTTTACTATACAAGGTGTCTAAACTACTGACTGACTAAGAATTACTATTTTACTGTACAAGGTGTCTAAACTACTGACTGACTAAGAATTACTATTTTACTATACAAGGTGTCTAAACTACTGACTGATCTAAGAATTACTATTTTACTATACAAGGTGTCTAAACTACTGACTGACTAAAAATTACTATTTTACTATACAAGGTGGCTAAACTACTGACTGACTAAGAATTACTATTTTACTGTACAAGGTGTCTAAACTACTGACCGATCTAAGAATCAATACTGTTCTGTACAAGGTGTTTAAACTACTGACAGATCTAAACATTAATACTGTACTATACAAGGTGTTTAAACTACTGTCTAATCTAAGAATTAATACCATACAGTACAAGGTGTTTACTGACTGATCTAGCAATTAATATTGTATTGTTCAAAGTGCTTAAGATACTGACTGATCTAACAATTAATACTGTACTGTACAAGGTATTTAAACTACTGTCGCATCTAATAGTTACTATTTTGCTCTACAAGGTGTTTAAACTACTGACTGATCTAAAAATTACTATTTTACTGTTACAAAGTGTTGAAACAACTGACTAATCCAAGAATTAGTACTGTACTATGCAAGGTGTTTAAACAACTGACTGATCTAAGAAGTAGTACTGTACTATACAAGGTGTTTAAACTACTGATTAATCTAAGAATAACTATTTTACTGTAAAAGATGTTTAAACAACTGACTGATCCAAGAATTACTATTTCACTGTATAAGATGTTCAAACTACTGACTGATATAAACATTAATACTGTTCTGTACAAGGTGTTTAAACTACTGACAGATCTAAACATCAGTACTGTACCATACAATGTGCTTAAACTACTGATTGATCTAACAATTAATACTGTACTGTATAAAGTATTTAAAATACTGACTGATTTAAGAATTTATGCCGTATCGTAAAATGTTCTTCGAGTACTGACTGATATTAGTTACAATTGAACTATTGAATAATGTCAGTAGGAAGAATGTACGTAAACTAGTGACTAATTTCAGTAATAAAACTATACAATATCAATTGCTTAATATTGATATACATACACACTTCTTTATGGAGTTTAAACTGTTTTTATTAAATAGTTTTAAATCAAAACTCTTCAATGACTGAAGTTTAAGTTTAATAAGTTCTAAAATAAACACATAGTTATCACATTCGGTAATTCAATATTCAAGAGTTGTTAAAGCATGCCGTGTAGCATCTTTTGTAGCTAACTTACGCCAAATGGAATTTTCGGTTGCTAATTTACGCCGGATAACATTTTCGGTCGTTAACTTATGCGAAATGGTATCTTCTGTCACTAATAATTTACGCCAGATGGGATCTTCTATCGTTAAGTTTTGCAGGATGGCGTCTTTTATAGCTAACTTACGTGGGATGAAATTTTCTAGCTAATTTACACGGGATGGCGTCTTCCATCACTAAATAATGGAGGATGTTGTTTTCCAAGACCATTTCACTTTTCCCTTCGTCTATTGATTGTTCATTGCTTTAAGAAGACTATTGGATATAAAAACTGATACATTAATATTCCTGTCTTTCTTACGTGAAAGTAGAGGTTCAGGTTTGGAATGTTAAAGAGACCAGTTATTTAAACGTGTACCATTGTATTGGTCACATACGAACTACGTAGCACAAACTGATTTGGGCACATTCAGTTGTACTACAGACAACGTCGCGTTTCACGCAGGTGGTACTATCTCACATGTTACTTGGTCAGTACCAATCTGTTCTGTGTTCGAGACCTCCGTTATGAAACTCACAAGTTATTATGATATATGTTTGCTGGAACATCATTGAAACGAATGTGTAAAACTAATCAAAGCAGAATGTCTACAAGAGCTACCAGAAACGTCGAAGTTGGTGGCTTAACGAAGTTCACAAATTTGAGAATCTCCGTTAATTAAATTATGAAATACGATTTGGAACTTTCTATACTGATTAAGTAGATACTTTCCTTCTTTGAACTAATTATTTGTGACCAGCTTTCTATACTAGTTAAGTAAGTGCTTGACTTCTTGACATTCTCTAGTTAAATAAAACAAAAGTTTTCTATAGTGGTTAGGTAAACGTCTGCCTTCTGTCAGCAAGCATTCGTGGCTAGTTTTCTATAGTGGTTAGGTAAACGTCTGCCTTCTGTCAGCAAGCATTCGTGGCTAGTTTTCTATAGTGGTTAGGTGGATGACTGCCTTCTGTAAGGAAACATCTGTGACTAATTTTCTACACTGACTAAATAATTGCTTAGCTTCTTTGATCCCACAAAAAAGTGGTTAAAACACGAAATAAACAAAAAAGATAAGTCTCCTAATAAAGTGCTATTGAAGTTAAATGAGTTTTATAACCCTTATCCATAGCACTGTGTCATTTTTACATTATATCGTAGTTTCATACACTTAGTCATTATTTAACTGTTGAAAATTAACTCTGAACGATTGATACCTTAATAGTTTACACTCTATTCTTGTTTCGTGTTTTGGAATATACTATGTTAAAACGTAATAAAACTTTCAATTAGAAATTCCTTTAAGTGTTACAAGTCCAATCATATTTTATCTAGAGAAACTAATTTAATTCTTAAACTATTTTATCACATTATTCCTTTCGGTTATTATAGTTGGTATCGATGTCAACTCGTAAAATATCTTTTATCTGTATATTTCTATTTCTCTATCTTATGTTTTTAAACTACTTAGCATCCTGGAATAGCTATGAGGGCCATTCCCTATTATTGCTTTAGATCCAATCTACAGGTTATAATTAAAACTAGAAACTTGCCTCAAGCAGTCCCCTGATGTCTGATGCTGTTCTATGTGTTGTTGGTTAGGCCGTTAGATTTATTCTAAAAATTATAGAGTAAATGAATAGAGCTTAGTCAAAGTTTAGATTCTTAAGCGTGTACAAAATATTGAAAATCGAAACTTATTCAATTTATAATCAGTTTAAATGAACCGTTTCATACTCTAATAGCGTATTTTTCTGTGTTAATTCAAGTTACCACTAATTAAAACGCGTTTGAGTAATTTCTCTTACTAGGGGCCGATAGCAATAAATACGACTTATTGTTTCAGGCAAGAAATTTTAAAGTGTGTTTTTTTCGATATTTGATCAGTTTGTGCCCTGAAGAATCTGTTTATTTATTTTTGAATTTAGCGCAAAGCTACACGAGGGCTATATCTGTGCTAGCCGTCCCTAATTAAGTAGTGTAAGACTAGAGGGAAAGCAGCTAGTCATCGCCACCCACCGCCAACTCTTCGGTTACTCTTTTACCAACGAATAGTGGGATTGACCGTCACATTATGACGCTCCCCACGGCTGAAAGAGCGAGTATGTTTGGTGTGACGGGGATTCAAACCCACGACCCTCAGATTACTAGTCGAACGCTTTAACCCACCTGGGCCTGAAGAATCTGTGTGCACGTTTGAGTTGCTTGCAGTCGCCATTAAAATGTTAAATTAAACGATGAATTTTTTACTTAAATCTTGCTAATGCAAGTAACTATGATACAAGAAATATAGTATCGACTTTGCGATTGTAGATTAAGCTCAAAGCTACACAATGATTTATTTGAGCTCGGAACACCACGGGTAATGAAACCTGGTGTCTTTTTCTTTGGAAATATTAAGTATGATTATCTTGTATAATTTAATTACTTCATTAAACGTGCCCCTACACCCACGAGATAATTCATCAGTAAGTTTGAGGATGTGAAGTTTCAGATTCGAACTCCGTCGGGGACATAATACAGAGAGTCCGTTTGTTTTCTATTGTTTTTAACCAGCTCTTAAAGATTTAATAAAAGTTGAAGTGGCTTTAAATCTATGTAGAATACGATATAAGACTAACAACACCAATCTTCTATTACTAGCAATTAACGTGTTAAAAATAGTTAAACAATAAAATCAATGTTAGTTGTCAATATATTCAGCTAGAAATATAACACCTTTTATTAACCGTTTTAATTATACCACTAATTTTGATAGGTGTACCTATTATATCGTTAACATATAATTATTAAATGTAATCAAAAACATTTTAATGCATTCATTAATCAGATTTTATACATTATTTATCTTTAAAAACGGCTCGTTTTTACATATATATCTTTTCTACAAGTGGGTTTTCTTGACATCACTGAATATTTATCTTTATTATATTCTCAATAATATACTGTCTTATTCTTAAGTCCACAATTATGGGCCCTGGTATGGTCAGGTGGTTAAGGCACTCGACTTGTAATCCGAGGGTCGCGGGTTCTAAAACCAGTCACACCAAACATGCTCGCTCTTTCAGCCGTGGAGGCGTTATAATGTAAAGGCCAATCCCACTATTCGTTGGTAAAAGAGTAGCCCAAGAGTTAGCGGTGGGTGGTGATGACTAGCTGCCTTCCCTCTAGTCTTAGACTACTAAATTAGGGACGGCTAGCACAGATAGCTTTCGTGTAGCTTTGCACGAAATTCAAAATAAACCAAATTAAATCACAATTACATTTGTATTGGCTACGGTAAAAGCAACATCATGGTTAAAAACAATGCATCAGATAGCCGATTAAACCTGAAGAAATAATATACAACTTAAACTAATAAACTGTTTTTAAAAACAGAGGGACAGAAAAATATTTTATTTAGACTCCAATACCTAATTTTTATAATATCCTGTTTCTTCCCAAAGCCACATCTCTACACTAACGTACCAGTGAGACAAAGATATTATTAACCAGAATAATGAATCACATTGAATGAAGGCTATACAGTAACACCAATCCTCTTGTTGTAATACAAGAAATGCCTGGTTCAATTACAACTGCTCATGCCGTCAAGTGTATTGAAGACCAAGTATTTGTTTCGTGCGCTTACCTTCTATCTCGCATGCAGTCCGTTGCTCTCTTCCCATTCGTAGAAAGTAAATCACCCATCAGGATTCTTGGATTACCTCCTATTGTCGCTGCACTACAAACACCGGAATTATTAAGAAAATCGTTAAATGTTCAAGAAGATAGTAGATTCCTGAAGCATCCTTTCCAATAGCCTCAAAGAATTTAGATGAACCAGATATAGCACTGAATAGTCGTGTTATTCGCTGGTCGTTTCATCATCACTTTTACTCATTCTTTCTGGAACATCCAAGTGACAAACATCCACTGATAATGTGTGATCCTATTACTTCTGCAATCGAGGGTACACTTTACCGACAACTTTCTATAAATAAGATTTATAATTCATATATTCGTGATTAAGGGAAACTAAGCCATTAGAAAAGTAATAAGTTAGTATATATATGTTACTGTAGACTCTGTTAAACACGAAACTACACAGTCGGCTGTCTGCGTCGTGCTCACCACTGGTATCTGAGTCCTGTTTTTAACGTTATAACTACTGATGAAATGGTCTGTGTATTACGTAAGAAATCAATAATTTTTTTTCAAAGTTTAGATAATTTTGTATTCTATATTACCAACATTTCGGAGTATATAATATTAGGCGTAACGGATTTCCTTTATTATTATTACCTTATAAACCGTATATAACTACAACAGTTTTGTTAGTATTAGTTATCATACGTAGGAAATGTATACAGATTTTATTACAGGCTCATTCTAAAGTCCTTTACACTATTTTTTCTTTAAATTTCTTACGTGACCTCCCTGTGTATGGTCAATTTTTTTTTCTTATAATTGGCTCTGATATTTAACTGATGCACAATAGGACCTATCTTTAAATTTTGGACTATTCTTCTCTAACTAAATAGCAGGATTTGATATAAGAATTACATTCTTATAGCTCACCCACGCCCACAAAGTACAATGCATTTTTGTGTAATCTGTCCATGACCTTCGAACCTCCGCATTCACAGTCCAAGGACGCTAATCACTAGGCCACAACCAGCTTGTAATCACAAGACAAGGACAATTATGAAACTTTGTATGTTTTGAATTTCGTGTAAAGCAACACGAGGACTATCTGCGTTAGCCGTTCCTAATTTAGCAGGGAAAACAACTAGTGGCCATCACCCAACAACTATTCTTTGGCTACTCTTTAACCAACGAATAGTGGGATTAACTGTCATATAATAACGTTCCCACGGCTGAAACAGCAAGCATATCTGATAAGACGGAGATTCAAACCCGCGCACTACAGACTGTGGTTTAAGCGCCCTAACCACATTACCATAAATTATGAAACACAAATAACACATTGCACAATATTTCATTCTTTCCTTCAATGATTACTGTGGAGTTTGTTATAAAAAACTAAAGTAGTTTTATTACCAGAAGAAGTACCTGTTTATTATGCTTTTTAATGTATTTTTATGTAACGAAAATAAAAAAACACTAAATGAAGGTTTATAAGTATTGCAAGATTATTAAATCTAACTACAATCCTAGAAAGTGCAAGTAAAAAAAATATATTCTTTAATCGTAGACGTTATGAGTAAGTTGTATAGAAGATAATTTATTGCATTTGATCATTTCTGCGAACTCAGCACAATATATTTTAATATTCTAAACATATATAGAACTTAAATTTGGCGAAAATAATTTACTTTAAAATATTCATAGGTAATACAATTATTAAAACATGACTGACTGTTTATAATTAAGCACAAAGCTACACATTGGGCTATCTTTGCTCTGACCACCACGGATATCTGGAGATGTGCGTCCATCGACATTCCGCTGTGCTACTAGGGGGCGTTAAAAAAGGAATGATCAAACTTTAACTGATGAACATATAACAGTAACCAATCAACAGCTATCAAAGAATAATGGTACCCAACCAGCGCCTATTATTGGAAGACATCTTTAAGTCAACAAATGAGAAACCCAGTTCAATGAGATTCTCTCTCTCTCTTTATGGGTATTTGGGTATTGATGTTTATATACCCAGGAGGGTCAGGTTTCGTCGACCTCTTCCTCCTTCTTTTAAATTGTTGTCTTGCAACTGTCAAGTGTATTTATATATTGCACACGAGGGCCAGAGTAACACGCACTTACTCAGGCCCCTTTCAGGGAAATGTCCATGCATTATCTACACATACACTTAGTGCACATAAATCATTTCTCTTGATAGTTACATAATTATTTGCACTTTTGTTAGTTATGTATTAATTATAAAACATTTACATAAAAACAACCTTTCAATGTTAAGTAATTAACCTCTATACCAATGTGGAATCTAGTTTATAGGTGGCCTTTTTTAATTCATTTATTTAGAAAATATATATTCACTGGGGAAATGGGTTTAGGACTGTCCTCATCATGTATACAGTACCTGTCAAGTTCGCTTACTAGTTCATTTTTTCTCCAATTTTTGTCAAAATAATTTATTGTGCTATGTTGGAGTCTATCTGCTATTGTTTCTATGTGTGCGTATTTATGCATGAATTCTGATAGTGTTGTTCTGGGTACTTTATAAGTTATTGTGAGTAGTGTATTTTTTATATTTTTTGTAGTTTTGTTTGAAGTAGTTTTTTACTTGCGTTTATCCATGCAGGGGCTGCATAGTCAATGATGGGTCTAATGTAAGTTTTATATATTTTTATGATGTTATCTGCTGTTGCTCCACTATTTTTGCCAGTTTGACCCATAGCATAGTTTGTTCTTCGTCAAATTTTTTGTTATAATATTATATATGTGGTTTATTCACGTTAGTTTTGAGTCAAATGTAAGTCCTAGAAATTTTGCAGATGCAGCAGTCTGAAGGAGTTCTCCATTCATATAAATCTGAGGTTGTGCTTTTTTATGTTCAGTTAACTTTGCGAATACTACCAGTTGTGTTTATTTTGATTTTATATTTTTGACAATATTCACTTATTCTATTTAATTGTGGTTGTATGTTTGTAGCTGCTATTGCTGGTGTTGGTGAACTTTTCCAGAGTGCTACATCGTTTGTGAACTGTGAGGAGTATCCAGGATTAGGTCTTTCAGAGGCATATTATTCACGTACATAATGAATAGGATAGGGCTAACCACCACTCCTTGAGGTTCCTTCAACATTAGCTCTACATGTTCTGTTTTCCAGAAACTTAGATAGCCAGCGAATAGTTCCCCGCAGTAGTTCCATTTTTTGCATTCGGAACCGGAGACCGTTTTGCCATAACGGTATCGAATGCCTTCTCAATATCGAGAAAGCAAGCGACAGTGCATTCTCGTCTATTAACACTATAAAGAATTGCTTAGGTTAATCTAAGTAAAGAGTCTGTAGTTTGTCTGAATTTTCTGAATCCATTTTGTTCTTCTGGTAATTTTGATGTTATCTCCAGGAATGTGGAGAGTCTGTTACTAATTATTCTCTCAAGAATTTTGTCTACACAGCTGGTCAGGCTGATTGGTCGGTAGCTGCTTGGGTTATTAACTGGCTTTCCTTCTTTATGGAACATTAATACACTTACGTGCTTCCAAGAAACTGGAATATAACCAGTGTATAATGATAAATTAAAAATTGCTGTGAGATGTTCAAATAATTTCGGAGTGTCTTTTTTTAAGAATGATGACTTGTATACCATCTTCTCCTGCAGATTTATTTTTTTTTGTTACTTATTCCTTCTATGAGTTCTTGTGAGGAAATTGTGTTTGTTAACTTTGTGCATTCCTTTGTGTTGTTGATTTGATAGTTATTTAAGTTGACTGGGAAAAGTTCAATGAGACCTGAAAATTTATTTGTTTAATTTAAATTTCGCGCAAAGCTACGGGAGGGCTATCAACACCAGCCGCCCTTAATATAGCACTGAAAGACTAGAGATAAGGCAGCTGGTCAACATCACCCCCCCCGTCCACTCTTGAGCTACTCTTTCACTAACGAATAGTGGGATTGACCATAACATTATAACGCCTCAAAACTGAAAGGGCGACAATGTTTGGAAAGTGGGATTCGAAACCACGACCGACAGACTACGAGCCGAGCTCCCTAACCACCTGGTAATGGAGGACCTAAATAAATAAATAAACAAAGGATAATATTCATCCTGGTAATTAACATGGAACAGAAGTACTTTACACCAAACGCTCACTGGAAATAAAAAAATAGCAATTGAACCAGATAAGATGCTTTCTCTGTTTCATTGAAAATAATTGTTTAAATTTTACATAGGATAACTTTTACCCAAATTCTACTTCACAAGTGTTTACAAACATTTAATAAGGAACTTTTTTTTATATTTAAAGGTCTTAAACAGTATCTGTTTAACGTAATAAGAAGTTATAACAGTGATCAATAGATATAATTTGATGAGTTTAAGCAAAAGATGCTAGAATTATATCACACAAATGTATTTTGTTTTGATGGTGGAACTATATCAGCGAAGTGTAATTTATTAAAGATGCTAGAACTTTATCAGACAAGCGTATTTTGTTTTGATGGTGGAAAATTTCACTTTACTTATCCATTAGCCGAAACTTTTCAGTAATAAGATCATTCAACTAAATATCTACGCTTCAGTTACTGCGATTCAAATTCAATTTACAAATGTGCCTGAAAACGACACATAAAATAAATAAGAAATCTTAATTAACCTTTAAGAGTCACTCTTAAAGGTGCAGTTCGAACAAAACTAAAAAACAGAAGATACAAGACGGAAATCACATTTTCTGTTGACGCAAATAGATCTGCAACAAGTATTATAGCTTTTCTAGATTATTTTCGTTGTCGCCTAACTTACTTTTAAGCACAGTGAACATATTTAGATTGTTTAAAATATTGTAAAACTAATTATTACAAATAATTCACAGCAAATAGAATGAAAGCATAAAACCACAAATAATGGTTTCCTATTGTCCAAGAGTATATACTTTCTGAAAAACTTCCTAATTAATGGGAAAAACTTTTTTGTGTTTTTCATACTTTAAAGCTTTAATAAATAATGGTTATTTTTGAAAAAGTTCCCGAGTTTTTTCATATTTTAAAGCTATAGTAAATAAAGGCTATTTTCTTGAAAAACTTCCCTTATTTTTACCTTAAATATTTAATAAATATAGGTTATTCCTTATAGAAAATTGCGTAAATAATATTATACATAAAAAGTTGAAGGTAAAATAAACGTGTGCCATCAATTAATTTTTATCTTTTCTAAAACACCATAAATGTGAAAAATGTGCGTCTAAAAAGGATGAATTGTACAACTTAGAGGTATGAAGTCAAAATTGGTGGCCAAAGTGGTAGCTAAACTTATAATATTAATAATAGTTTTTAAAGCAAGTATTCATGGCCTGGCATGGCCAGGTGGTTAAGGTACTCGACTCGCAATCCGAGGATTCGAATTCCCGTCACACAAAACATGCTCGCCCTTTCAGCCTTTGCATCGGTATAATGTGACAGTAGCCGAAGAGTTGGCGGTGGGTGGTGATGACTAGTTGCCTTCCCTCTAGTCTTACACTGCTAAATTAGGAAAGGCTAGCACAGATAGCCTTTGAGTAGCTTTTCGCGAAATTCAAAACAAAAAAATTCAAACTACGTTACATTTGTCATACTATTTGGTGGCAACGCGTTTCGCTCAATGCAGTGCTCTTTAGATTTGTTGGAATACAACAAACACTGTAATGGTCTGTAGCCTTTTTATATAATCTATTCGATATAACAACAGTTGTAACTATGTGTAAACAATAGACCTAGTAACAAACAAACAAAACTAGCCATTGTTTAGCGACTTTCTTCCTTATTAATGTTTAGATTATCTGAATAAAATAAAACCGATTTATTTTGTAAACGTTGCATCTGGGTGACCCAGTTGAAATATTTAGATTATTTAAATCAGAGAACTTTATATTTTTATTTTGTTAAATTGCTAGGGCAAATCGCTCACTCGTGTATTAAATACGCCCTTATCAACTTAACCACTACGTAACACAAAGATACCTTAATTAACGAAACTAATCTTCACTTGTCAGTAATTTATGAAAGCTGACTTTATATCTTGTTACACGCGAAATGATGAGAGAAATTAGAATTTCTTTCTTGAAAGTGGAGAGGGGAAGCTTATCAGATTTTGTAATATATTTTATTTAACTTTCATGCACATAGTTGGACAACAACGTTCGTTTTTAGTCCCACGTGTTCACGATTCAAGTTTTTAGTTATAAGCCTCTTTCCGTGTTACTTAATTTTATCCAGTTGCCACCTTCTTTACAGTTTCTCATAGATTGATTGATAACTCGAAACCAGACCAGAAACTTTGTACAAGACTGCTTACTGCTGTATTACAAAGTTCACGAGAATTTTGTTTTCAATTCTTCGTACTATTCAAAGCTTATCAGCGAGAGATATTAAAGTATAATAATGTTGTAAGTTCTACAAATCAAATTAACACGAAAAAAAAGTCATTTTATTATTAATCACAGCGAGCTATAACTGTCAAAACGAAAATTTATTGCAGGATGAATAAGTCTATAACTAATGTTACCAACACTCTGTATATAAAATATTTATTCAAGATATGGATTTCTCTTCCTTCTTCACTCAAAAAGAATTAAATAGAAATGTAATTGTTACGTAATTCGGCATTTCACACATATATATTTTAGTGCAAAAATCTTTACTAACACCTCTAGTATTTCAACAGACTTGCACTGTTGACTGGATGCTTGCCACATTTCGTGAAAATATACTTCATAAGTTCGGAATTGCATTCAGCATTACTTATCCAGTACACGGTAGGTCAAATGTACCGACCTCGTGCATATTCAATGGATGTTTTCTCTACATGTTGTGTGTGAATGTGTAGAAGATTACCAATATAAACTATTATTCTTGCACAATATTGTACAATAGTTATTTCAGGAATTATTTTACACTTATCATCAAAAACTCAAAAATACAAACTGTTTTGAAATATTAAATACAAAGGTAATAACTTTAACATCAGATACACAATACCACATTAAAAGGTACCATGTAGAAGTTCGAGGTAATAACTGTAACATCAGATACACAATACCACATTAAAAGGTACCATATAGAAGTTCGGAGTAATAACTTTAACAGCAGATACACAATACCACATTAAAAGGTACCATGTAGAAGTTCGGAGTAATAACTTTAACAGCAGATACACAATACCACATTAAAAGGTACCATGTAGAAGTTCGGAGTAATAACTTTAACAGCAGATACACAATACCACATTAAAAGGTACCATATAGAAGTTCGGAGTAATAACTTTAACAGCAAATACACAATACCACATTAAAAGATACTCTGTAGAAGTTCGAGGTAATAACTTTAACATCAGATACACAATACCACATTTAGAAAGTAATAACTTTAACAGTAGATACACAATACCACATTAAAAGATACTCTGTAGAAGTTCGAGGTAATAACTTTAACATCAGATACACAATACCACATTAAAAGGTACCATATAGAAGTTCGGAGTAATAACTTTAACAGCAGATACACAATACCACATTAAAAGGTACCATGTAGAAGTTCGGAGTAATAACTTTAACAGCAGATACACAATACCACATTAAAAGGTACCATGTAGAAGTTCGGAGTAATAACTTTAACAGCAGATACACAATACCACATTAAAAGGTACCATATAGAAGTTCGGAGTAATAACTTTAACAGCAAATACACAATACCACATTAAAAGATACTCTGTAGAAGTTCGAGGTAATAACTTTAACATCAGGTACACAATACCACATTAAAAGGTACCATGTAGAAGTTCGGAGTAATAACTTTAACAGTAGATACACAATACCACATTAAAAGATACTCTGTAGAAGTTCGAGGTAATAACTTTAACATCAGATACACAATACCACATTAAAAGACACTCTGTGGAAGTTCGGGGTATGCATACGTTGACACCCACCCGTGCACGTAAGATTTATAAGTTTGAACCTGTAACGGTATTCCAGAACTCAGTTCATAACTTCATAGAGGCATGTTTATCACCCTTAAAACTTGAAATCTATATATTATGCTTACCAAGACTTGTCTCTTAGATTCTGTTACACTAGAAACCTCAAGCGGTTTTTTTAACCACCCGTTTAAATTTACTTAGGAAATATCCGTCCTTAATTTTAAACTGATAGATTAGAAGGAAAGCATTTAGTCAGCTGTATTAATCACAAATTATTGGGATATAATAAGCTTTCTCGTCGACGGGACACGAATGTCGGACCCTCGAATTTACAATCCGACACTCAAGCTTGTAAGCTTTATGAGGATTTTAACTTCGCTATGTGCAATCAGTGCGACACCGCAATCACATCGTTCTTGAGAAACGTAGAACAGTGTGTCACAATTAAATATTGATTTATGATTTGCGTCAAGCACTTCAGATAATTCGTTTAATCGCGTCTTTGTTCTTCTTTCCATGCTGGATGTAAGCTGCCATAGGCATTTAACACACGTTCGTTTTTTTTTCCTTTATCTCAATCATCCCAGAAATCAAATAGATGCGTTAGATTATTCAATTTCGCGTGCATGTTCTAATTTAAGTCTCTATATGGGATATAATCCAACTCATAGTATAAAATAGATCTCGTAATGAGCCGACCATAACGCACAATAGAAGTCTAGGTGGGTCACCTTGTTTCTCAGCTTAACTCACGCTAGCTTATTCGTTTAGTTCCCTCGTCCATTAATGGCCACACTTCCTGAATAAGCGCAATTTTATCGACCTATATTTAAGTCAGCTTGCTAGTTTCTGCTTCACCTCCTGAGAAGGTGTGCGCCCTAATGGATTTCACGTGCTTAATGAGAGCATCCATATTTGCCAATTACAGATTCATCAGTTGCTAGTCACTCTAATAGATCACGAGACCACTTTTCATATCTGATGATCCTAGACCGTGTATCATCCATTCTATTACCATACATTATATGAAAATAGCATTATTCGCTAAAAAGGAGTCTAAAAAACGGGATTTTTTCCCTTTATTATAAACCTGAATATCATTGCTCCTTTATGAAATAAAGTTATGTTTCATACGAAGTCATATTTTCATATACGTATGTGGACTCGAAGAGAAAATATACACATAGTGCTGTTGAATTGGAGTAAGGACTCTTGACTACGTAAAAAGCAAAATCAAATTAGTTTCTAGATTTTTATGTGGAAGTATTTATCATTGTGACTTTGGCACAGTGTTCAGACTGTGACCTCGAGAGTTAGAAATTTCTACCCTGGTACTACAAGAACGTGCGCCATCCTTTGGGGCCGTATGTGCGTTATATTCATAACTGTCGAGTCACGCTAATCGATTCGAGCAGCTAAAGAGTTATTGGCAAGTATTGTTGGCTAGTACCTTCTTTCTAGGCTATCACTTCCAAAAGGCCGGGCATGGTCAGGTGGCTAGGTCGCTCGTCTCATTACCTGAGGGTTGCGGATTCGAATATCCGTCACACCAAACATGCTCGCCCTTTTAGCCGTGGAGGCGTTATAATGTAACGGTCAATCCCACTATTCGTTGGAATAAAGAGTAGCCCAAGAGTTGGCGGTGGATGGTGATGACTAACTGCCTTCCGTCTAGTCTTACACTGCTATATTAGGGACGGCTAGCGCAGATAGCCTTCCAGTAGCTTTGTGCGAAATTCAAACCAAACCAAACCATCCTGTAAATAGCTTTGTAACTCCATAAAACGAACCAGTACCCTCATAGGTGTTTTGAGCTACTCATATCAATAATTTTTGTCAAACAAATTTTGATGCAGCTCAGCCAAAGCCACGTTACGTGTACTTATAAAAATACGAAAAATACATATTTATAGTAACCGAAAATGCTAAATTGTATAATTCAGACTTGTCACCTCAGAGGTGGGGAGAAAAGCGCATAAAACGCACAAAGAATTATCTATGATGACCCTGCGCTAACTTGCTGTTTTTATTATGTATAATTTACATAACTGGTGTGTAGTTACTTTAAGTTAGCACAGAAACAGTTAAGCCTATTTTAAAGCTTTACGAGCACTTTTGTTTTTATACTTCTCACATAACTCTGTGGAAAAGCCACTACAATTTCTAAAAGGGACTTGTTCTCTTTCTAAACTATTATTACTTACTGTACGCTTCAAAAACCATAAGGAGTCAAAGTTATAACAGACAAATTTGCTGTAATAAAATAGTGCCAAACACGCCTTCTCAATTCATTGCTATTCAAATAAAGTATCTAATTATTAGTTATGTGATTTAAAATCCAGTTGATTTTTTATTGAGTCAAAGTTGTATGAAGTGGTTTAAGGTACTCTTATCTCATTTAAATTTATTTGTGTGAATCTTATATAGCAAAGCCACATTCGGTTTTCTGTTGTGAACACTGCAGAAATCGAACCCAAATTTAGTGTTGTAATTTCATAGCAGTAATTTTTACCATGTTGTAGCAAAAATATTACAAGTTGTAATTATCCTGTAATATTTTTGTATAAGGTAATAAATGCTAACATGCGACCGAACATTATTCACAAACATTTTAACATAACATAATGTTTGGGACAACATTGAACCTATTGGCCCGTATCGGGTGTCCCATCCTCAAAACTAAACTAAAACTATTATGAAAAAAACTTAAAGCCAGCTTTTATCACTCATATAACTATCATGTTTTCTCTTGAGCTCACTTACATTTACTGCCTTCACAACTCCCGAAGGCAAGCCATTCAAAAAGCCAACCACCCTATCAGAAAAATAAAACTGTCACAGCTGAAAATGACTCCTACCTTGCCTAAAGTTATATCTGTGTCTCCTAGTTCTACTATTCTCTCTGTTAAATATGAAAAAGGTGATACATCTAACATATTAACCCCCTTTACAACCTTAAACACCTAAGTCATATCTCCTCCCCAACGTTTCTTCTAAAGAAACCAATTTTAGAGATTTCAGCGTTTTCTTTTATGACAGCTTTCATCCTAGGCACCATTATAGTAACTATTCTTTGAATCTTTTCCAACATTTCAATGTATTTTCTAAGGTAAAGAAAGGGCTTAAGACTGGAAACAGCACACCAAATTGAACCTAACCAGTAACTAGTACAATGAAATTATATTCTCTTTGGACTTGTATTGAATATTTCTGTAGATACAACTTAAAGTCCTATTTGCCCTACCAAAAACAACAGCACGCTGCTTGGATGACTTAAAAGACTAATCAACCAATACACCAAGATTCCTATCTTTCATGACACTGTTAAGCCTATTTCCATCCAAATTATACTTATAATTAAAATTACAATAATAACCCACACGCATTATCTTGCATTTATTATAATTAAAACCCTTCTGCCATTTATTTGACCAACTCACTAAATGATCTAAATACTTTTGTAACTCAGCAGCATCCTCTTTACATCCATCAATACCCAGGACATTAATATCATCTACACATTTAGGTAATTTATTGATCGTTCCTTCATTTATGTCATTGATGTAAATTAAAAAGAGCAAAGGTCCTAAAATTGAGCCCTGAGGTACCTCACTTGTGACATTAATCCAGTTTGACTGAACTTCATTTACAAATAAATTTTACAAGCCTCTGTTTTCTTCCATCCAGACACTATTCTATCCAATTTGCTAACTTACTTCCCACACCTATAGAGATAATTTGTTTTACAGATAACTCTGAAAATCCAGACACACAAAATCTATACTCTTTTCCTTATCCCATTAGCAGAAACCTTTTCAAAGAATGTTAAAAGATTTATAAGGCAATATTTTTCTTTAACTAAAATCATCCTGACTATCCAATAAATCCAAACTTTGTTAAATAAATTTACAAAACATCCTTTAACAGACTTTCCAAACATTTTCCCGCAACTGATGTAAGTCTAGCAGGCATATAATTATTAGGACATTTTTTTCCTCTCCCCCTGGTACCTGTCTATTATTCAAGGAGTTACAAAAATAGTAGTAAGTGGCTCACATATCCAATCCTTTACCTCCTTTAAAACCCTCAGGAAAATAGTATCTGGCACAGGAGTCTCATCGTTCTTTAAACCTCTTAGCAAACTCAGAATTAATGCAGTTATCTTGTTAGATCTTGTTTCCACCTATCAACTGTTAAGTGTGTGAAATACTGTTTAAATCATCGCTAGTAAAAAGTGAAGACAAGGCAAAATTTAATAACTTAGCCATCTTACAGTCACAAGGTACTAGCCTTCCCTTATCATACCTCAAGGGGCCCACTCCCATTTTAACATTCTCTTTACATTTAGTGTAGTTAAAGAAATCCTTACTGCTAATTTTTACATTTTCGCCCCTAATTTCCTGTTTAACCAGCTTTCTTGGTATTCTATCTAAATTTCTCCTCATACCAGTCAAGTTATTGAAAATATATTTGTTTCACCTTGGGCTTCGTTTTTCTCTGTACTTCGAGGAACTAAATTGATTTAGTTGAAACTGAAAACTATATCGACAAGTTTCGTTATTTGTGCGATCCGTTTTGGTTTTGTTTTTTCAGTTACATACCATTTAAATGATGTACACGTTCCTGGAAACACGTGCGCGTAAAAAAAAAAAAAGAACAAGCTTTAGGTGTGAGCAAAAAAAACTATTAAATGTTTTTGCCGTTTAAGAAACGCTAACTGTTATGTATTGTTCAGATCGTCTGCTCACTGTCACGTTGAAAGCATTGTCGAACCAAAGGACTTCCAGTAGTTTGTCCAAAGTGTAGTTCTTAGTCTAAACATTAAAGAATTACAGCTGTTTCCCTTCTGAATTCCTTTTGTTTCTACAGTTTGGAGAAGTTTAGAAAATGTTCCGTAGCTCCAAGAAACTCGTAAATTGCACTGGCAGCTTCCAAATATGTGCGTATTATGTAAACAACTGAGAAGTAGTTTGTTTTTTTCTGTTGGAAAATGAATTACAGTTGCTGTAATATCCGTTCGTAAAATAGAAGTAAGAAATAAAACGGACTATAGTTTAAAGCAAAGTAAAAACTGTTACTGTATGTATTAAGCTTACATTGAGATAACTCTTGGATATTTGTTGTACTAAACACTATATATATATTACAACTTCAAAAGCAAATCTTATGATGATATTCCCACATCACACAACCAATAATATTTTTCAATTTTATTATGCATTTATTGTTGAAAATTTAACGTTACACGTTTTTATTAAATTTAGAAACTCGCTTGTCAATGTAATATAATAAAAAGTATACTTTTACCAACCAATAGTAAAACTGGTTGTTACGTTAGGGTGCTCCATAGACCGAAATGGTGAGTACCTTCACTGACGGGATTCGAAGCTAGGAGCCATTGAGTGCACATGTAGTACTTTAATAAGTGTGACATTTTGAGGGCATGATACAGATTTAGTAAGGCGACATCATACAAGCATCAAGTGTGAGTTAATGGAAGTATATATGATGTCACAGTTATTCTTTGGAATCCTTAGATCAAATTTTGATATAGTATCAAATTGACAAATGACCTATTTCAGGCTCCAGGAATAATGTAATAAGATTGTGCAAGAAAGAGAGGCATAGTACAATGTAATCAGCAGACAACTTTCATACACTATACGTAACAATGTAATCAGCAGACAACTTTCATACACTATACGTAACAATGAGATAAAAAGACAACTTTGGTATCCTGTATGCAACAATGTGAAAGGAAGACAACTTTGATACACTATATGTAACAATGTAATCAGCAGACAACTTTCATACACTATACGTAACAATGAGATAAAAAGACAACTTTGGTATCCTGTATGTAACAATGTGACAGGAAGACAACCTTGATACACTATATGTAACAATGTAATCAGCAGACAACTTTCATACACTATACGTAACAATGTGATAAAAAGACAACCTTCATATACCGCATGTATTAATGTCATCAACAGACCATTATCACCTATGTTACTTTTACTACCACATTACATTGATGTGTAACATGTTAAGTGCTTTACAAATAGAATGATCACGGGGTACTCTTAGAAGATAATTCTATTACAATGTTTTAACTTGTTAATCTCATTTTAAAAGAGAAGAGACTGTGGCAAACATTGCATTTTGTGAAAGGTTTTCACTGTGAAATATTCCGAAAAGAACATTTACGTACTACCTAAGACAATAATTTAGTCTTGAGTTACATATTTCAAAAGGTCATTAATCTCTTACATCATAAATTTAATTGTTTATTATGATACAAATATATTTTTTCATTGGTTGTTCCTCAGTTCGTCATAAATACATTTTGAAGTTTACTTGTTACCTTTAAGTTTAATTTCAATTTATATTAAACTTTAAAGCATATTTTCCAAGTAATAATATGCAAATTATACCTTAAGAAATTACCTGTTTTTTCAATATATCTTAAGCAATATCTACAAAGAAATATATTCTTATTTTGCATTTCAATTTATTTCTACCAAACTGAGCACAGACTTACTTCGAGATATGACTATGACAAATGTGATACTGCAAGGTCAGTAGTTAATAACCTATAATTAGTGTTAATGAAATAGCTTAGGTTAGCCCTTATTCAGAATGAAAGAGCAAGTTGAGTGTCTACATCTGTACCAGTTTATTTAATTGTATTACCAACTTACAATAATTCCAATATTTTTAGATATACCAAGTTTACGTCACACAGAAAGGCTTAATAACATCAAATTCACGTTTTTCATAAACACCTGTTAAAACAATGGTAGTAAGTTCAGCACTATTGTGTTCAAAAGGATGCCTTCTCACACTGATTGGCTGCCTCAGGGAAGGGAGTATATCATCAAAGATGGTGAGGCCATAAATCTAACACTGACACCAGATGGCGTCACGTTTATGTGGGTGACGTCATATTTTCAATTTCATTAGGGAGGCTTTGTTATGATGGATGCTTACGTCATAAAGTAGAGAACGTGTTTTTCATACCTCCATGATAGGCAGGCATGACTCATGCGATACATATTTCACCATGTCAATAATTAATTATTTATTTCGTCCTAAAAAGAATGCTTAACACTAATTAATTGAATAATTTTAATTAGTTAATTGAATCATTAAAATTAATCATCCTAAAGATAACACTTAACACTAGTTAATTAAGTCATTTATAATTAGTTATTTAAATCATTTATAATTAAAATGTTCTAAAAAGGATGCTTAATACTATTTCATTTATAATTAATTCATTAAATGAATCGTATAATGCTTTATGCTAACTTATTAGTTAATTAAATTTATTGTCCTAAAACAACTATATCTTACATCATCAAGTTATTAAATATTTTCAATAATATAATAAAATGTCAAAAATAATATTTAATGTAACATGATCACAATTATATACATTTTTTACAAAATACACAATACACATATGTTGTTTTAAATTACCCTGAAGAGAGCAATCTCATACAAATATTCAAAGCTTTGACTTGATACAACATTTTACATCAGTAAAACCTTTATTATACAAAAACTCTTTTACTAATATCTGGCAAATAATTTACACGTGTTTTAAAAAGATAGATTTTTCCATATACATAATCACTATTATTACCATAACATTTTAACAAATATAGTGTAACACTACAGGTCATCAATGTCCGGATTTAATTATGTTAAAATTCATTATTTTTTTAAAATAATAAATGATTAACTTTCTTCATTCATTTTCTATATAGCCATTGATCACCTTCAAATAAACATAAAACTTGTGAAAGTATATAATGGAAATCTTTACTGTCCATAGCTTCTATCAGACAATGTTCTGTAGGACACTGAATGTTTCACAAATCGTACACATTCAATAATCGCCCTACAGCTAAATAAACGACTTATTGCTTACTGTTATTTAAAATACTACAAATTTAAATTTTATACTCTAAAAACACACATACAAATTTCTAAATGTCGTTTCTATTATTCGTTATAATGAACCGATGTCTGTTTAATATTACTTCATACGTGAGAAAGCGTTTTGACACCATGTAAAACTTTCTTCTAAAACACCTTGGAGATATTGAAATCACCATCACATACGCAGTTTATCAAGGGATGACTCATTCAAAGGTCAAATCTGAGTTGACCAAGACTATGTGTTTTACGAAGTACTGTATTGCAATGAAGAAGCAGACGAGAGTTCGAAGAAATATAAAGTGCGACAGTCTGAACGGTTTAATATTCAAGGCTACAGACATGGGTGAAATGACAAAGTCTATTTTGCAATAACTGATTAGCTAGTCCAAAAACCAAATAATCTGAAAGCAATTTAGTTTTTGTAAGAAAATACATCAGTTACTATAATAATGTATAATAATATACTCAAAATAATATTCCCTTTTGCAGATCATTGAATATGTTCAATTAAACCATAATTATAACACATAATGTATTTAATAATTCTACATATATACAGTATATCATGTCATACCATAAGTAATGTCCGAAAATTTAATACAGAAAGTACATCATCATTTCTGTGTTTGTAGAATGCTTTAATGACTAAAATATGTAGTAGGACGTGTATAAAAATGTTCAGACAAATAAAAGAAACTAATCCAACTCCACTTTTTCAGATTATTAATCAAATAAATCCTTATGAAGATGGATGTGTCTGAGGAACACATTAGGCATATAATGTTTTATGAGTTTAAAAAAGGCAGTAGTGTAGCAGAAACTGCATGAAACATTCAAGGAGTTTATGATGTGACGTCTCTCGATGAAAAAAAAATGTCGAAGGTGGTTTTAGAAGTTCGGATCAGGTGACTACAGCTTAAGTGATGCGCGACGTTCAAGTCATTCTTTTGAGTTTGATGATGACTTGCTGCTGGCTGCACTTGATGAAGATTGTGCTGTAACAGTTGAAGAACTAGCACAGAAGCTTAATTCAACCCATTCAACAGTTCACGGTCTTCTGCAACAGCTTGAAAAGGTATCAAAACTTGGGAAATGGGTCCCTCATGATAAAAGCCAACTTTAGAGCAACTCTCGTGAACGTAGCTCACCTTTTTTGGACATGTTAGTGACGTAGACAAAAGCTCAGTGCAGGTAAACTGGCTAAAGTACGGCCCAAAATGGACTTCCACCCTAGGAAAGTATTGTTAAGCGTTGGGTGGGATATTGTTGGTGTGATCCACTTTGAGTTGCTGCTACTCAATGTAACGCTTACACCAGACTTTTATTGTCAACAGTTAGAGTGCTTGAATGTTTCACTGAAAAAAAAGAGGCCTATTTTGATCAATCATAAAGGTGTTGTGTTACACCAGGATAATGCACAGCCCTATACAGCAAGGATCACATCTGTAAAGACTGAAGAGCTAGACTGGGAAAAACTTCCACATCCTCCTTATTCTCCAGACTTTGTCCCATCTGATTATCATCTATTCCGAAGTTTGCAGAACTATCTTGATGGAAAAGAGCTTGGAACACATGAAGATGTCAAAACTATCCTCTCCACATTCTTTTCCTTCAAACTCCCAAGAATTTTATAGAAGTAACATTCAGAAGCTTGTGAATAGTTGGCAGGAAGTAATTAATAATAATGGAACATACATTGTTAATTAAATAACATTAAAAGCGTTTGAAATCCTTTCTCTTTTTCTGAACCTAAAATCGGACATTACTTAAGGGATGACCTGATACTTCAATTACTGAAATTTAAAAATTTATTTACATAATGTCTAAATAATTAATTTATTACTCAGCATAGTTTATTATGAAAAAGTATCATACCGTTTAGAATGAAATGAAAGTTCTGCTTAAATGTCAACATTTATATTCATGAAAAACTTTTATTAAAATAAAAGTTAACTATAACACATTATTACTATCTATATATTTAAAATATATTTAATGTTTACAGAAAAACGTTATTAAAAAAGTCAACTGTAATACACTGTTATTATGTTTTTACAATGTACTTAAAATATTTACAAAGCTGTTAACATGCAATGATGCATATCGGTGAAACACAATTTCTGTATTGAATTAAACTGTACATTTTCTAAAATGTAATTATTAGTGACAAAACACCAATTACAGCATACCTTCTTGGACATACTATCAACTTAAAATAAAATGAAAGCTGTATTCAACACGTATGGCAATAATTATTATAGTAAATATAATGCTTTTGAAACAGTTGATGCAGATATAATGCTACATAGAAAAGAGCATTGACATGTTTGACAAAGGTCACTTCCGAGTTGACAAAGTCTGTCTCACAATATCCAGCCAAACCTAGTAACTTGACCATGTATATAAACAGCTGTCAATCAGTCTACAATCACTTTGAATTCAACATTCATGCAAATGCTATATCTTATAGTTCTACTCGTGATAACCATCGACAACCTAATTAATGTAAGTATGAATTTTGAATATATTTCTGAACTGAATGAGAGCGTATTTTGTTAAACTAAATAACTCATGTCACATGTCACAGAATTTATGTAGGAAATTATCACTTCTATCAATCAGCAATTAATTGGTATCTACTTCCTACTGTTGTCTCTATTTGTTGAAGAGACTGAATCGCTGACTACTGTAAACTGATTTATTACCACTTGTATTGATTAAATACGAATTTCCAAACAAATATTATGTACTTTACTTCTCTGTTTTACAGACCCACACTAACAAACTTCTTGAGGTGTCAATATGGTCGTATAGCGTAGAAGACGAGATAAGTTTTCAAAAACTTATATATAATTCATATAACTGAAATTATTTTCATATACAAATTACATTTAGTAATATTCGCTATATTTTACAGATATCTGTTAAATGTCCTCACAAGGAAGACAGAGAATTTATCATTAAAAATCTAAATTACACAGACTTACAAATATGTTTTAGGCTCTCAATACTAACATTCTAAACATAATGGATAGTACAATTAAACATTTAAACAGTAAAGATAAAGTAAGAGCATGTGTTTATTCAAACAATCTCCATAAACCAATAAGCACTCGCTTACAAAATAAGATGTTTTTTTACACATGAAATGAGTTTAGCTGCAGTAAGAAAAGTAAATCAGAGTAAAAAAAAAGTATTACACTAGATGAATATTAGAATTACCAGTAGGAAGCACCAAACAAATTATCAAATATCATTCTTGACCAACTTAAGAAAAAATCAGTTATTGCTGTAAATAACAACAACTACGATCTCTACTGTGCTAAAGCAATACTATTAGCCATATCATCTCTCAGAAAGGATACAAACTGCAATTATATTAGAAATCAACAATGACAACTACAGACACACATTGCTAAAGGCGTGCATTCTTTGGCTAATGTTCCAGAAAGACCATGTGGCATAGAAAATATCAGTAAATGTGAACATTATTTTAATGTTGAAATACGTGTATTTTCGCCGGAAAATACGTCAAATATTCGTCAAATAAAGACTTATTCTTTGATTTTGAGACAGATAAGGAAATAGGAATTCACGAGGTGAACTGTATGTTCCTTGATTTTAATGGTTAGGAAAGAGTTTTCAAAGGATATACTTCAAGTATATATACCGTAAGTTATTATTCATGAAAGAACATAAGAATTATAGTGATAGCACATAATACGAAATGTTTTGGCAGTCATTGAATATATTATATATATTAAATTAGCTTATTTATCAAGGGATAAAACCTGAGATTATTGTAAAAGGCAGAAATATTATGATAATGACTGTCAATAACTTTATATCCGTGTCTTTGTCATTGTTTCCAAACACGCTTGGACTAGATTAACTGCAGAAAAATATTCCCTCATTTTTTTAATATAAAGTCAAATCAGGAATATTGAAGATAATCCAAAATGCCAGTTTTACTCTCACATTCATGTCAACATTCATGAGACAGAAGTTCTTGAAGTGGCACTGTAAGCAATGAGGAGAAGAGTACATCTTTGATTTACAAGGAGAGATGTACATGTAAGAAAACAAATTATCATTGTTAATTCTTATTAATTGTGCTTTGTTATTGTTGAAGGTTATATTTATCATTCTTTGTTTTTTCTTATTAAGGTACTGTCGATCTAATGTAAATATACGTTTATGGTGCTGTCTTCAGTTGAGGAATGAGTTTCTCACAATCTGTGATGTAGATCCATCTAGGCATACGACAGTCGTTGTTGTGGGCATGTCTATTTACAGAAATAAGTTTATATATCCCTGGTTGATAGCCCTAATACCTAACCATGGTTATTTTAAGTCCAACAATTACAGTTAAGTAAATATATTCACTGGTTAGACTATTTACAAAGATCTGAGTAGTTAAAAATCAACATGCACGTAATTGAGGTGAGAAACAAACCTGATCGTTTCTATTTGATCAAAACACCATCTGTGAGTTTTATGGATGTTATTATCATGGTTGTGATAAGTGTTACGAATCTAAGACAAAAAGTATAGTTTTAAACAGACCCATATGGTTTATAAGAAATGGTACTATTGAGAGACAAAAACAACTCGAAGGTCTAGAATACAAAGTCGTAACAGTATGATAGAATGAATTCAATAAAATGAAAACTAACGACTCTGGTTTAATGAATTTCCTAGGGACCACACAGTACTTCCTCGCCTGAATGTATGAGGATCCTTCTATGGCGGAAGAGTTAATGCTACATGACTTTTATACAACGTAAAAGGAAGAAAATAAATCAACTAAGTAGATTTCACGTTTATATCCATGAACTAATCAATATTATGGATATCGTATCGAACATCTAGCATTTATAACTATAACGTTTTTGTACTTTTAATAACTGTTTTACATTCATTAATTGTAAAATGTTAGCCCAAAGGAAACTTTATTATCCTGTATAACCTACGAGAAGTAAGGTTAACTGACTTTCCCTCCGTTGTAAAACGTGTGAATTTAAGGACATCACCACCGTGTGATAATGAAAGAGCTTTTATCGGCGCACGAGTTACAGAGGAGGTTAAAAAACAGTCGAGTGTAATTACAAAATAATACACGCGTATAAAATTTACTATTTCTTCGAAAGTTCCACACAACAATTTAAAGATTATGTAGACACATTTCTAAATGTATAACAAGAACGTTCAGGGTGCTTCACATCAGAAGCAAAACAAGAATACATTGAACAGCATGTTGGAAGAGAAGGAGTGTAACTGAACACACAGAATTTAATCCAGTCAGTTGGTCAGTTGTAAAACGTAACTCTTTCTGCCGTTTTAGGACAAGTTACAACTGACCTACCTAGCATCTCTTAAATAATATCATTCGTTAATGAAAAATAATACTGAAATTATAACGGATGTTACTTTAATTAATGAAGAAGTTATAGATCTTCGTTGGAAACATAAACATGAATATCTATCTGCTCCAAAAAGATCAAACCAACATTTCTGTGGTACCGTTTATGACAGCACATGATTGTTTGAAATTATATGATACTTCAGAGATGTTAGGTTCGCTTGTTTTGTATTATGATGCAAACATTATTGTATAAGTTTCAGACTGATCTAACGATTCATCTATAGGAGATTATCTTGGAAATTTACAGACAGGTTGAAAGGACACTATATAACATCGTGGGTCAGCGGTGGTCCAAAAAACTACGATTATTTATGCAACGATGGAAAGTCATGCTGTAAGATCAGAGAGTTCACCCTAAATTTTATCAACAGTGAAAAATAAAATTTTCATTGATGAAATGTACAATAAGTGATATATTCAGTCCTTGTCAGCCTCCTGTAACAGTGCTTAATCATAAAAAGATTTGCAGGAACGTAAATACGCAAACAATTTACAATAAAGAATAATTATAGTTCAGTTTACACCAAACCGAACATCCTTCCAGACTTTAACACCCTTCTCTATGGATACTGATTTTTTTTAAGTAGTTTTCAAGTGCACTCAAACGTGATCAATATGAGATGAATAACACTATATTTTGCTATACTGCCCTGTAAAGTATTGTTTGATCATTATTTGATTACGTTAACCTATAAAGCAGCCTTTATCGACTTTTTGTCATGCTAGCTCGTAAAACATTGTATGGCTATTTTTGCTTTGATATGTAACAAGTTTTTTTAACCATATATAACTGACTTGAGATTCTTGAAATCAGCTGTAACCGCGCATGAAAAATACAAAATGGTTTTGCATAAGATCTTATGTTTCATTATTTTACTTTTGAATCGAAATAGCTAGTTAATTTGAAATATTTTTATCGCACTTATTATTCCACGTGCTCCCGAAGGTGTCCTAATAGAAATCAGCTCGATATCGGTTTTTGGCTTACTCTCCAACACCTAGCCTCAGCTGTTGATTGTTCGTAACCAATGTAAAGCATACTTATCTACTCGAGATTTGCAATTGAACGTTTTTATTGGTTCTAGAAATGTTATTTCTTACAGTCACGACTACTATTTATATATGTAAAATCTTTCAGACAAACGTTATCCATAACTAAAAAAAAGTTTTATTTTTTATAAAACCCATCTGTTGCTATAGAAACAAAAGAGCGCCAAAGCGCATTTTCATTTATAGAAACTTATGCTATACAAGTTGCAATGCATCATCTATTTACTGGTAAGCACTAAGCTTTACAATAAGCTGTTTGTGCTGCACCCACCTCAAACCATTTAATCTTACGTCTGAGCCACTCGTCACACTAACTTCTAATAAAACTTTTTAAAAATCCTAAAAACTTTAGGTGTTAAAAGGTATTTTGAGGTTTCTGAGAGAGTTATCCTAGAGTTTATGAAACTTGTACAGACTTCAAAATCTGTTCTGACGTGGCAATAATAGGGTTATATGCAATAATTTCAACTTTAAAACCTTCAACAGAATATTGCATGATCTACATGAATGCGAAACGTCGAATCACTAAGAACTCGTTGTAGTATAGAGAGCTGTTAATCAGTCCGTTGTATAGGAAAAATTTGATTACAAATATAAGTACGCCCAGCGTCCTCTCATATCAGATTTCCAACATTTCTGTTGTCTATGTAGGCCTATAATCAGTATCATTATCCCGAATAACTAAATTGTTTCACTAGTTTTAATCTAACTAATATGCAAATTCATTACTTTTATTCCTTGACATGATTTACATGAATCCACAATTCTTAAAGCTCGGAAAGAACACGAAACAATTATTAATTGATATATAAATCAAACAGACAGGTGAGTAAACACGTAAATACATAACATCAAATGAAGCGTAAATGTCCACGTTTAAAGTATAATTAATTTTTTTTGTGTGCTTTTCGATAAAATTAAACTGAAACGGTAAGTTAAATTCATCTCAGCTCAATAGTTTACACGTGTAGAATGGTCACTGTTGTATTTTTAAGATACAAGCTAATACATTGTAAAATATTTCTGGAGAGGCTCCTGAAGCCATTGGTAGTTTTTGATCTGTTTACGTAAGTCATAAGGTTTTACAAAATATTCATAAATTTACACCGTTGAATGTGTATGTGTACAAGGTGTTAATAATATCACGGGAGTACTTTTATTGATCGTAAGATTTTTCGATATAATCTGTAATTATTTTAGCCAGATGTGAAATAATTAAGCTCCTCGGAGGTGTAGGGATAAGTTTAAGGACTCACAACGCTTAAGTCTTGGGTTCGATTCGCGGATGTAGACACAGCAAATAGTCCGATGTGATTTTGTTCATAAAAAACAAACATAAACCACTGTATATGTAAGTCGAAATATTTCCTCAAAATTTTACACATATGGTAAAATGTTGATTAAAATCAACAGCTTTTTCTTTTAGTTGTAAGCGATTTTCAATCTTTTGTTGATTTCCTTCAAGTTCAGTTAAGACACCAATTACAAAAACAGCGCATACAAACACGTTATAGCTATCTTTTTTCGTTATTTCGACATCACATCTTTACCAAAAACCAACATAAAGTATTAATGAGCCCACACCTACAAGGCGCAGTCATAAACTACGTTAAATCTTTGACTCACATATTTCACGCTGTGGGTGCTGTCTACGCGTTGCTTCTGTTTCCTAGTGCCTGTGGGAACGGATATAATCACCTAATTGATCAAAGCGACAATGAAATAGAACATATTTTTATTTTTATTGCGTAGTGTTCGTTTTGTTTTGAAATTCATTTCATATAAACCAGAACCGCCTGTCGGTATCTTTGAAAATCAGAATACAAAAATCACGATCAGTATCATTGCGAAATGCCGAAAATTCCAGCGCCAATGGGCTCCAGTTACGAATCTTTAAAGCACCAGCAACGCCTCTGGTACAAAAACCCCAGAGAAAGGTAATACACGCGTGAATCATTCGATGTTATTATTAATAAACACGAATTCAAATTTTACAGCAGCAAAATATTTTTCAGTTGGTTTAGAAACTTTTTGCAACATTCATACTGCTAATCAGCTCAATAAACCTGTTAAAAGACCCACGTTATGTAGCTGAAGAGTAGAGCTGATACTGTAAACACGTGTGGATAAAAAATGGTGCTAATCTGATTAAAACGTATGGATAAAACAATAAACGGCGCTAATTTCATTAAAACTTATGGATAAAACATAACCGGTTTTATTCATAATTAATTATAGAATACAACTTAACTTCGTGAACAAAGTAAGGTAAAAAGAGTGTGTAGTTAATATTTCCAACACATATTATTATTAACATATACGTAATACATTCATACTTACTTTGTTCCCTGGCAGATTTTTAAAACCTAAAGCGTATACAGAAACAACCACTGGTATAGTTGTATACATTTCTGACAGTTTATGGAATTTGTCCAAGAAAACAAGGTGTATGAATATTTTCAGTTATTCCTTTTGTATCCTGCAAACACCAACTCTGACTGAAATATGTTCCTAATTACACGCGCTGCCTGCATGTTGAATATTCCGGCGAATTTAGTTGAACCACAAGTGTTTTTTTTTTATATTTAAATTATCTTTATTGCTTGCATTTCCAAGAAGATATGTTAAGGAAATTAATTGTATCGGATGTGTTTTCTATGTATGCGTCTTTAACGGTTATTCGTCAGTTAAATTGAATTTACAGGAGAAAACGTGTTTAGCAAGTTCTCCATGTTAAACTTTCCCCTGGTGACAAAAACATGGCATATTCTAGGTTATTCTGGATTCTCTGTGCTCAGCTCACTACGGTTATCGAAACCTGGTTTCTAGCTGTGGAAGTCTGCAGACATGGCGCTGAGCCACTGGGAAGCCGCACACTAGTTATTAAATGCGTCAAGTTACAAAAAGTTTCAATGATGAAATTACATAAATTTTTGTTTGTACTTTTAACAGAAAGAATCTTACACTCGGAAAAAAGTTTAATATTATTGGTTATTTGTTTCTTTGTTTATGGGAATTTCGCGTGAAGCTAAAAAATAACTATCTGCGCTAGCCGTCCCTAATTTAGCAGTGTAAGACTAGACGGAAGACAGCTAGTCATCACCATCCACCAGGGTTCTTGGACTACTCTTTTACCAACGAATAGTGTGATTCACCATCTCATTATAACACTATCACTGCTGAAAGGGCGAGCATGTTTGGTGTGATGAGGATTCGAACCAGCAATTCTCAGCTTACAAGTTGAGCACCCTAATTACTTGGCCATGCCGGGCCTCATATTATTGATTAACATTAATCTCGAATGTTGTTTGTTACTTTATAATTAAGCACAAAGCCACATAATGGGCTATCTGTGCTCTGTCCACCACGGATATCGAAACCCGATATTTAACGGTGTGAGTCCGCAGACATACCGCTGTGTCACTGGGAGCCGGATGCTATTAATTGCAAAGATGCACAATGGGAAATCTGTGCTCTGTCCAACACAGGTATCAAAACTGGATTTCTAGCATCGTAAGCCTACAATTTTACTATTTTTCTATTTTTTGTTACCTTTGTGGAGCAATGAAAAATTAAATGCGAAATTACTTCAACTATAAAAACGTATATGTATATGATAAGTTTCAAAGAGTTTTAAATATAATTAACACATTAATTAATAATTAACACATTTTCTATATCGAACCCACTTAGTGTTACTTTCACCTCACGTATCTTTCAAATATCACATTCAAAGAAAAGTTTCACAAAATGTCATTTATTAATAATTAATTTTATTTATTGCACTCGAAGAGAAATAGTGAACTTTGTAATTATTTTATCATCTATAGAGCAAATAAATATGTAGTTTCTGTTTCTAATGCGACTAGTCGTAACGTAGGAAAGTTAATACCTCATGCGCTGACTTTATTTGTTACGTTAAATTTGGGTACAAATATTGTTTCTAGGACGAAAATTTAACCTCTTAAATAATACATAATACTTTTAAATTATTTGCGTTTCGTGAAACTCTTATATAGATAATTTTAAAAATAAAACAGCCATTTTTCAGGATGTTCATGATTTTATATAAAGTTTCGCGTGTTGAATTTTCACGCAAGGCCATTTTAGGACGAAACTGAAATTGATAAGGTTGCAGAGAGGACAACCAGACAACAACATTCACTGCCAACTATTGGACTACTATAATCAAACTGTGGGGTTTGAACGTCAATCTTATAATGCAAATTGTGGATTTTTTTTTTTTATCTTTGTTTATTTGTTTCCAATTTCGTGCAATGCTAGCGGTCCTTAATTTAGCAGTGGAAGACTGGAGAGAAGGCAGCTCTTTATCACCACCCACCGCTAACTCTTAGGCTACTCTTCTTACCAACGTATAGTGGGGGATTAAACGCTTCCTCAACTGAAAGGACGAGCGTGCTTGGCGTGACGGAGATTCGAACCCTTGACCTTCAAAACGCGATTCGAGCCCCCTAAACACTTTACCACGTCGGGCATTGTCTTATTTTATTCACCTAATTATTATTTTATTTTTTACCATAATGAAGCGGGAACCATGGAATTTCGGATATATAGGTCAGCTCGATAACCACTACACTACGCTCAGCACAAAACGATATGAACAAAACAGTCATTCGTCAGCTGCAGTTGATTCATATTTAGGATACGGAAAAAACTTCAGGTTATTTCTGGCATATGTAAAACAAAAGGAGTAAATATCATCAACCAATGACCTTACTCGTAGTACTGGAACTTTAAAAGTAAGAAAAAATATTTGCGATTGTCTGTAGCATTCTGTGAATATATAAATAAAAATCACCGACTTTTTATTTATCGGTTTATATTTCATGCTCTCAAAAACAGGTGAATGTTGCCAGTTTCTAATATTTTACAATAACGATGACAATGGGTCAGTTATTAGTTTCTAATATTTTACAATAACGATGACAATGGATCAGTTATTTGATGTAAAGATATTTTTATTGCTCTGTTTCATCTTTTTTAAGAAACTTTTGTTTGTTTTTAAGCACAAAGTTAAACAATGCTAATCGCAGGTATCGAACCAGTTTTAGCAGTATAAACCAATCAATCGGGTTTTCGATGAGGCACTAGTGGTTGGTTTATCAATTCCGTGAAAAAACATATATTAAGAATTTAACGAAATCGAAAACAACAAAACTGAAGAAGTTTACAAAAAAAATTAATTTAGCGACCTTACATTTTTCGCCTTCCAGTACAAGCATTTTATCTGCCAAAAAATATCGTTATTATCCTTAAGTTTGCAATAATTATTTTATCTATAAATGGACACATCGATAAAGGATGGGTCAAAAAAGCTTTAGCTAAATTGTGTACAATACTTTTCTGATCGGTATTATAAAAATAAATGTAATGCTATATAAATACAGAAGCCACACTAGTCACAAGAAAAATGATTGAGAGCTAGCTGCTTTTGTTGTATCTTTGGGATGAGGGGGGGTTAATCACGTGGCTATTCTCACTCACCCAATAAACCCAAGTGTTAGTATTTATAATGCCAATAGAAACTAACCATCTCATACTTTCCTCTGTTCTACCCCAACAATAATTAAGTTCACATTTTGATTATAAGTAGCCATAATCATGGAAAGAGTCTTACAGTCCCCACAATTTTTCCTTATCCCTGCCACCACCGCCAAGAAGGTGTCTCCTTCACTTATAATCACTTTGAAAACGTTACTAAAAGTAAGCTTGTTGCGACAATAATTTCCAGTGCCTTTTAACAAGCGTTTTGATTTAACAAAATATTTGTTTTGGATGTTGCACTCTCTTGTTCCTGATATTAATGCGCGTAATAAAAATATTGCGAGTATATTACATGCCTGTTATTTGGGTCTGAATTTAACGAGGGTTTACATCTAACCAAGCTTTGTAACTTTTTGAAAAGTTTGGCCCGGCATGGCTAGGTGGTTAAGGCATTCGACTCGTAATTTGAGGGTCGCAGATTCGAGTCCCCGTCACACCAAACACGCTCGCCCTTTCAGCCGTGGGAGCGTTATAATGTTACGGTCAGTCCCACTTTTCGTCGGTAAAAGAGTAGCCCAAGAGCAGGTGGTGATAACAAGCTGCCTTCCCTCTAGTCTTACACTGCTAAATTAGGGACAGCTAGAGCAGATAGCCCTCGTGTAGCTTTGCGCGAAGTTTAAAACAAACCGAACTTGTGAGCACTCAACAGGTCAATGTAACGGAAATGTTTCCTGACTTCACATTAAGAACATAGTTATTGATTTTTTTTTTGTTAAAGAATGTTTGATCTTATTTGTGAGGGATAAAACTCGCAGGATGCGATAGATTGTATGATTTTTTTTCGTGAATTGTTATCGTTAACAAATTGATTCGTATAATCGTTTTTATCGTGCACTGTGAACTTTTGGAAAACAATATGCATATCGAATGCATTCATAAATATTTAAATTAATTTGAAAATAAATGAACGAGAAGTAAAAGTTCACTGCTTCCTTCTTGGGTCAGAGCAGTTTTAAGAACAATGTTATGTATTTTTTCTGAAAGGAAGTCGAGGGCCATCTTGAGGAGACATCTATTTTAACCATTTGCACTACCATACAGTAGTGTTTTATCTGACAGCAGCTAGTAGACACTCAAATGACTTAACGTTGATAATTGTACTGTTGTAACATCAGTAAAATGTGCTAATGTCATGAAACACGAAGAGAACTGGGCGACCTGTAAATTACAGTAAAGTATTGCATATGAACATAAAAAAGAAGAGATAAAAATATTGTTACTCTTAATTTTGGTTTTATTTATTCTTTAATTGTTGTTCAAAATTAAACACAAAGCTACACAATGGACTATCTGTGCTCTGTCCACCACGGGTATTGAAACCCGGTTTTTAGCGTTGTAGGTCCGCAGACATATTGCTGAGCCACTGGGGGACTATTTATTATTGAAACAAAACATATTCGGGGACCCTGCTGAAATACATCTAGTTCAATGTTACTTTGGCTTTTTCACCTTCACCATAAAATAAATTATCATTTAATTGTTGAAAAATATTAAAAAAACACCTATGAGCTGCTATTTAAAAAAACAATTTACCCTGTATTTTAATTTGTTCTAGTGATTACTATAAGCCACTTTCATTCAAATGGTACAATTCTTTCGACCATCTCTTACTATGGATGAGTTAGCATAATCACGTGCACTTCTGATTTCAAAATGTCTATTTTTGTTTTTAATTTGATGCATAGTTTCATAATGTTACTTGTAGCTCATTGCTTAGTTCATATATCACGTAAAAGCGCATTGATATTATTCACAAAGTTCTCTGTATAGAAGATTGAATCTTTACGTACACGACAGGTTTTTCTCTGGATAAGTGACTTTACGTCTAACAAGTTAGTAAATTATGTTATAAATCACACTTAGCCAGCTAAGTTTGAACATTCATTAGTCATCAAGACGACGGAATAAAATCATAGGAACGTTTTTCCAGAAGCAATTGAATGGTTTGAACACAAAAACAGGTCATAAATCATCGGCATTTGGAGACGCTTAAGAGCAAATTACAGTCAAAAAGCCCCGAAATAGTTTGATAGTTTCGAAGTTTCACCCGTTTCTAAATTGTTGACATCAAATGTCGTACGGCGAAGATTAATCGAGATGTGTTTTAAATCTTTCCCTTTCAGTTTCAAAATTAAAAGTAATTAAGACATTGGAACATAGTTCAAATCCTTTCCTATTTTCTGACCCCATTAATTAGTACTAACAGATGTTTTATATATTAATTATTACTCAGTAAAAGTTTAAAACAAAATTAACCTGTTGCCATGCATTTGCAATGCACGTAGGACCAGTAGGTTCAAGCTCCGGTTTCAAGTGGATCCCAGTGCATGAGAGTCAACATCTGGTGCCAATCATACAGTTGCCTAGACTAGAAGAGGAGGGAGGGTAAAGTGTCTTTCTCGAGAACGCTGGTCAGTATCGAACTCATAACATCCAATAACAAGTCCACAACTCGAAACCACTGAGACTTGTTACTTCTGCTTTTTACTTAGTGTTCAACTAATGAAATTATTATCTAAACGTAAGCTACGAGTTCGACCTTCATATGAAGAAATAGAGCGTCTTTCTTATAGAAAAAAGAAGAATAGAAATCATCAAATCATTTTATAATGGAAAATTTAGCTCCTTACATAACTTTCTTGTCTTATATACCAAAAGTGGCTGTCAATACTCTTATTGCACTTTTATAGATGCCATATAGTGAAGCTGAAACATACGGAGTCAGTCAACCTGTTATGAACTAGATTCACCTAATTATCAAAGACATTGCTACCTGGGACATTATTAGTGCTGGTTATTCACAACCAGAAGAAGTGAAGTAATTACTTATTATTCCACTTTAATGTTTTCAGATGTGTTTGAAGTGTGAAAAACAAATAGGAAACATAAACTCCACTTAAACTGTTTCTATGATTTTATTATTATTGTAACTTTTGTTAGTAGCACGCAGACTTATTGTGTTGTATAGTTTAGTAAGTTGTAAATTGTGTAAATGGACCAGAAGATCCGAGGTTAGAGTCGTGATATGCAGCTTCAACGCACTCCACATTTTCAGGTATGGTATCATTATAAATATGATAATCAATTCCGTTATTATCTTATTATGGAATAAAACTCGTGACTGAAAAATATAAATAGTGTTTGTGAATTTCGAACAAAGCTACACGAAGGCTATCTGCGCCAACCATCCCTAATTTAGCAGCGTAAGGCTAGAGGGAAGACAGCTAGTCATCACCACCCACCGCCAACTCTTGGGCTACTCTTTTTACCAACTAATAGTTGGATAGACCGTCACATTATAACGCCCCCACAGCTGAAAAGGCGAGCATGTTTGGTGCGACGGGGATTCGAACCCGCGACCCTCATACTACGAGTCGAGCGCCCAAAAATACGTAATTAATAATCTGACCGCGTATATCCTTTTCGATTTACTTTATATTGTCAAGTGTTGCCTTCTTCTGAAGGATCTACTTGACTGTGTTCGTATTTGAAGATGTTTCCTTATTTGCTGAAGAGTATCTTCCATCCAGGTTCAAATATCTACGACCTTCTTATAAAACAAAAGAAAAGAAAGGGGAAGATATTAAACAGTATATGAATTCAGTTTCATCTGAACAAAAACGTGCATTTGATGAAAAACAAAACATTTATTTACGTGAAACAATTCACAAAGAACAATTTTGAAACACGTTTTGCTAGCCTAAGCTACAGGATTTTGAACAATTACTATAAGACACTATTTAAATTCATAACCTCTAAACTCTAACGTATAATCATCACGCTAACATTATTTTAAAATCCAAACCATGAATCTCTTTATTTATACAGTTTATCACAATGTTATAGTTTAATATTTTGTACAGACTGATAATATAGATATTGGAAAGTTAAAGTTTAATCGCTGGACATTAAAAGCGATTTTGAAACAAAGCCTCATTAAAATGATATAACTCTCTAGGAAGTTTGTCATATTGCATCATGTATTTTCTTTAATTAATAACACTAAATGTAGAGGTAACTAGTTTGTTTGTTTATTTTGAATTTTGCGCAAAGCTACTTGAGGGTTATCTGCGCTGGCCGTCGGTAATTTAGCAGTGTAAGACCAGAGGGAAGGGAGCTAGTCAACACCATCCACCGCCAACTCTTGGGCTACTCTTTCACCAAAGAATAGTGAATTGACCGTCACATTATAACGCCCTTACGGCTGAAAGGGCAAGCATATTTGGTGTGATGGAAATTCGAATCCGCAACTCTCGGATTACGAGTCAAGCGCCTTAACCATCTGGCCATGCCGGACGTTAACAGAAGTTCAAAATTTACATAGAAAATATTGCAAAATACACAATATGTATTTTAATGGGTGCTGAGCAGCAATATGAAAACACAAAGTTTCACATGCAGCATCTGAACAGAATACTTAACTATAGTCTTCCTCGAAAGTTTTCACTTTTCTTTTTTTCTCTTCTTTGCGGCGGACTCTTGAAAGCGATCTAAGAAGAAGTTTAATTGGCATAATTGTCTTCGGTCTCACGTGAGGCCATCATTATTTCAATTTGGTAATTCGACTATTTGCGTTAAACAGACAAAAAAGATATTCCTCTGAAAAAAATCACTGACATTTCTCCAATTTATACAGAGAATTTGTTTTTCAAAACTTTCGGGTTTCAAAATGCAAAATATTTCGTAACTTTTAAATAATCCTACTTAGGATCAGAACAAAACCGAAGAACAAAACCCCAGGCTTCCCCCCCTTCCGAAGAACCGTCATCCTGTCTAACTTTTTCAGGCGGTTCAAACATTTTATCCAAATATAAATCCAAAGATTTCGATATTAATACCTTCCATTTTTCATACTTCGTAAAGTGCGCAACGTGCATTTTGTAATTTGTCCCATTCAACCAAGTATAATATTAAGCGGGGGCAAACATGAATCCACAATTTTGCAAAAACCACGTGGCATAATAAATAGATCACAATAACGAAACTTGACGAAATGAATGCTTTCTTGATGGGTGGATTGGAAAGTCGATAATAATAAATAGTTGTTTGTTTTAGGCTTCATAATACATTACTGTGGAAAGAAATGAAACTCTCAACTCTAGTTACCTCTGAATCCCCGTCGCACCAAACATGCTCGCCTTTTCAGCTGTGAGGGTGTTATAATGTGACGGTCAATCCTACTATTGGTTGCTAAAAGAGTAGCCCAAGAGTCGGCGGTGGGTGGTGTTCACCAGCTGCCTTCCCTCTAGTCTTACACTGCTAAATTAGGGACGGCTAGCGCAGATAGCCCTCGAGTAGCTTTGCGCGAAATTCAAAAAAACAAATAATTTTTTTTAATTAAGCACAAAGCTACACAATGGACTATCTGTGCTCTGCCCACCATGGATATCGAAACCCGGTTTTTAGCGTTGTAAGTCCGCAGACATACCGCTGAGCCACTGGGGAGCAAAACAAATAAACAATTAATTACGTGCGTTCAGTTATTGTGTGTATTAATCTTTTATTTCCTGTAAACCTATTAATAAAGGTGTACGAAACACAAGATTTGATACTTATGTTACCATAATTATAGAACTTGTATTTATTACAGGGCAGAATGATGGCAGCGTACTGAGCTGACGATTATTCAAATGATCTGAATTCGAATATGCTTGTCCTTGCAGACGTGAAGTGGTTAAAACGAGACGTTGAATCCCATTATGCGTTGATAAAACGGTAGCTCAACTGTTGTCGGTGGGTGGTGATTAGTTACCTTCTTTATAGCTTATTTACTGCTAAATTGGAGACGACAAACCCTGATAGCTCTTGTGTAGGTTTGTATGAAATTCAAACCAGTACCGTAAGACATATTTACACATTATAATGTCCCAAACTCAACTCAATGTCTCTTATTTTTGATAATTAGAAGTGCTATAATATATTATTTGTATCATCTTCACAACAATTTTGGGACGGTTCCTGTTCAACCATGTTAATATCTGTTCGATACTGCTTCTGACAGCTGGAAGATGCTGAAGGTTAGAGCATAATTGTATTCCATGAAAGCTCTAGTGTATATCTGAACGAAGAGGATGTTACAACAAAGTTAGAAACTTTCTACTTTTACTGCTATTTACTTGAGTTAGAAAAAAGCTTGCTCATTTATGACCTGCACGTGTAGTGCATTTTGATAACCTGGCCAGAAAATGATTGCAGTCTTATCCGAAAATAGCTTTTAAAATCGATATAACATTAAGGATGTAATAATATTGTAATAGGTATCAATGATTTAGTTAGAGATTTGATCTTAATTATTGTATCAACTAATAACTGGGAGAATAATAAGTTTTAAATGGCCGTATTTCAGCATTATTATATCTTTATATAGATGCTTATGTATAGTACATATATGTGTATATATAAAGGCATTTTAAACTAAAAGTCTTCTTTCAACAGAAACACATTGAAACTTGTTATATAAAAATTAAAAACTCCAATGTAATTATGGAAGTTATTTCTAATTGTAACTAATTTATTGGCATTTTGAGCGTGTTAACTTAAGCTTGTAAACTTAAGTCTACTGTTAGAATTAATATTTTACAATAACATTATTATACCCACCTTCACATACAGTATATATATATATATACATACAGAGTAAGTTATATTGAGATCATGTTGAAACTTCACCGCGTTGTTGTTGTCCGGTAGTGTTCTGTACGACAACCGTGAGTCTCAACTGTAGCTCTGCGACGTATTTTACGTTGCTGAAGGATTTATTTTAACGCTGTCGTGTCTAAAGCATACAATTCTCACTGCAATATATCCATACTTCTAATGTGGATACATTGCCAGTACTTCTGGCAGCTTGACTGATATGCCTTCCTAAAAATAAACATAAATACCCATTGCATCCTCTTGTATGCGACGGTTTAACAACAAATGAGACTGAAAGTTTTATCTTAGTGAGCGCATGCTCATAGGCCTGGTTTACATATAGAGATCCTTCTTAATTACGTTTTCCACTGTTACCTGTGAACGACTTTATCACTGACTATTATATTCACCTGTTACAAGACGCTGTACTTTGTTTAGTGCGGCTGGTTTCTTGCCAGGGTTACTTTTAGGTTATTTTAATGCCAAAAACTGATTAATATTGTCTTGTATTTCAATTCCATTAAATCCCCGATCTGAAGACGTCTTTATGATCTGATTGTATGAATACTCTGCATAGGATTGTGGCAACGTTTTAATGCCAGCACACTACTTATGAACGCCAAAGTCAAAATCTAGTTATTTTTAATTCAGTTCCACTAAGACTTATATCAACTGTAGTTTTAATCTGTCTTGCTGATTTTCTTATTGAAAATCGTTTTAATATAACATACCAAATCTTGCATATAGATGAAAATGACGTTTGTTAGTAAAGCATCTAGCTCTAAGGCTACGCTAAGCAGTTCAACCAATCAACAATAATGTTACCACAGTTGCGCAATATCAATAGTAATTAATAAGTGGAATTATTTTAACAACATAATCTTAGTTTGCTGAGTGAAAACGAAACAAAGCAGAACTGTAGGAATGAACCACCACCCATTTAGTCTGGAAGTTGAAAAACATTTGATTTAAGTACCACAATTTTTGTTCGAGGAAGTACCGCTATATTTAAACACTCATCGTGCAGATACATTTTTAGTTCAGCTTAGATAGAAAACACTAGAGCATCAACTATAGTTATTAACACTCTAAACTATAAAGTAACCAACTGCATAGTAACAAGTTTCCAAGCTCTTGAAACTACGGTGATATATTTTGTAATATCGTATTGTCATAGATACTGAATGCTAATCACACACGTTATCTATGTACGAAGTTTATCGTATAACAGTAAAGAATCTTCGTTTCATTCAACAAAACGTTTTTCTTTCATTTTAAAATCTTGTGTATTTCGATATATTAAACTACATGACTCAGGCACACATACGATGGTCGATATGAACATTCGATATTTTACGTATAGAGTCCCCAAAAGGTAGGACTGTCATATTAATATTAACTATGATTTATATTCAAAACTTGTATCAACCCTTTCAGTGAAAGCTGCTACATAATTACAGTCTTTTATCTTTCCTGAATTACGTACGTATAAATACAGTAAGAGCTTTTAGCAACTTTACTGGAGCTCAGATATTTTAAATGGCTCTGGATGAAAGACATTATAAATGGATGGGTATCTCTTCCAGGAAGCTTGAGTGCAGGTCGAGGGAAGAGATTCAGATGTGAAAGAATTATTGAAGTAAGAGAGGCCTGATGAGGGAGATGTTTCTTAAAAGTAAGTAACATCAGAAATAATAAAAGAAGGCGGAAAGTAGTAAAGATGGTGTGATTTTTTGAAACTTACTTCCTCTTGAGAAAAAACTGAGAGAGAGAAACTGAGAAAAGTTGAGAGCTTACCACACAACTGTGATATAGGGTTAGGGGAGTGAAGCCTGCAATAATGTCATACAAAGATAATGTAGAGGTAGTGGAGAGTAGTTTGTAATGATGTATTGATTCTAGGGAGTTATAAAAGTAAGTTTACTTATGTTTGTGATAATGAAATTAACATATTGCAACTAAGGTTATTTGGTATTAAATGTGATATTAAGAAACTTAATTGTAATAGTAATACTAGAAAGAGTATGATAAAGTTTGATTTTAAATCTATGAAGGGTTTTGTCATGTTTTATACACTTGTTGAAAATAACAACATATCTTAAGAAGACTGAGAGTTACAAGTGATAGTGTACAATCAGCCAAGAGAAATATCTATGCACACTGGCTCACAAGGACTGACTGACACACATTGTTCTTTTAACTAAATAAGTAAGACAGACAATAATTTTAATGATTCTCATGATTTGAATTTATCTAGATTTGCTTGAGCTTTAGCAGCAGCGTCGAGATAATGGATTTGCTACAGACTATAACGTTGTATGAACAATGAGACGCACGCGTATAATCAACAGAAAAAAAACAGAACGTAATTAAGGTAAAGTATGTATATTTGGGAACTGAACTTTGTAGGCTAAAACAGCGTCAAGAAGTCGCATGTTAAAATTTTCACTCGCACAGCGGGAAGTTTTGGGATCCATCAAGTAATCCAAGACTCTCCACATCCTGGAGACCACACCAAAATTACCTGAAATTTAAAATGGCTTTAGAAAATTCAGACAAACGACAGACCATTTAGTTAAACTAATTGAACCAATCATAGATGATTTTAACATAAAAAATGCACAATGGTGTAAAAGATTCTGTTTTTCAGAAATGGAACTGCCGGGCAGTATTATTTGCTGGCTCTCAAACTTTGCGGAAACAGAAAATGTCAAATTAACGTAAAGGGAACCTTTTCGCAGCCATTCAGTCCAGAAGTGGCTGTCCCTCGAGAAGGGGTCGTAAGCTTTGTCCCATTCATTGTGTATGTTGACAGCATGCCCCTGAAGGATCCAAAATAGTAGCATTTATAACAATTTGCCGATGATGTTACACTCTGGAAAAGTGCACCCACACCATCAATATCACCAACAAATTTACAACACCACTACGCTATTAAAAATTTCTAAAAGTTCTAGTTTTAAAATAACATTTGTTCTTGTTTTTAGTAGCATTTTGTCTTGTTTTATAAAGATATTTCCTTGTTTTATAACATTTGTTCTTGCTTTTAGCAGCATTTTGTCTTGTTTTATAAAGATATTTCCTTGTTTTATAACATTTGTTCTTGTTTTTAGTAGCATTTTGTCTTGTTTTATAAAGATATTTCCTTGTTTTATAACATTTGTTCTTGCTTTTAGCAGCATTTTGTCTTGTTTTATAAAGATATTTCCTTGTTTTATAACATTTGTTCTTGTTTTTAGTAGCATTTTGTCTTGTTTTATAAAGATATTTCCTTGTTTTATAACATTTGTTCTTGCTTTTAGCAGCATTTTGTCTTGTTTTATAAAGATATTTCCTTGTTTTATAACATTTGTTCTTGTTTTTAGTAGCATTTTGTCTTGTTTTATAAAGACATTTCCTTGTTTCATAATAACATGTGTTTTTTTTACAGTAATATTTCTTGTTTTATAACAACATTTATCCTTGTTTTATAATAATGTTTGTTTTTTATAGTAACATTTCTTCTTGTTTTTAGTAGCATTTTGGCTTGTTTTATGAATATATTTCCTCGTTTTATAATAACATTTGTTATTGTTTTTAGTAGCATTTTGTCATGTTTTATAAACATATTTCCTTGTTTTATAACATTTGTTTTTTAGTAACATTTGTTCTTGTTTTTAGTAGCATTTTGTCTTGTTTTATAAATATATTTTCTTGTTTCATAATAACATTTGTTCTTTTTTATAGTAACATTTCTTGTTTTATAATAATATTTGTTCTTGTTTTGTAGTAACATTTGTTCTCGTTTTCTAATAGCGTTTATTCTTGTTTTATAATATTTGTTCTTGTTTTATAATAACATTAATTTTTTTTATAATAACATTTGTTCTTGTTTTTAGTAGCATTTTGTCATGTTTTATAAACATATTTCCTTGGTTTATAATAACATTTATTCTTGTTTTATAATAACGTTTATTCTTGTTTTATAACATTTGTTATTGTTTTTAGTAGCATTTTATCATGTTTTATAAACATATTTCCTCGTTTTATAATAACATTTATTATTGTTTTTAGTAGCATTTTGTCATGTTTTATAAACATATTTCCTTGTTTTTTAGTAACATTTGTTCTTGTTTTTAGTAGCATTTTGTCTTGTTTTATAATAATATTTGTTCTTGTTTTGTAGTAACATTTGTTCTTGTTTCATAGTAACATTTCTTGTTTTATAATAATATTTGTTCTTGTTTTATAATAACATTAGTTTTTATAGTAACATTTGTTCTTGTTTTTAGTAACATTTTGTCATGTTTTATGAACATATTTCCTCGTTTTATAATAACATTTGTTATTGTTTTTAGTAGCATTTTGTCATGTTTTATAAACATATTTCCTTGTTTTTAGTAACATTTGTTCTTGTCTTATAAACATATTTTCTTGTTTCATAGTAACATTTCTTGTTTTATAATAATATTTGTTCTTGTTTTGTAGTAACATTTGTTCTTGTTTTCTAATAGCGTTTATTCTTGTTTTATAATAATATTTGTTCTTATCTTATAATAACATTAGTTTTTTATAGTAACATTTGTTCTTATTTTTAGTAGCATTTTGTTATGTTTTATAAATGTATTTCCTTGGTTTATAATAACATTTGTTATTGTTTTTAGTAGTATTTTGTCTTGTTTTATAAACATATTTCCTCATTTTATAATAACATTTGTTCTTATTTTATAATAACGTTTATTCTTGTTTTATAACATTTGTTCTTTTTTTTAGTAACATTTGTTCTTGTTTTTAGTAGCATTTTGTCTTGTTTTATAAATATATTTTCTTGTTTCATAATAACATTTGTTCTTTTTTATAGTAACATTTCTTGTTTTATAATAATATTTGTTCTTGTTTTGTAGTAACATTTGTTCTTGTTTTCTAATAGCGTTTATTCTTGTTTTATAATAACATTAATTTTTTTTATAATAACATTTGTTCTTGTTTTTAGTAGCATTTTGTCATGTTTTATAAACATATTTCCTTGGTTTATAATAACATTTATTCTTGTTTTATAATAACGTTTATTCTTGTTTTATAACATTTGTTATTGTTTTTAGTAGCATTTTATCATGTTTTATAAACATATTTCCTCGTTTTATAATAACATTTATTATTGTTTTTAGTAGCATTTTGTCATGTTTTATAAACATATTTCCTTGTTTTTTAGTAACATTTGTTCTTGTTTTTAGTAGCATTTTGTCTTGTTTTATAATAATATTTGTTCTTGTTTTGTAGTAACATTTGTTCTTGTTTCATAGTAACATTTCTTGTTTTATAATAATATTTGTTCTTGTTTTATAATAACATTAGTTTTTATAGTAACATTTGTTCTTGTTTTTAGTAACATTTTGTCATGTTTCATGAACATATTTCCTCGTTTTATAATAACATTTGTTATTGTTTTAGTAGCATTTTGTCATGTTTTATAAACATATTCCTTGTTTTTAGTAACATTTGTTCTTGTCTTATAAACATATTTTCTTGTTTCATAGTAACATTTCTTGTTTTATAATAATATTTGTTCTTGTTTTGTAGTAACATTTGTTCTTGTTTTCTAATAGCGTTTATTCTTGTTTTATAATAATATTTGTTCTTGTTTTATAATAACATTAGTTTTTTTATAGTAACATTTGTTCTTATTTTTAGTAGCATTTTGTTATGTTTTATAAATGTATTTCCTTGGTTTATAATAACATTTGTTATTGTTTTTAGTAGTATTTTGTCTTGTTTTATAAACATATTTCCTCATTTTATAATAACATTTGTTCTTATTTTATAATAACGTTTATTCTTGTTTTATAACATTTGTTCTTTTTTATAGTAACATTTGTTCTTGTTTCGTAATGACATTTCAACTTTGTTTGGTTTACAAAAAAGGCGCAACTCTGATTATGTTTTTGTTTTTAATAAATTATTTCCTTCAAATACATAAACAGAAAAGCTCTCATATGTTTTTAAGGTTTAACTATTTTAAATTTACAAATGGCGAAAGTAATTTTGGTCTTTAGGACGAACATATAGACCGAACCTGAAGAACATTACTAATAAACTGTATTAAGTCTTTGACTTGTGATGTACTATATTCTCAGTACACCTTTGTTTTATGAACCTGGGTAAAATGAAAAAATGGATTTGATAAATTTCACTTTATAAGTTTAATCAAAAGTTTGCGAGATAGAAGCTGCTTTTGGTGAGAGTTAGTTTATCCATGTAAGTTTATTACGTTTATGTTAAAATGGGAGATATATTCTAGATAAAAAGAAATAACTCTTCATAACTACAACATACATAACTTGTATAGATTTAAATTTATAAAATGATACCCTTTTAAATGATTTATATACAAGATGTCTATAAATAGTTGTAGATATTTTGAAACTTAGTACCTTTTAAACAAAGAAAGCTAAAGACTTTAGCCTTTATATTTCCTCACAGTTTTGGTCTACTCAGATGTTCTTGAAGATTCCGTCAACAGACAATATCAAAACGGTAAATGTGCACTTACTGATCTGTGGTATGTGGAAATCAATCTGTCGATCTCGTGCAACGCGAAGTCCAACACATCTCTCACGCAGCTGAATTGTCGAGCAACGATACTAAGCGATGGTATTTCTATACGAATATTGAACTATCCAACTTATGTTAAGACTGTCGCCTCAGTTTAACGTGGCCTTTCAGTGCCGCTTGTGAAAGTATGACTGAAGACTTCTGCCGAATTTGACATACTGAAAACCAAAACGTTTTAAAATTTAAAAACACATCTGAACTTTCGTTCGTGCCAAATTTTAACAGTTCAAAACCTGTTCTAAAAGGATTGAGAGGCCAGAATTATGAGGAATCCCACATTTTTCCATTGGATGACCATTGAAATAAATTCCCCAGTTGTATCGTCACGCGTCCGATGAGAGAACGTTCCACCCTTGTGATAAAAGTCATAACTGTCAGACCTGGAGAGATGAAAACCCAAACGATACTCAAAAACACGTGCAAGACTCGCCAAATCAGTGTTTAGTGTGCTGTCTTATGACACCCTTGAGAATATTTGTACTTATAGTAGAAAACTGACAGTGCATTTTTCACCAAGCCAAGCTACCACTTCGTTTTTCACTTTGTGTTCGTAAGTTATTTAATAGTATCCAACTGCACTGCAAAGTGGCCGTGCTCGACTGTTACTCTAGATCTATGGTTTACTTCTCACACTCATATTCGCTTATCGACTTCAAGAGCAATAAATGATGCAGTTCCAGACTGCGTGTTTGTCAGTATGTTTCACAAAAACTGAAAAAAGAAACACTCAGAGGAGCACCAACATCGACAGACGTTGTTTGACGGAAAAGTTCAAACTGTCACGTATGTAAGATCATACAAACAAAACACGAATGTCGGTTAATTTTAGTGGATTTAATGTTGTACTTGGTGGGTTCTGAAACACACTATTATACAAACTGTCCTCCCACTAGATAATCTGGATACGGTTGTGTAAAATCAGTTGTGGCTCATAATGACCACTGTCTGCAACAACACTGCAGACACTGCCAATCCACTGCCAATGGATTCGGTATGAATAGCTAGTATGATTTTGAAAAGATATCATGAATCTCTGGCTTATGGTGAAGATGGCCTATTCCAGCTTTGATCTTGAACATACACTGCATTACAGTTAAACTTGATTGTTCTATTAATAAAAAATATGGTTTGTTTTTTCATTTAATGTTGACTTTGAGGTGGATCCTGGTGGATAATGTTGAAGTTGAAAATAGAATGTTATTTTTCTCTGAACAACATTTTATTACTTAGATGTTTTATTTTTGTAGCTTCTTAGGGAATCATTAATAAGAATTTCTAAACCAAAGTATAATAATATATCAAAACATTATATCTGCTATATTCCATTCAGTTGTGATGAGGCCTTTCGCCGAATATCAGGCTCTTTGGGACTTTTAGTGCACAAAGGTATTTGGACCTGTTTTAAAATATTTATAAAGTAGAAAATATACATGATGCACGACATATTCATGAAAGTAGTATCAGTGAAGCATAATATATATATAATATAATATTATTATAATATACAGTATTACTTCAGATTTAAGACGCAGCTTTTTTCACATCATTCGAAGAACAAAGATTTTCGAAAGAAATCCTACAATTAACAAACAGATTGGACTATATTTCAAAAATAATTTAGCTTAAAAAGACTAAAACAACACGCACAAAACGTCAAATTTGCCGATGTCAGCGCCTCTAGCAGTGTAGTTGAATATCACCATCCTCAGTTTTTGTCTTACTTTCTGACATTACTTTATTGTGTTTTTACTGCGTTTTTCACCCGTGGAAAAGTTGTTTAGTGCGTCGAACAGACTGGGAATCATGCAGCCGGTAAAAAGTATACAGTGAGTGAGGCAAATTTACGTTGTTGGCGTGGTATGAAAACCAAGCTGTTTTCTTACAATAAAAGTATAAAATCATTTTATGACCCACGAAAAGAAAGACATCTTGAAACTGATGTCACCGTTTTAACATATTTCAGAGAGTTACGAAATAAAGAACTGTCTGTAACGAAAAAAGTCTTAATGTTAAAAGCAAAATACTGTGCAGGAAATAATGGTATTTCTTTCAAGGCTGGTTGTGGTTGGTGTGAGAAATTTATGAAAAGAGAAAGTTTATCATTACGGCGAAGGGCAATAATCGGTCAAAAATTGCTGTCAGATTTTGAAACAAAACGTATTAAATATCAGCTTTACGTTATTGGTCTATACCACAGGAATCAATATTCCCTAAACCAAATCGGTAACACAGATGAAACATCAGTTTTTTTCAACATGCCGCGCAACTACACTGTAAGTGCCAAAGGAGAAACACAGATGACAATTAAAAATTACTGGTTTTGGAAAATTAAAAGTTAGTGTCATGCTATGTGTAACTGCAGATGAAAATAAATTACCACTGTATGTCATATTAAACAGAAAAACATTGCCAAATTGCCAATAGAAAAATTTTGCAAAGCTGTAATAGTTCGTGCACAAAAAAATGCATGGATGACATCAGAATTGATGGAAGAGTGATGGAGATGTGTATGTCAACCTGGTGCATTATTAAAGCAGCAAAGCATGCTTGTAATGGAAGCATTTCGTGGCCAACTCTCGGATAAAATCAAGAGCAGTTTAAGGAACAAAACCAGTTATCTGGTAATAATTACTGGCGCAATGACAGGTCACTTACAACCTCTTGATGTGTCCATTAAAAAGTCATTCAAAGATCGTATCCATTTGTAAGCATTATGATTATCGGCTGAATAAAGACAATCATGATGACAAAATATAAAGAGCATCAGCATCAACAATAATGAAGTGGAAATAAAAAAAAAACGTTGTTCATTCAATACAGAAGATGAAACGCAAGATGAGGTTCTTTGGGACAATAGTGAATCAAGCGATGAAGATGCTTCAACTTCAGAATATCACAGTGACTCACAAGAAACATCTGAGTAGCATTCTAATTAAATAGAGAAAACAGCAAGGAACATTATTGTAATGAAAATTTTCAATTTCCTATATTTTTATATATATTTTTATCACATTTCATTTTAAATACATTATTAACATTTTTATTCGTTAATAAACTATTTAAATTAGAGGGCGTCTTAAATTCGAAGAAATACGATAATATAATATAAAATATATCTGTTTTATATATATATATATAAGGTATAAAATATGACTAGAATAGAATGTCACCAACAATTTCGTTTGTTTGTCGATTGGGTGATATCAGTTCTTTTTTCTTTTTTTGCTACTTTTTCTAAAAATTTCATGATCTGAATAACATATGTTAAAATGATTAAAACCGCATACTCGGCCTCTTTCTATTCTTTAGAACCTTCACTTTTAAAGACTTCTTTTTTTTTTTTTTGCTGTGGTTGTTATAAACCATCAAGTTGATTAAATGTCTACAGATGTGATCGACGCTATTCCACGTGTCACATCGTCATGCACGAAACTCTACTGATTCTTTTGATCCGTTTAAATGTGTCGCTAGGTTTGCGTGACAATTAGGATTGTTTGAAAATATTCGCTTCTCCATATACCACAAAAGTACACGCTTTCGTGTAACTTAACCATAACACACTAACATGTGGTATCCATAACAAGTGCTAATCACAATATTGGGTAACACCAACAGGCTCTAATCATACCATGGGATAACACAAACGTATGGTAATATAACATGGAGTAGCCATAGTTTGCACAAATACATTCTACCATTTTACCGTAACATTACATTACATTTCTACTAAACACTAGCCTTTGCCGAACTTGCACTTTACTTTATCAAATGCTAGGCTAGAACTCCATAAATGATTGGCCCGGTATGGTCAGGTGACTAGGGCGTTTGAATAGCAATCTGAGGGCTGCGGGTTCGAATCCCCGTCGCGCCAAACATGCTCACCCTCCCAGCCGTGGGGGCGTTATAAAGTGACGGTCAATCCCCCTATTTGTTGATACAAGAGTAGCTCAAGAGTCGTCGGTGGGTGGTGATGACTAGTTGTCTTCCCTCTAGTCTTACACTATTAAAGTAGAGACGGCTAGCACAGATCTCCCTCGAGTAGCTTTGTGCGAAATTCAAAAACAAACAAACAGGGATGTTACAGGGAATTTTAAAGGTAGTAATACGACCCTTCCCCCAGTGGCACAGCAGTACGTCTGCGAACTTACAACCCCATTGTGTAGCTTTGTGATTACCCTCAACCCAAACAGTAGTAATAAAAATATTTAATATGTCCTGCATTATATTTTAGGCCTGGCATGGCCTCGTAATCCGAGGGTCGCGGGTTCGCGCCCGCGTCGTGCCAAACATGCTCGCCCTCCCAGCCGTGGGAGTGTTATAATGTGACGGTCAATCCCACTATTCGTTGGTAAAAGAGTAGCCCAAGAGTTGGCGGTGTGTGGTGATGACTAGCTGCCTTCCCTCTAGTCTTACACTGCTAAAGTAGGGACGGCTCGGTGCAGTGAGCTAACAACCTGCTCACTTAAAATACTTGTTGATGAATCCGCAAGCGATTGCGGCCCAATGTTCCTAGATGGAATCTAATGGTGATAACTAACTAACATTATATTTTATTAATTTACCTTTCCTGTTTCCAAGGTCAGTAGTTTGTGTTTGATAACAAAACAACTCCATCTGTTTTCGTAGCAAATGTTAGCCTGTCTAACTTATTAGATCTTCATACTTCTATACTTTAGTAAAGTTTCAGAGAAGTGTCAAAATAAACAGTAGTAAAGTCGTGTTTTAAAACTGTGAAATAGCTTATTAGTTGTTTGCCGGCTAATCAAATCAGTGGTATACTTAATACTATCTTTTATTTCATTACTGTGTTTAGATTAATAGAATTGAGAGTAAGGTGGATTGCGGTGGGCCCATGCCAAAGTTCGATATTTGTACTGTTAAAACAAATAGATTTTGGTGGACCATGACGAATATGAATTTTTTGCTTCTTTTTGTTTTTATATTCAAAATAGCTCAGTCCTTTTTCCCTGGAAATTTTTTCATTCATTAGGCGTTTTGTTTTACAGCATCTTTGGTAATTATAAATAAAAGTGTTTGTTTGTTTTAAGTCAAGCACAAAGTTACACGATGGGCTATCTGTACTCTGCCTACTACAGGTATCGAAAACCAGTTTCTAGCGCTCTAAATCCGCAGATTTTTCATTGTGCCACTGTAGAGATATTAATAAAGACTTGTAAATGAAGGTAAAGTGTGTGTAATAACATGTCAACCACATTACATCTTTTCTATATCCAATCCAGTGCCAATGAGGCTTTTCGCCGATTTTCAGAACTCTTTATGCCTCCTGAATACGACAGACGTAGGAGTTTGGTCATGACAAAACTACCAACGCTATCTGTCGCTGTCGTTTCTAACTTTGAACTGCAAACCAGAAGGAAGACAGTAGTTCTCACTGCCAAATCTCTAACTACTCTTTACAAATAAATATTACAATTGAGCTTTACACCCTAACACTCCTATGGCTAAAAGGACGAGCATATTCGACCCAAGATTGTGATCCCGTCACCCATAAATTGCGACTCGAGCACCCTAACCTCTAGGTCATGCCAGGTTCTTATAAGAATCAACTATTTTTATTTTAGATAAAAGAAACCGAAACATTTTATGTTTGTCTTGTACTGAAAGTGTAGTCTAGATATGATGAATTAAGCCTACAAATAGAACGCGTTGCTGTAGGAATCCTTTCGCATTGTCCCAGTTTCTCCAATAAAGTTTTCACCACACACACACAGACACACACACACATATATATATATATATATATATAATATTATAGATTGCACCTGTGAGTTTTTAGTGCAATGCTTCTTGAGACATGACACATATAGACCACAACTTGTTATTTATAGTTGGTAGGTTTAAACCCTCAGTAAAACAGATGTTTCTTCATGGACTGTCCACGTTTCTCTTCCTGTTTTTCTACAAATAATATAAATATCGAAGGTAATGAACGGTGCCTTACGGTTGTTATAGCCTACCTTTCTCACTGTAATTAACATTTATAATAAGTAACTTATATATACTACTCTCAGAATAAACATTGCGTGTCAAACTGTTTTCCCGAAAATTTGGCAAAATAGGAATGGTTACAAAAATATGAAATTCAAGTTAACTATCCCTAAATCATGGCGTACTTCATGATCCAGAAATGATACAAAAGATAGTATAGGAAGAGGGTTTTCTTGGATGTTTCTCCTTCCAATGGCTCAGCGGTAAATATTTTGGCTTACATCTCCATGATTTCGATACAGATATTCAGTTGTGCAGCTTTGTGCTTAAAACAACCAAATCCATTCTTAGTTGTTGTTTTTTTAGTAAAAGCTGTTTTTCAAGTGTTCGTTAGCTAAAGAAGTGGGTAAACCTGAAAATGTAGATGTTCTCGAGGCAAAGAAAATCTAATGTTTCTGTGAGAATGAATTAGGAAACGATGAAAGCGAATTAGGCTCGTGAAATCATCACGTGAGTGGCTGGTTGCTCCTACAGAGTTAAAACCCAAGGTCTATTACATTTGTATGAGAAAGAATTGGGTTTGTTAAGAAAAACAAGTCGTAACTACTAACTAAACCTGACGGTAAAACTTTGAAAAAGAGAGTAGGGTTTGTTGTGTTTTTTTTATAGCAGACGTAGTCTGTGAGAGGTAAAACAATCAAATAATAAGTATAAGGGGTATTTCGGGTTTACAGTCCTTAGGTAAACTATAAAATTCAGGGACTCTACTGTGGTAGTATTTTATTTAAGGTTACGGTAAATTTTGGGAATATACCAGGAAACGCAAGTCTTTTCAATAAGTTCCCCAGTGGCACAGCGGTGTGTCTCCGCACTCACACCACTAAAAACCGGGTTTTGATACCCGTAGTGGGCAGAACACATATAGCCCATTGTGTAGCTTTATATTTAATTCTAAAACAAACTTTTCAATCAACTCTTTATTCCATTTCAGAATCTAACAGTCATCACAGAAGTACCATAAATGAGTTATTTATAACATATAATAACCACCAAAAGAAGTACACGATAGTACCTTTGACGTACCATTCTCTTGCAATGAGATTTCTAACACTAACTAAATAGTAAAGAAGTGAGAGAATAATATTATCCCTAAACGTGTGGTAGACAAACCTAGACAACATTTTACGAACCATATAAGGAACTAAACATTATTCAGTGTAACTTAATAAGCAATGCATAAAATAAAAACGAGAGACGTGATTTATTATGTTAAATGCAAAATATTCAATAAAAGCGATAGATAGAAGAAGCTAAGGGACCACTGAAGTTCTGCTGTGTAGATTATGGTTTGCTGTGATGAGGGAAAGTGAAAAGAGTGTTATAGCAACACATTTACTCATAAACGTTGTCTACCATAATTCTACTACCATTTAACCATTTTGATAGACAATAAAAACCATTTCTTTCTTTAATGTAAGTGTAATCTTTATGTTTATTGGCTTCCTTGTTCGTTTGTCTCAGAATATCTGCGCAAAGTTACACAAAAGGCTATCTGAACACGGTTGTCCCTAATTTTTCAGAGCTGGTGGTCCAATAGTTAGCTTGTCAGACTGTGAACACTAAAGTCCAAGTTTAGCATCCCTTTGTAACAAAAAATAAAAATCAAGTTTCACGCACTTTCGAGCCGTGAGTACACTGTAAGTGTAACAGCGACTCTTCTGTAATTGGTCAGAAAAATTACCCCAAAACGTTAGCATGAATACAACATACTGTAACGTACGTGAGTGACCTTACTAAAGCAAGTCTGTCCAATGGCCACCCTTTAGGGGAAGGAAGAGATAGGGATTTTAAAGAGAACAAACCAAAGGTGATAAGTTCCGAAAAGCGGAAAGATAATCTTAATTTAAGGGATTCTAGCATAGAAGTTGAGGAAATTCAGAGATAACAGAAATGATTTTAAATCCCTGTATTGTGATAAACTCTTACACTTGTATTGAAGTAAAGAAAGTTTAGAAAAAAGGGTAAAGGAAGTTATTTGTATATTGTAGCTACTATGTTAATTTTTGTGATCTATATGCTGAATCAACGAAAATATATTTAACACCTCCTTTATTTCCGGTTCATAACTACATACTTGGTGATGCGGATGTCGTTCATGGAACTACTTTCTACTTCGTGTTTGTTTTAATACTTCTCACTATTTCTCGTGCAACTACACTGTAAAATGTTGATTGAAAAATTTGCCACAGTCCCTAATTGCATAACAGACAAGATAGTTTGCAGAATATAAACAATAAAAAAATATATTATATTCATAACTTGCTGCATAAAAAGTATACCTCTTTATTTTTATTATGAATTCATCCATTCATTGAACTATGGTATAGTGAAAACATGATATATTGTATAACAAAATTAGTTGCATTTCTGCGTTTCTTAAATTCACAGGATACCTCCTACATATTTCGACTCCTTATTATAAAAAAAGCTGTTTCATATTTGTAAAGCAACTTTTAAAAAACGCAAGAAAAATGCTTTGTCAACATTACAGAAAAGTAATTTATCGATTCTGAAATAACACTGAAATCCATTTATTTAAAATGTAGGATTTATTTTTCTTTTGTTAAATGATGAAATAAACTTTATTCAGAAATAGCCTTCAAAATATAAACATGGCTATACGTGTATCTCCTACTGGAGAAGTGGTAATATAAAAAATTGGCAACGCTAAAATCCGGGGTTCGGTTTCTTATTGTGCAGGCATGTGTGAAAAACAATGTTTTTATTACAGAACCTTATTCAATTGCAGCCTAAAGTGCCATCTAGTGTTTGTCTGATCAACACAAAACAAATTTATGAACATGTTTTAACACCACACTGCTTTCTTTTTTTTTCTGCAGATTTTTCAACCAATCTGTTCACTTTTTAAAACATATTAATTCTGTTTTGTGTATTGATGCAACTTATCTATTGCTGTTCGGCACGCTCTACGTTTGTTTGTTTTTTGAATTTCGCGCAAAGCTACACGAGGGCTATCTGCTCCAGCCGTCCCTAAATTAGCAGTGTAAGACTAGAGGGGAGGCAATTAGTCATCACCACCCACCGCCAACTCTTGGGTTACTCTTTTACCAACGAACAGTTGGATTGACCGTACATTATAACGCACCCACGACTGAAAGGGTGAGTATGTTTGGTGTGACGGGAATTCGAACCCACGACCCTTCTATTACGAGTCCAACGCCTTAAACCAGCTCGCCATGCCGGGCCTGCTCTACGTATGTTGTGTCAGTCTCAGTAGAAATCCTCTATTCAGGAAATATGTTTATACTAAAACTAAAACACTATATAAATGATATATTATCAATACCCTATATAATGGGTATTTAAACTTTAATGGAAACAAAGTACAGAACAACATTTCGACCTCCTTAGGTTATCTTCAGGTTAACAAAAGGACGGACTGTTTAAATTAATAGAAGACAATAATACAAAACTCAAAAGTTTACAGATTTTTGTATTTTTGGCTGAAATTGAATTTTTGAACCTATATGTTTTATTAATGTCAGAACTACATACATATGAAAATAGTGAGGACTGAAAGTAGTGTATCAGGTTGGTATTGTACATTCACAACACAGTGCTACAAATTTAAATTCATACGTTTTTTATAAAGTAGTTTACTTTGGGACAAATATGTTTAGTGTAACTAATAAATATTCAAGGAAATGGGAAGTTTTTGTTGAACAAGTTATAAAAAATACAAATAATAATATATGTCATGAAACTTATACCATCAAGCGATGATAATTGGTATAAATCCTTAATATCACTTGAATGGAAGAACTAGGGATATCGAGGAATGTTTAGCTTTTATTTATACATTACGCTGTTATTCAAAAGGGGCAGCATATCCTATGTCGAATAAATAACAAGCATGTAGCTACTTTCTATTTTCATTTTACTCGAACCAAAATACTTGTATAAAAGTTTACTTTATTATTCGCATTATACTTCGGGTCTGTCTGGTCTCACACCATATGGTTTCCATACAGTAATGGTATAATTTGGCATGTCTTTGAATTTAATATAAAATGAGAGAGTCTGTATTTGCGACTTGCACCTATGCTTAAGAAGATTTTTAGTCAATGATATAGAAGCTAGGGTTATCAGTGAGATTGTACAAAATTCATATTAAACCTCAAAATAAATAACAATTAATTCTTCATAGAATACAGATAATGTTTACAAGAAAAAGATATGCTTTTCTGGAAATACAGCAGCAGGAAATAAATACTCAACAGAAGCATAATTTAAAATGTAGCTTTTACAATATATAATGAATTTTACGTTGAAGAAAAATCTTGTGCATCACACAAAAGATTTATTGAACAAGCAAGAGATTTAAAATCAGCTTAACAAAGATGTAAGCGTTATACTAGAATACCCTGCTCAATTCTAATACTCGTGATTCGATACTGTTGGTGAATACAGTAAAACACACAGCCCGTTGTATAGCTTTGCGCATAACAGCAGCTACCAAACACCACAGCGAGACCTTATGTGACAAAATACATTAGGCCTACATCTTCACAGCAACTAAACCAAACGTTGCAATTCATCATTATGTAAAAAACATATTAGGCCCATATCTTAACAGCAACAAAACCAAACGCTACAATGAGTCACTTTGTAGAAAAATACATTACACCCACATTTGATTGTTGTTAAAAAATGTAAATAACTACTAAAGCTAATGATTTGGGTTTCGATACTGCTGTTGGATACAGTGCACACAGCCCGTTATGTAGCTTTGCACTTCAGCAACTAAACTAAATGTCACAATAAATCACTACGTAAAAACCTCATTAGGCCCACAACTTAACAGCAACTAAACCAAGCACTATAATGAATTACTGTGTAAAAAAAACACATTAGGCCCACGGCTTAACAGCAACTAAACCAAACACCACAATGAATCACTATATAAAAAATATATTAGGCCCACTTCTTAACAGCAACTAAATCAAACGCCATAAAGAGTCACTACGTAAAAAATATATACATTAGGCCCATGGTTTAACAGCAACTAAGCAAAACGTCACAATGAGTCACTGTAAAAAATATATTAGGCCCTCGTCTTAACAGCAGCTAAACCAAACGCCACAATGAGTCACTACGTAAAAAACACATTAGGCCTATGGTTTAACAGCAACTAAACCAAACGCCACAAAGAGTCACTACGTAAAAAAAACTCATTAGGCCTATGGTTTAACAGCAACTAAACCAAACGCTACAAAGAGTCACCATGTAAAAAAGAAAAACACATTAGGCCTATAGTTTAACAGCAACTTAACCAAATGTCATTATGTAAAAACATAAGTCTTACTTATTTCGAAATTTAAGAAAACAGAATTAATATGGTGATCGTTTCTTTTTTGGTAGTTAAGGGCAAAGCTACACAAAGCTTTACCTACTACAGGTAATGAAACCCATACCGCTGTGTTGCTGGGATGCCTTGTGATCTTACATTGTTGTTGTTTTTTCCTTCTAATTAAGCTTCACTTGCAAATAATTTTTTTCTTCTTTGAATTATGCCCCTTTGCTGGGTGAGCAGAAAGTCAGCGGATTTATAATGCTAAAATCAATTTCGATACCCGTGTCGAGCAGAACATGAATAAACCTTTGTGTGACTTTATGATTTACAAAAAACAAAACAAAAAAATATCAGAAATACTTTTTACATTTGTTTAATTTTTGTTGTATATCTTTTTCATTTGAATATTCATATGATTTTCACTATAATTTTAGACCTCACACCTACAATGGTGTCATTAGACAATGATGATGCTATATACTTTTATTCTGTTTTACAGTAAAATATATTATCGGTGTAACGCTGTACCGTCGTCTTCACTCGCCAAAAACAAATTAAAAACATATAGACAGTTATGCATTGTTTCTGTCAGTGTAAGTAATTTGTAGGTCATTTGCAGTGAAATTGTAGAAAAAACGTCGGGTGAAATAAATATAACATTGTTCTGGAGTTTGTGGTTGTTGTTATTTTTTAGCACAAAAAATGTCTACATTATCAAGGTCAACACTTCGTAATATGACTTAACATACAAATGCCATGTCCTGAAAATTTACCAATCACTTCTCCCCCTCCCCCCTCCGGCAATGGTACAGCGATACGTCTTCTGACTTACACTGCTAGAAACCGGGTCTTAATACCCGAGGTGAATAGAGCAAAAGTAATCAACCCTTTGTATATATTTGTGCATAACTATAAACAACTCCCGCCGCCAGTACAGCGGTAAGTCTACAGAATTATAACGCTAAAATCAGGGGTTCGATTCCCCTCGGTAGGCTCAGCAGATAGCTCGATGTGGCTTTGTTATAAGAAAATAACCACAACCAATCAGCTTACTAGCGTCATCTGTTGGTTTAACTGAGTTTAATTCTGTGTATACGGTGTTTAGATAATTGTTATAATTGTTTCAGTGAACAGCTCATTTATCTGTCCGATATAAATTATAATTAGTAAAAACTTATTCAAAACAACACAAATAGAAAGTTTTGTAATCGCTTATTTTAACTAATAATGGTGTAAGTACAAATGTCATAAAAAACTCTAAAATATCGGGACTTAACACGTACACAACCTAAAATATTATTTAAAATCATATTATAAATCTTTTTTATCGACCAAGATCATTCCTACAAACTACTTATTTTATCTCTAGTTGTTACATTAGACACTCTATTTTTTTGCGGAAAATTGCGAAAGTAAATACAAAATGTTTTTGATGAATAACTTACTTTGTAAACAACACTTTTACCTTCAACAGATGATGGTTTTATAAAGATAATATGAAGAATGATTTTGAGCTCGGACAAAATGGGAAGGAACATACCACGAAAGTTTGTTTGTTTTGTTTTTTGAATTTCGCACAAAGCTACTCGAGGGCTATCTGTGCTAGCCGTCCCTAATTTAGCAGTGTAAGACTAGAGGGAAGGCAGCTAGTCATCATCACCCACTGCCAAGTTTGGGCTACTCTTTTACCAACAAATAGGGGGATTAACCGTCACATTATAACGCCCCCACGGCTGGGAGGGTAAGCATGTTTGGCGAGACGGGGATGCGAACCCGCGACCGTCAGATTACGAGTCGCACACCTTAACACGCTTGGCTATGCCGGGCCCCCATACCACGAAAGAGAACAAATTAAACAAAATATTTATAGTTATTAACTATTTATTTCAACTGTTTCTGTTGGCAACTAGGAAATTAATGCTTCACAAACTTAAATTTTAAAAATGATCTAAACAGTTCATCTTCCCAAATGTATTTTCTACGCACTAATTAAGTATTGGTAGTGAAACAGGTAAATTCCCAGCCCAGCACCTAATGCACTAGCCAATATTCAACTTTAAAACCAAAAGTACAGCCTCCATGTGTTTTCCAAAACAAGCCAATTCAATTCCCAAATATGCCTGCCCTTTCACTGTAGGGACGTTATAATTTGATGGTCAATTCCACTACTCGTTGGTGAATAATAAACAAAGAGTTAGTGGCAGGTGGTACTGATAAGCCATCTTCCCTCTCGACTATCGATCTAAAATCAAAGATAATTAGAAAAAGTACCCCTCGAGTTAATTCGTGCGAAATTCAACAAACAAACTAAAAACTCTAGCAGATAATACAATGTGAAGAAAGAAAGCATTAATAAGCATCTTTATAACGCCATATTGACAAAATTAACAACAAAATGTCGAGATGATTTAAAGGAATAAATTAAAATCACGAAAATTATAAATACATAATAGAAATAAAGAACACATGGTTAATTAACTGAGCACAAGTCTCGTTGGTAGAGGGCGCGTCTCATTACAATGCCAGTATTTTAAATGCAGTGAAAATATTGAAAGAAAAGAAAAAGCTAAGTAATACTTGTGTGGATGTAAATTTCTCATTAGAATGTTGCCTAGTCCTAGTTGTTATCTTAAAATAAATACCAGATGTGTAGTACTATTCGTTATTGATACTGCGTACAATTGAAAAACGAAACACAACTTGGACTAAACAGTTTGTTTTCAAAGCAAAGCCACATTAGTCTATCTGCTCTATTTACAACGGAATATATACCCCTGTTTTAGCATTGTAATTTCATAAACTTATCCTCTACCCCACCAGAGAACATAACTACATTGTCAAATTCTCTGATATTTCGGTCTTTTTTATTTTATTCGTCCCAGAATCCGTGTAATCCAAGTACATAATCGACATATCTAACTAGTGGCTAAGCGGTAAGTCTAAAGACTAATAACGCTAAAAAAAACAAACAAAAATCGAGTTTCAACTCTCGTGATGGGCAAAGCATGGATAGCCTATTGTGCAGCCTTAGGATACGAACAAATGAACAAGCTTCCAAGTAGAATTGGTCAGCCTAGTCCGTTTCTTTCAATGACCACTTGAAATACAAATGAGTTCCTTGTTTTTATTTCGCTAACTTAAGTTGGATTAGGGTATTGGTTGAATTTCACCGTTCTCCGCATGAACTTTAACCCTCTGCTGGACCTTTCTCTTCTCATCGGCAACGTACTACTTTCTTATGTATTTTCGTATATTACTTTACCCCTTAAGTTTGAGGCCCGGCATGTCAAGATTGTTAAGGCACTCGACGCGTAATCTGAGTGTCACGGGTTCGAATACTCATCGCACCAAACATGCTCACCCTTTCAGTCGTAGGGGGTCAATTCCACTATTTGTTGGTAAAAGAGTAATCCAAGAGTTGGAGGTTGGTGATGATGACTAACTGCCTTCCCTCTAGTCTTACACTACCAAATTAGGGACGGCTGGCGCAGATAGCTCTCATGTAGCTTTACGCAAAATAAAAAAAACAAAACAAAATTAATAACACCAATGTTTTTTATATACTTAGTTTTCATTGGCGAAAATAGGGACAGATAAATAATCTTACTGCGCAGGACAAAGTCAAAAAGAGTTCTGATTAACTTTCCACATCTACATAAAAATGTCAATATGCGATATACCAGAATCCAATGCTGCATACGCCACCAACTATTCCAAATAACATTTATTAGGGATAAGAAACGCAAACTCATACCATTTTTTACAAGTTTCTGTTTCACTCTTTGAGATGAGTTCTCCCCTCCCTGTGGGGAGAGACACAGAGATAAAATGATACGACGTTCAACCCATTGTTATCAGCAATCTTTACTTGAAGAAAGAAAAATAATTATTACAAATCTGCAATCTTTCGAGATCATATAAATAAAAAAGTCATAACTACACACTGAAATCTTCCACAAAAATTTAGAAAAAGTACTCAGATATAAACAATGAAAGATAGTCTCTACTTGTTATGGAAGAGAAAAATTAAAGTTGAAACAACTATGACACTGTAGTTAATCTTTAGGAGGGAACAGGTAAATTATATGTTCTTAAAACACTTAGATGTAAAAAAGTGCGCCAAAAATGGATTAAGCGTGCGACTCAAAGGAATGAAATCAAAATTGGCGGCCAAACTGATAACTACACTTATAGCATTGTTTTGTTGAAACCGGCACAGCGGTACGTCTTCGGACTTACAACATTAGAAACAGGGTTTCGATACCAGTAGTGGGCAGAACACAGATAGTCTACTGTGTAGATTTGCGCTTAAGAATAAACAATCCTAAAGATTTCAGAATGTTGATTGTTGTTCTTCGTTTTCTTAACTGTAACTGTTCACTAAAACTTTACGGATGATACACCGATTTTGTTTAATATCACCTAACAGTAAGTGATATATTTTCAGTTTTAAAATAAATCTGGGTTAAATTCAATGTGTTGTTTACGTAATATTTTACAATTCAAGATTTAACTATATATATATATTCGTGTGCAATATGTTAATATCTAAATGTCAGGGCCCGGCATGGCCAAGCGTGTTAAGGCGTGCGACTCGTAATCTGAGGGTCGCGGGTTCGCATCCCCATCGCGCCAAACATGCTCGCCCTTTCAGCCGTGGGGGCGTATAATGTGACGGTCAATCCCCCTATTCGTTGGTAAAAGAGTAGCCCAAAACTTGGCGGTGGGTGGTGATGACTAGCTGCCTTCCCTCTAGTCTTACACTGCTAAATTAGGGACGGCTAGCACAGATAGCCCTCGAGTAGCTTTGTGCGAAATTCAAAAACAAACAAACAAACAAACAAACTAAATGTCATATATATATATACATATATATGTAACCAATTCGATCTGTGACGTTTAGCACTTTTTATTGGATGTAATTCCGTGGTTTTTATTCATGTTTCCATACTTCTGGTAACACTTACCTTCATATGGTGTTTGTTAATTAATTCACGCTGCTACATCAGGTAAATATTTGTATTCCTAAGTTTGTTTGAAGTATTAATGAAAAATTGGGTAAATATATGCATAGTACCTTGATAAAGGTTTATCTAAAAAACGTGATTTTTTATGAAAAATTTTGTAATATTTTACTATGTTGCCTCAGGCTTTTAATTCATGAACAACAAATTCTGCCGCTGGTATGAAATCCAGTGCACAACTGGTAATACTACTACCAACCTCATCGATTCCACTTGTATTCTGTTGAGTGTTGTTCACGCGCAGCGTAGATTGGTGCGCAGAATATTTGGATAACAACATGTTGAAAGTACGTAATGAAGCCGTAATCCTTGAGCTGAAGTCACAGCAAATTAGTGTAATGGCTAGTTGCTTAAAATAACTGTTGACTAATAAGAGAATATTCATGTAACAAAGCAATTATGGTGCAGGTTGCCACAGGCACAAAACATGCCTCGTTTGACAAAGTTTTCGATGTGTTCGAAGAATTAGGAAGGTGAGGTTAATGACATGTTGAATTGATAAAATGATAGACCTGCACAAAGTTTGTTTTATTTTGAAAATTAAATTATTTTAATATTAATATATAATAATTAATCAACGTATAATTAGGATATAGCAGAGTTACTTATGTCGGTTTTTACTGGAAATGTGTAACTTTGATTAGAAACGCCGAATTTAAATTATCAAACTTAAGTTTAAAATTATTTTAAAATTTCGACGATTAATATTACTAAACTGATACAACCCCACATTTTTTTTTTACCTTAGTCATATATCGTTGTACCACCCGAGACTAGGTTAAAATTGAAATTATCAGTATCAGTTACTAACCTGAGCCTTGACTTTGAATCATTTCAGCATTATCATTGTTAGTTTGACTCGAGAACTTGTTCAGTGTCTCAGATCTAGTTCTAGCTGCTCAAATAATAATATTTACACTTTAGTGTTACAACAGCTAATAAAGTAATTGTAATTACACTTACAAAGAGGTTGTATATGAGAACTGCATATATAATGTTAGTATGTTATATTATCAGTAAAGGGATATGTTTTGTGTTAGTCTACTGACTAATTATTATACAATATTATAAAAATGTTGTATCTCTTCAATTTTTGTAACAGTAACTCATTAACTGGTATTTACAATAAGAAAAAAATCATATTTACAGTCCCATCTTTCTTTACATTATTTAATAGCATAGATTGTTCTTGCTCCTCCAGGAAGTTTTCTAATTCCATATTGGCTGAGAACATTGTGTCTTAACTGTGTGGGTGTGATGCTGGTTGATGAATATGTCAGAATATTGTTTAGTTGGTTGTGTGTGTTGTGCAGGTATCTATATATGTCTGTAATAATATGTCTACCAGTTTAAATTTCAAGACTTTTCTACAATTAGTTATGAATTCTGCATTCTTTACTGGATTCCTAGTGGGTAGAATTTTGCTCAATTAGAAGAGGGGAAATGTACCATTGTTTATTAGTGCTATTTAGATGCAATGCATCTTTCCATATCATTTAAAAATTCCTACATAAGGGACTTAGTTCACAAACTGCACCTGATACATAAACATCTCAACCATAAGCAGGTAACAGAAACCTTAAGTGAAGATCAGCAGTCTGTTCAAGGAGGCTACTCATTTTTCTTTTGTATGTAATTATGGTAATATGTTTAAGAGCTACCAATTTTATCCTGATCTTTTCACAACCAGTCCTTCAGTCATTCACCACCACCAAAGAACTTCTTATTGTAACTTGTATCATTGATTTATTTTGTCATATTATTACTGAGTTGAGACAATCAAAATTATTTTCTGTATAACATAAAATATTTTATGATGACAGTAGATCTTTTGGTTCATCTCAGTTGTTCTATCCTCTAACTTAAACTAAAACTATTAATAAATAACTTGCAGAAAAGTTAAATCCAGCCCTTATCAATCATTCATATGTACGAGAAGCCTTCTTTTAAACATACTTAAATTTACTGTTCCACAACATCCAGAGGCAACCCACCATGTTAGAAAAATGAAAATGTCTAATGTGATTATGATGACAACTATCAGAATGTGCATCTGTCTTCTAATCCAATTGTTCTCATTAAGTATGGAAAAACATGATCCATTAACACTATTAATTCTTTTTACAATCTCAAATACCTCAGTCAGACCTCCTGTAACTCTCTTCAGTTTGGGACATTTCAGCTTCTCACAAGGTTAACCCTCAGTCTTGGGTACCATTCTAGTAACTCTATCCTGAACTTTTTCCAATAATTCAATGTATTTCTTAAAGAGCTCAAGACTGATAACAATATTCCAAATGTAGCCCTAACCAGTGACTTATACAATGTAGTTATAACCTCTTTTAGACTTGTATTTCTGAAGATAAAACCTAAAATCTTATTTATCTTACCACAAGTAACAGCACAGTGCTTAGATGGCTTTAGACTAATTAACTGTTAGACAAAGATTTCTTTTTTCCATGACACTGTTAAGATTATTCCAATCCAAATTATACATATAATTCAAATTATTTTAACACGTGCACTATCTTCTATTTATTATAGTTGAAACCCAGTTTTCGTTTATTTGACAAACTCAATAAATAATCTAAATCCATTTGTAAATCAGCAGCATCTTCTTTACAGCTAGCAACACCCAAGACCTTAATACCATCTGCAAATTTAATTTGTTTATTTATCTATTAATCTGTCATTGATGTAAATCAAAAGAGAGTAAAGGTCCTAAGACTGAGTCCTGAGGTATCTCACTTGTAACATTAATCCAGTTTGACTGAACTCTATTTGTAACAATCTCTGTTTTCTTCTATCCAGTTTGTTAACTTATCTCCCCTCCACATATGTAGAGATAATTTTTTCATTAGCCTTTTACGTGGCACCTTGTCAAATGCTTTCCAAAAATCCAGATAAACCAAATCTATACTCACCCTTACCTACATAAGCAGTAATGTTTTTTCAAAACATGTTAAGATTTATAAGGCAAGATTTTCCTTTAGTAAAACCATGTTAGCTATCCAGTAAATTTTCTAAACTTTGTTAAATGATCTTGTGGAACATATTTTATTGGACTTTCCAAAACTTTGTCCCATAACTGATGTAAGACTAATGGGTCTTTAATTACTGTGACAGTTTCTATCACCTCTTTTGAAAAGAGGAGTTACATTAGCTAACTTCTAGTCTTCTGGTACATATCCATTATTCAAGGACTTGCAAAAATAGCTGCAAATACTCACATATCTAATCCTTAACCTTCTTCAAAACCTAAGTCTTATAATTATTTAGACTTCCCAATTTTTTCTTAACCAGTTCAGAATTAAAACAATCATCTTGTTTGTTGTTGCTTCCATCTATGAGTTGTTTAAGATGTGGAATAGTACTTAAAATATTGTTTGTAAAAACAAAAGAAAAAGCAAACTTTAATAACTCAGTCATCTAATAACCATCAGATACTAACCTTTCTTTATCATCCATCAAGGGTCCTATTTCCACCCTAACATGTTCTTTACTTTTAATGTATTTAAAGAAATCCTTAATGTTAATTTTTTCTTTCTTTTTTTTGGATGTCCTAATTTTCTTGACCTATAACCTTCTAAACCTCATTTTATACCAGTCAGTTTACATTTTTTATGTTTTTCTTTAATTATATTTCTTTTACTCTTTCTGAACCAACCTGGTTTTTTACTTGCAGCTACCCTTTTCTTTCTGTTAAGGAATATTTTTACCTTGAATTTTTAATATCTTTAAAAATTGTCCACATCCAATCATCATCTTGAAACAATTCAGCTGCCCAATTTACAACACATAATTCTTGTCCCATCCCTTTAAAATTTATTTTGAAATTTGTAACCAAAATATTATTACTGATCTCCATATGCAGCAAAACATTGAACCTAACAGAGCAATAATCACTTGCACCTAGACATTCTTGAATTTCCACCATCTCATTCATTTCTGTATTTGAAATTAATAATAAAACTAATGCAACCAATAAGAAAGCTGCTCAAGAAATGTTGCTGATTGGATATTTACACTTCCAGTTCTGTATGTTTGCAGCTCATGAAAATCAGGTATAGGTGATGTAGAAAATTTTAAAATATTCTTGTCATATTTGCATAAGAGCAAAGATGATGTTAAATTCTTATATGAAAAAAACAAAAAAAATTACCAGCTGGTCAAATAATCCAACAGTATATTCCATGCACACTTAATCAACTTGATGGATGTTACACATTAACAGTTGTCTCAGAGATCCTCTTGAACCAGATGCTGTAGAGGAATCAGTTTGACTACTTTCTGGTGAGATCTGTATTGATACCTGCTCTGAAGAAATGTACTGGAAACAAAGGTCAAACTCCTTTCGGCCTGTTGTTAATATACTGAAAAGATGAAGCAGATGCAACTTGAATTTCTGAATACAAATAGTTCACTTTTAGCTCTTTTGCTATGGGCTCGGTATATGGACTAGTATTTTGTAATATACAGTCACATTTCAATTATTGTACATTATATATATCTATGTAGATTATTACTATTTACAGTGCATTTAAACTTATTTCTCTTATAATATAGAACAATAAGTAAAGCAAACAAGTACCTCCTCTTGCTACAACCTTTGTACTTGGTTGCTGCTGGACATAGCTTACTAAGTCTTTTAAAATTTTGCTCGTGAAGGATATATTTATATACAGTTAAATAACCAAACAAACATAAATAACTACACTGATACCATAGAATTCCATTATAATTTATTAAGCTTAATAACTAAGATGTATTTAACTTTAAAAAAATAGGAAACTTTGAGCAAACAAAAGACACAACCTATCCCTTTGAAATCTTTGATCGAAAAGAACATTGTAGCCTTTTCAAATATTAAAATGGTGGGGAAACCACTCTGGGGACATTATAAGCTATTGATTGGTTATCCACATGTTATATATTTGAATGTGTTATTTTAATATACTCTTAAATTTTAAAATTAACTCATATATAATATTAAAGTTTGAATTATCTACAGTTTGATTCTAAAATTGACATCAGTTCATAAAATAGTAAGCCAATTAAATTTTCAATGAAGGTTAACAAACAAAATATGGCCTTTGATCTCTGACTTGTCATGAAAGGGTTATTAGTTTTAGGAACATTAATCTGTGCTGCATTTGACATACCAGAAGCAGCAGAAAATAGTCCACTAATTAAAACTAAGAACAAATGAAATACATCAGCCAAAGGAATGTAAGCAAGATGTCTCCCTGCCAAACGTAGCATAATTAATTGATCTGGCCAGTTTTAAAGGTTATGATGGTTGGGAAAGTGTTCTTGCACAGTTGATAAATTAAAGGCAAAAAGAAAGAAAGAGTTCATTTGATCATTAGACAATGTGAGATATTATCCTTATTGAATGTAAGGATCTTTTTCCAATAATATTATGGAGAAGCTTCTATCATCCCAGTGTTCTAACCACTGCAGCTGACTTCCTTTCATTCATCTCTCTAGCTTTTTAGTGTATCATGAATTAAACTGATTCATTTGAAAAACCATAAACTTTAAAGCAAGAGCAATAACAACTTCTGTTTGTCCATTAAAAGATTCTAGTGGAAGCCAGAGCTTGACACTTGTATGATGAACTAAATTACAAGAATCGAGATGATGAAAAGCAAAAGAAAATTATAAAGCTGTCGTTGAACTAAGGTTATTAATGTGTTTTGGTGTAAATTTAGTTTGAAGAAGTTTTATGTTTAAATTAACTGCAGAATATAAGTAAAGGATAATATTGATCCTTGAAAAGATTATAACCTCATTAACAGTTGAATTCTTTATCTCACTGGTTTCTTACTAATTTCATCAGTTTCAGCTGGTGTTCTGTTGAAAACTCCAATCAAAAGCCTTTCTTCCTTGTTACTATTAACAGGCATCTGAAGAGATTCAATCTCTTATTACTCAACTTCAACAGGATACAACTCATATTACATATAAATACATTCCTATTTTTCTTTATACCACTATACTTGTATCTTATTTAATAGAACTCTTATTTCAAAAGAATTCTTGTTGTGAAAGGTGTTTATGTATAACCAAGTTTTGGTTATTTGAATTAGGTCAAAATCCCTCATTTTAATGAATTCTCTAAAGTCATCTGTTTCATTTCTTATACTTCTAACATTACAATGATAACAGTTTAGCCTACCATTAAAATTCCTTCTGTATTTTGTTCCTACACTATAATTTTTCTACATTTCATTTCTTCATTATTCCAAGCCACAACATTGTCTAGTTCTAATTTAAAGCTTCTACAATGTGATTGATAGTCATTGCAAACAAGTTAACCCATACAATAGTTAAACCATTCATTCTGAAAAGCTTCCATTTCATAGAGAACTAATTAACCTAAGCTCACCATTCAGTCCTAGTGACTTAGTTTTATTACCATGATTAAATATACTTAAATCTGAATGTCTTTAACAGAACTAAATATTGTGGGCTTTTTCTTTAAATGCCTTTATTAATACTTGTATTTATTAATTAGCTTCTTTGATCTACCCTTCCATATGTATATTACAAAAAATATGTAGTTGCTGGCACTGGATCATATAATATCATTCTTTCCTTCCTAATACTCCCCCCCCCACACGTTGTATAAAAGAGCTACCTATAGTTGTAACCTCCTGGTATTCTTTATCCCATCCTTATCTACCAGTTTTGATTTTTCCCTGCAATACAATGAATATAAAACAGTTTTTTTTCTTTACTTCATTAACTGACCTATAACACTTTTTTACACTTTAGAAAATCTAGTAAATTACAAAATTAACAGGAATGACATCTTTTCAGGGGTAGGAGCCATAAACACACTAATAGGTTCAATCCAAGATTGGCTTGTCTGATTTGATGTTGCATGGCTTTCATATTCACATGATTTGTAACACCCAGACTTCTTTTAATGGGATTACCTAAAAGACAGGATTTATTACAATCCCAAACCTTAAACCAATAACAATATATTCTGGGAGGTTCAAAACATCCTCCTAAAAACATTCCTTGAAGTAATGAACAGTCCAAATGTAGGCTATTATCAGTAAATATAGAGTCTAAATTAAATGTCGTGTGAAAAGAGATTATGGGAACATAACTTTTATTATTTGGTAATCACCAGATTTTGTACTTTTCTAGACCATATTAAGGTGTGTACATTCAGGGACACTCAATATATAAAGTTGTATGAGATTCTAAAACTGTGTTCAGTTTGATTTTTCAAATACTTTTCTGAATTAATCTTTGTAAACACACTAAGTTGTGACAATTTAAGGTTAAGTTACTTATTAATTATAAACTGTTGTGCTTCAAACATATTGATGAAAACACTGAAGAACGTTAAACAATTATTGACTGGTTATGAGGACAACAAATGACCTGTTGCTGGAAATCTGCCAGTCACTAATCATTTTAATTTACGTTTTCTTTGTTTTAAATTGTTTTTTTTTGTTTTTTGGAATTTCGCACAAAGCTACTCGTGGGCTATCTGTGCTAGCCGTCCCTAATTTAGCACTGTAAGACTAGAGGGAAGGCAGCTAGTCATCACCACCCACCGCCAACTCTTGGGCTACTCTTTTACCAACGAATAGTGGGATTGACCGTCACATTATAACGCCCCCACGGCTGGGAGGGCGAGCATGTTTGGCACGACTCGGGCGCGAACCCGCAACCCTCAGATTACGAAGCGCACGCCTTAACGCGCTAGGCCATGCCAGGCCCTTGTTTTAAATAAAATCTGATTAATTAGTACTGTCATATAGTACATTTACCCAGTGAGGTTTCAGTTACTTACAAATAAGAACTCCAGGGTCCTTTTGCAAGAAAAGACAATAAGAGTACTAAAGCATAATCAAGGGAGCTGTAAAAATCCTATTAAACTTCATCATAAAATTTGCCTATAATGCTGGTGATATTTTAAATGTTGTTTTCCAGTAAGGCCTAAACGAATCTGTATTTAAACTGTTGTTGCATACTTTATAACTTTATTGGTGTGATCAAATTTTGGTGGGCCTTTATATTTTAAAAAGTTAAGCAAAATTTAATTTTGTTGATTTTTTAAAGTGAGATTAAAATATTCAGTGAAATATCAAACTTTAAAATACACATGTATGCCTCGGGATGTAGAGCATGCATCATCATATGTGTGTATCTTACGGTCTGATATTAGGTTATTACAGTTTGAAGAAACTGTTTGCAGTTAGGCCTAAATGAATTGCCGTGTCTTCTCTGTCCAATACAAATTGTCTTCTGAGAAGTTTTGTTACGACATCGAGAATGCATGGCAAGGCTTTATTAACTGTACAACACTGGTGTCCAAAGGTACTGCAGGTGTTTCGGTTTAAACGTCTTAGGAGGAAAAAAATGAGACAGCCGTAGGCGCTTGGATACTGTTATTCCCCATCGCCTCTCGTGATGGTTATAAGGGCATTAACTTTTATGCTAACTAATGCTTCTTTACAGATTCTTAATGACTGGTATATAATTATATAAACGGCAGATATTGGACTTGTGTCCCTTCAGGGTGGCAGGACCTAAAAATCCATCAACTAAAGAATTGGATGTTGGGAGAAACGGGATTACGCCGTGTAAACCCACTTCACTGTACAGCACCGACAACATGGTTGCAGTATGATGACTGCTTTTCAAGATAACGTGCTCTATACCACGTGATGTGCTCTCGGCCAATCACGGCAAATAATTCATGATAGAAGGTAGAATAAAAGCTTTTACATGAATCTGTTATTGTGAAACAAACCGTGGCAGATATACGTTGACATAAATATTGTAAGCCAACTTTATTTACAAGTCTATATGCTCATTTGACTCTCCAAAACATTACTGCTTTATCATTTACATGCTCGAATGTAAGAAAGACGTCAGTGTGTGTGTGTGTGTGTGTGTGTGTATGTATATATATATATATATATATAAGCAAAAACTAATTTGTAGATTTGTTTTGAAGTCCGTTTTATATCATTTCTTGAAGCTTCCTAGCTTGAATCTGATTCTGTCATTTACTTTTGTGGTCTTGATTTTTTAAAGGGTGACTGGAATTAAATCATTTCGTAATTCAGGATTAGCCTGTTATATAAGCGCACATGTGTTACTATATCGTGTATATGTTATGTAAGTACACATGCACGTATTTGTGTTGTATCAGTTTGGCCTATTACATAAACACAAATGCACATGTGTGTGCTATATGGCATTGTTACAACAAGTTAACCTGTTACGTAAGTATATATGCACATGTGTGTGTTATATCACATTGTTATTGAGCTGTGGACCCAAAGTAGGGCGTTCACCTTTTGGTGACCACACACTTTCCTTCCTGATATTCCAGGTTAAACCTGTTTGTAAAGTTATTAGGTCATTTTACTTTGACGTTGAGGTTATATGAAGTAGGCGCACACATTTATTTATTGTCGATATGCGAAGCAGTAAAAATATAACGTTAAAATTTTTAATTGTTAAATAAAATTACAAATTAATAGTCATGGTGGAAAACAAATCAAGTGGTGTGTAGAATCATATGTGCTTTATTTGAAATATTATGGAATAAATATTCGTTATATTAGTAAAAGTGAAGCATCGCTCTCTTGTATTTGGAGTAAACGTCTCGTAATAATTTATAATACACCTATAGCTATTTTAAGAACTTGTACTTCAAGTTTGTGTGGATAAAATTTTAACCAAAGCCTTATCGAGGGCTATTAACCACTAAAAACGTGTGTTTGAGCTATGTATCATACATTGCTGTTACAGAAAATTCAAGTTAAATCACTTACATGTGTATTTATAATACATTCAGTAATATTGTAATACCTTATAAGTCTCGCTTTAATCCTAGGAATAACATTTTAATCAGTTTACGGAAACGTTAAGGTAATGGTTATTGGAGAAAAAAACGGTAGACTTTGATATTTATTTAATTAAAACACGTTTCGTGTATATAAGAGACCAACACCAAAAAGGAAATTAGATTATGGTAATACAACCTTTATGTAACTTTGGTACATCTGGTAGTATTGTCTCACGTGTTAAACACCTTGAAGCTATTTCCTAGTGCGTTCATGTTTGTTTTTTGTTTTTTTTTCTAAAATACTGAGCGTCTAAATTTACTAGTTTCAAATATGAATTCGTTCGCATATCAGAAACATTAAAGACGAAAGTCAGTTATCTCGTGCATTAAAGTTATGCAACTTTCTTTTGTCGCAAAAGAAACGAAGACCTGTGTCTGGGTTTATCTAGGTTTGTAGTTCTCCAGTAGTTTTATCTATTGCTTATCGTGTGTGTGAAAAGATTTTCTGGCAGTTTATATGTGTGTAAGTAAGATTGCTTTGTAGAATGACGAAATAATTCGTTTTTATCTGTAGGTAACAAGTACTCTATAAATATGTGTGTGTGGTTATTTATAGCTAGGTAGATGTAATACTGTGAGGAAAGTGATGTTGGTTCTTAGTTTTTTCGTTTTTAGACGCATCTGTTCACTGATCTGAATTTCGTGTACCGATCTCTCATGCAAGGTCGCTATAACGTAGTACTGATTAATCAAAATGTTAACTATTTTATTACCTCCTCCCTTTATTTGCCCCCCCCCCCATTGACTTAGCTGTATGTTTGCGGACTTGTAACGATAAAAACCGAGTTTCGATACTTTGGGGGGTACGTTAGCCAAATTGTGCACTATATGAATTGTGCTATATAACCATTTATATCCACATGTACGGATAACCCATTATGTAGCTTATTTTTTGTAACGATGATATAGTTGTGTAAAATTATTCAGGGGGCTCCAGTAAGAGAGCCGAAAACTCTCACGAAAAAAATATATTAACGTACAGAACAGTTCGTGTATAATTCTGCGTATTAGTTTTCTATGTTACAAGTCTTTAAAAAAAAGCGTTACAGTTGTGTTGCCGCTAAAGTCTTATTAGTCGGTTGCGTGACGTTTCTGTGATGTATGTACTATTTGTTGTTATCAGTGTCTTCTAGGATAGTGTATAAAACAACGCTTAGATACTGCATGTCTGTGTTTAAACTGATGAGTAAATGGTGTGTTCGTTCTTAAAGGAAATAAAGCAATGGATTCACGTGCATTAATATTTCTATTTTAAGAAGTCTAACCATTACTAAAGCTATGTGATGTCGAAAATGTTTAGTAAATATTTCTGCTTTAAAGGTCTTAAATTACCGATATGCCATAGTTGGTTTTCAAACAAAGTTGGTATAACATCTTAACAAGGGTAAATAATAATAAAAAAAAGTAGGCATGGGCGGGAAAATATTACAACACCTAAGTGTTTTTTTGACAGGGTACAACCTGAATGTGGATGTGGTCATCGTTCCGTCCATCCTACTTCATGTGTTGTTTGTAACTTGGTAGTTATTTAAACTAAGTGAATGGTGTATGTATTTAAATTTGTAAGCTTTGTTTCAGGAACTCAGCACAGATACATGTATGTAATCAAATTACGTGACCCTAACGAAATGTTTAACATCATAATGGGGGTGTTTTATGTCGGGAGTCAGAAAAAAAGCTCTAAATGTCATAATTTTCTAGTAAACATTTTTACACTCGTCTCGTAGCATTTTTTGGCCTCAAGTCTCCAGAGTTAATGGGCTCCAGGTCTATCCTCCTCGTAGTTTTCCTTAACGTTAACTCTCGACGTTTCCTGGATTTTGCTGATATCTTTGCTATAGTTTTTCTTTTATCTATCCAGGGTGGCAACCTTTTCTTTGGCTGGATTAATAGCTAAGGCCTGTTTTGCACATTCAACGTTGCTGTTTCTAACCTAATCTCTATTATTGTAATAATGCTGTCTTCTCCGGAAATACTTTTCTAGGTTATCAGTATAAAATTTTTCCCTGTTCTATCATTTTGCTTCCTAGAAAGGCATATTTTAAAAAATCGTACTGTTTCAAGTACAGTCTTAGATGTCAGTAGGTCACACATATTTTGAAAACAATCTAAAGGTAAATTATACAACTTGTTGATTCTCGGTTTAAGTCCAGAGTGCTCGAACTAAATCATACTATATTTCGATAGTGGTCGCGTTCGTCCTCACATAAGAGTTGCGTCTTATGCACTGACTGTTATGATAGAATTACTTTGTCTAGTACAGGACCTACGAGTCACATGTATAGAACAAAAATTAGATCATAGTTAGAACCAAGGTCTAAAGAATGTACATAGTACATAATTACTATTTTTCATTTATCTGCAGGCTGATCACGTAGCATATGCGCATAAGCACTCATGCACCCGTACGTGATATGAAGGTTGGTTGTTATTTGGCAACTCTCAGAGTATGCTCTTAATCATAGAATATGGTTACTAGTATATTGTTAGCTCGTTAGTAGTGTTACAAAAAGTTATTGTTATTATCACGGTTATAAATAAAACTTAAAAGCTCTATTAGGCAAAGTAGCTTAATCCAGTCGTGTGCATTTTGCATAAGGTGAAGGTGCGAGAGTTATGCGTTTTCAATAAGGGTAGTTAGATAATCAGATTGACACATTTGTAATTTAATTAATTTTTGGTTTTACTCTACCGACTTTCTAAAGTGCTTTGGTGGCTTGTTACTCTTCACTTGGTTTGGTTACTACTCAACAGTGTGTGTAAAGTGTTTATAAAGTTTTATTTAAACTCTGTTTGTAGAGTGTGTGATATTTTAGTTTATAATGTACGTCTGGCCCATTCCTGCCATAAGTGCTACCACACTTACGATAGTGTCAGTATCATTAGATAAATTGTTTTTAAGTCATTAATATATTTTAGAATAAAAATAAAGTAATTTTGTGTTGGTTATATAAAGCTGTTTAAGAACTGTTCGTGGCCAGGTGGGTTAAGGCGTTCGACTCGTATCTGAGGGTCGCGGGCTCGAATCCCCGTCGCACCAAACATGCTCGCCCTTTCAGCCGTGGGTGCGTTATAACGGTGCGGTCAATCCCACTATACGTTGGTGAAAGAGTAGCCCAAGAGTTGGAGGTGGGTGGTGATGACTAGCTGCCTTCCCTCTAGTCTTACACTGCTAAATTAGGGACGACTAGCGCAGGTAGCCCTTGTCTAGCTTTGCGCGAAATAAAAAAAACAAACGAACAAGAACACTTGTTCTAGTTGTTTTTTGTTTTTTTTTTAATTTACTGAATCTCTTTCCCTAAATTTTTGGCACGGTCGAGACTACCAAAATAACGCGTCTTTTATAGTACAAGAAACTGAATTAATCATTTAAATGGAAGTTTTTGAGCGGTGGTTTAAAGCAGGCCAAATATAGATCTTTGTTAAATGCTGTTTTACACGAAAATTCACATTAATTTCAAATTGGCAAGAATTTAAAAAAGAGACAGAGAAGAAAAGGAACGCATTGTATTTTATGTTGATGCTTGTATAAACAGTACAAATATATCTTGTAATATTTGAAATCTTGTTAATTTGAACTCTCTTGACAAACTTTAATCAATTCAGTAGTCAAATTCATGGACATTTTAAATGTATTCGTTGGGGAGTAAATTCTAACTTCATGCTTTCATCTGTCAACAATACTACAGCGATTATTAAGCTGTTGGCTGCACTTTATAACCTCTGTTAGCGACACCACTGTTATAATAATTGTGTTTTTGTGTTTTTCTTATAGCAAAGCCACATCGGGCTATCTGCTGAGCCCACCGAGGGGAATCGAACCCCTGATTTTAGCGTTGTAAATCCGGAGACATACCGCTGTACTAGCGGGGGGCATAATAATTAAGAAAAGAAATCAAAGACACTAACACCATTGCTATCTTAATTAACTTTAATTTATTTGTTAAACGGCAAAACAGTAATTCACACGAAGCAGTAAAACAGTATAGAATGAAGTATAATTGTTTCACGTATTTCCAATGTCAGTTTTTAGCAGCTATTTAGCTCCTCAGTATATATCATCATTTTTAGAAATATTACCACAATATCACAGTGCCTCGGTGTATGAATCTGAGCATATTTTGAAGCAGTGGTATTGTCTTGGATACGGCAGTGCTTTTCATGCCCCATGACATGCATAACTTTACAGAATAAGGGTCCTTTCCAATGTGTAAAAGACGAAGCTACCAGGCATTATGTTGTATTACAGGTTGATATAATCAGTGTCAAGCCTAGTGGATACCACTCATTATGTTCAGCCAGGGCGCTTTATAACAGGAGGATGTTAGGAATGGGAGATTTCCAAATGATTTCTTATGTGCATCACACTTTGAGTAACAACCTTTTTCTTTGGGGATACCAATGAAAAGAATTCATCATTTGGGCAAACGATGGCTCTCTGATACATGATCCTTAGTAAACCTGTTTTACATGGATACATGTTTTACGTTGAGATATAAGATTATATCGGACTATTCATTGGTGAAAGAGTAGCCCAAGAGTTGGCGGTGGGTGGTGATTAATAATTGCTTTCCTCTCTAGTCTTACACTGCTAAATTAGGGACGGCTAGCGCAGATAGCCAAAGAATCCTCGCTTCACATATCAAATTTCAAGGCAATCTATTAAAAAATGTACGAGATATAGAATCTCCAATTTCGAATATTTTTTTTTCCTTCACACGGAAATTACCGAAACTTGATCGAAAAACATGCATAACTGTTGAGGAGTTTTATTTTGTTTGTTTTTCAAATTTGATATACTGGTGGATCCTTGCAATCTACAAGTAGGTGTCAAATTTTATCGAAATATAATCCACGTGTGCAAAGTTATTCAACAAAAAATCGCTCAGATTTGATCAAAATTTTTGCGCAACCCTACATAAAAAGTTACGTGATACACTGGTCCGAAATTCTTACTGCAGCTTCATCAAACAGTAAAAGTGGACCATTTTCAATTTTTGTAATTCCAGTTAAAGACGCTTCATTTGTAGCAGGAAAACCGTCGATTGAAAGGACGTGCAGATATATAATTACTTGTTAGGCGAAGCATAACGAAAATTTTATTTGATAGAAAAACATACTTTTATTTATTTTTCTCAGATTTGGTACGCTGATAGACCTTTACAACCTACAAATAGGTGTGAAATCTGGTTAAAATATAAACCACATGTGCAAAGTTATTCAAAAACCGCTCATATGTGACCAAAATTCTTGAGGAAGGTCTACGCAAAAGAATCAATCACGTGAGCTGTCGGTCTGAATTTTTTACTACGGCTTCAACTCAGAGTAAAGTGTTTTTTGTTTTGTGTGTGTCATTCGAAGGTTGCTCATTTAGATCAAAAACTGTAGGGTGAAAGAACGTGCATATACACAAGTATTGGTCAGACCAAGCAAACTAGCTCATCAGTTTGTGGATCAGGTTTTCAAAAAATCATATAGATGGATGGTTATTTTTCATTACTAACTTTTAAGCACAATTTTGTTAAATTGTATGAAGTTTTTCTAATTAACAAGGGTTTAGGGTCACTTGGTATTAGCTTAAACAATTACTCTAAATACAGCCGTATCGAGTACATGCAGGGGATGATAATAAACTGGTAATCTAGTTTCCATAGCATTCTTATAAAAGCTCCAGAGAGAAAAGTACCACAAGATATTTCAAGGAATCTGGTTGGTTCTGTAAAGTTTATACCTGTTTTTAATAATAGGATTGCGATCCTATAGTTTATGTTGGTCGCTATTGAGTGTCGCTTTCATACATGGTGTGGTATGTTGGTGTGTATTGACGAAAAACGTCATGATATTTAATTGAAAGCACCTTAGGTGTGAAAAAAGGTGCGTCCAAAAAAAAAAAAAGGATCATGCAACTTAAAGGAAAGACATCAAAATTGGTGACCAAACTGGTAGCTACACTTATTAACATTGATGATAATTTTACAACAAATATTTATTTATTAGCTAGCTAGGCCGCTTACCAGTTTGGCCACCAATTTTGCTCTCCTTTGGTCTCACCTTTTTTCCACCTAAAGTCTTTTTGATTAGATTCTGTATGCACGAATTTTCTTATCACATCTTCATGAAACTGCAATAAACCATACTTTTATATATGGAAAGAAATAATATCTTTTTTTTTAATAGAGGGTGTTACTACTTCCACCCTCTCAGAGGAATCAGTCTGTGTTACTCCTGGGATGAAGTAATCTCTTCTTACCGAATAATGGTCCTAGCTCTGCTGTTATATCCTCACAAGACCGCAGTCAGTCACACTTTTGTATGAGATATGAAACAAGCTGAATAGTGGTTCTGTGTTAATCTGCTTTCACATCCTTACAAAATCTTTCCAGAAATTTTTTCTTGTAGTAACCATGCTGCGACAAGAAGAATGTTTTTATTTCATAATTTATCATTATGTTATTGCTTGGAGGCAAAAAGTTCTTAAACGTTATCAGTTGTGTGGCAGAGTTTAAAACTTAATTACACAATAACAGCTGCTAGAAAATAAACATTTCAACATTGTGTAAGTTTGCTACCAAAACAGTTTCCGTAACATGAAGCGTCCACGAATTTAATACTAGATTGGTGAACTTCATACTTTATTATTTGTTTATTGAAAAAATATCAAGTTTTATCAGTAAGTTGTTATTTCTAGTTGTGAATTAAATTTATTAGATAACCTACGTGTTTATGTATCTGTATAAATCGAGTTTTACGTAATTATTTTTACAATCTGAGTATATTTAAACCGCAGAATTACATGTGAAAGGTCAAAGTTTGAGGAATCCTATAATAAACCAAAATCATCACAGAGTTAAAAAAAAAGCATTGGATATAACCGTTGTATTATAAAACACTGACTTGTGTTTTATTCAGTACTGTTTGTTTCTAATTAAGCACAAAGCTACACAGTGAGCTATCTGTGCTTTGCCCACCATGGATATTAAAACCCGGTTTCTAACGTTTTAAGTCGTTTGCAGACGTGCCACTGGAGGCTATCAAATAGTGATCTAGAAGGCTCTAGATATCACTACAAGTGTGTCATAGGATTGTTGTAATTATGTTGCTAACGTTGCATTGCTCGTTCTGTGTGTTTGCATTTTTTCATTCGTTGTTTGAACAGGTGTAGTCGTAGCAGTTTTATCCGCCTTAGCGAAAGAAACCTGATGACGTATGTCGGTCTGAATCAAAAGTCTTTCCTATTTGATAAGTAAAGCGACAGTAAATCACGTTGCATTTCAGTGTTTACAACTCGATAACCTGATAATTACTGCTAGAAACATTTCAACGTTATGTAAGTTTGTTACCAAAATACAGTTTCGGTAACATGCAGCGTCCAGAGGCTTAATACTAGATTGGTGAACTTTATAGTTGTGTGTGTTTATAAGTACAGCGACATTAAATCAAACTAAATACATTTATTTTTATTATGCATTTTAGGCGTTACCAACTTTCATGATTTACGTAGTTTGTTTCCATATTCTAATAACTTTTTAGCGAAAGTAAAGAATATGTTATAATATGTCAACCACACTACATGTGCCATGTCCGCTACCGTTAATGTCTTTCACCCCAAAACTGAATTCATCAGGCCAACTAGGATAGGACAGACATAGTAATGGGCTAGGCGCTATAGTTATACAATCAATTTTCATGAACAACGACTGTTATGATGTGAACTAAAATAAGTGAATTGTAATTATCATAAATTAGGTACTGTTGACCAAGGGTAGCTTGGCACGTGAGTGAAGGTTCGAGAGGTAGTATTTTCTACAGGTACACAGTGAACTTGTTTTTTTATATCAGAATTAGAATATTACAAAGTTTTGTAATTTTGCAAAACATAAATATTTCAATGTTGAATCGTCATATATGTAACGAAACAGTAAATTTGTGATGGATATTATTTGTAATGATGAAAGACTAAAAAAAATTAAATACAAACGAAAACTCGCGTAACAATAGACCTAGTTTTATGAAATTGGTGTTAACAAATATATAGAATTGACACCGTTTTTTGATAAGTATTTTCATATTATGCATATCGTTTATTTAAATATAATGTTTGCACATTTAGTGGTCAGTTTGCGGTTGTCAAACGATGTGTGGAGAAAGAGACTGAAAACGAATTTGCGGCCAAGTTCATCCGTAAACGTCGCTCAGGTAGCAGCAGACGAGGTGTGGCTCCTGAAGATATTTACCGCGAGGTGTCAATCTTGAAAGCGGCGAACCATGATAACATCGTACGATTACACGATGTTTTTGATGTTGGCTCACAGGTTGTTCTTATTTTAGAGCTGTAAGTTGAATTAGTTGAATAGAGTTATTTATTTTGTTCTTTTTATCTAATAAAAAGGAATTGTTTTTGTGGCAGTTGACATACGTTGATACAGTTTCACCATTCCTTTTAACATGGTGATATTTTTATTAATCAGAGGTAGTGCTCTTTAGAGTGAAATTCACTAATAAGATTAAACGAAGTAAAGGTACATTTAAAATATTTTATACACTTACAAAAACTAGTAAAAGTGCACAAACATTTTTATTTCCTCCTAAGGTGTCTGGTTAATGATGTTGATATCATTGAATTAGCTCAGAAAAAGCTAAGAGAGATAATTTTAAGATAAATGTATTATGTGAAATGATAAAAGTTTTGTAGAAAACCGTCTCAACGTTATTGCACAACTTATATTGACTTATGAAATTTTGATGAAGATTATTTGCTTTTACAAAAGCTGTGAATTTATTCTGCATATTATAATAGTTGTATACAGATTTCTTTTTATCTAGTTTACTTCTGACTGTATTGTTTCGAACATTCTCGTAATGCTTTACATGACAAAAGTAACGTATATCGGAGTGTTTTTGATAGGTTATAACGTTTGTTACTCTTAAACAAAAATATTAAAAATTTCACCAGTCGTTGTGAACATTTTAAGAGTGTACTCTGACATTGTATAAGTGTGTTTTCTTATTGTAGATCCACATCGCGGGATATCTGCTGAGTCCACCGAAGCATTGTGTAATTAGCTATTTTGTTTACTAATTATACTTCATCCTTGACAGATGCCGAAAATATCGGTGGTAACATGTAGCGCATTGTTATTGATAGATTATGACGTTTGTTACTCTTTACAAAACCAACAGCATGATAAATATTCCACCAATCACTGATATAATTTTTTTTAGTGTACTTTGATACTGTATAAGTAGCCATCTTCTTCACTAATTATATTTCGTTCTTAACGGATATTAAAAATATCGGTGTATCGAAAAACACCACCATCGTGAATGTGCCACTTTATTTAATTTTAAAGATTTTATTTGGGTAACTTGGACCATCATCTTTACTGTTGTTATTTCAAAACCGTTTGTCCTCATCTTTAATGTTAAAAATTGATCCGTAAAATCGAAACAATTCTATACCATGGTAAATGATTTGTGCAACAAATAATGATGTGAAAGGGTACTTTAAACTCCAGCTTCTGGTGATCTCTGGGTGCACTATTAAAATGGTGTGCAGCAGCCATGAATACCCTTCGAAGTATCTCACTACAGGTAGATTTGGTAATTCTAGTTTACAACCTATCTCTGTCTTCTCAATCATCGAACATTAATCGTTTCTAGGAACGCGTGTTGTTTGTCAATATCTATTTTACTTGTGGTGGATTGATACTACAGATGGCTGCTAAATAAACTGCCGTTTGAACATTCATTGATTCCAGTATTTGATTTAATATCAACGGGAAAATGTTATATAAACGGATGACCAAATTTTAATTTGAACAGCTAAAATGCACGATAAATACCATAATCATCAGAGGAGCCGAATACATGGGGTTCTAGGGACCTACTCCTGAAAATGGTTAATGATGTCCAACCACCTGTTAAAAAAAAAGTATTATGTATATTGTTATACAGTTTTATGTTGTTTTTAATGGCAAATATAAGGTCTTGCCCCTTGTTCATCACTTCCGATGACGGCTTTCTTTTACAGTAGTATCTGGCCGGTCATGTTCCACCTACCAGCTTAGGCATTGAAAACGGTAAGACATTTATCCTACCAGCAGTTTCCTAGATCTTAATTAATTGTTTGCTTTACCATTATCGTAGGTACTGTCTTTTAATTCACCCCGGGATGGGTGGGAATAAGATTGTAACTTAGCCGTAAAACTCCGGAACACTTCTGATACATGATAGGTTTATAATTTGTCCCCAATTAATTCAGTGCGTAACCAAAGTAACATCTGACCCGGTATGAACAAATACTCGTCTCACTCTAGTGTAAAAGCTTTCCACCAACTTACAGCATATTCTCTATATTGTTTTATCTAGACTCAGTCGAGTTGGAGACATGAAATATTCTAAAACGTTGAACGTTTATAATTTGTCTGTATTTCTTTACGTTATTTAACGCGCCAGTACCCTAGGTTGAAGGATGCATTACAAAAGCACTCCAGAACAGGTGAAATTAAACACTTGGTGTGCCACTATGAGGTGAAATATTCATTTCTGACATTCGATTTTGGTTTGCACTGATAACGAGAAAAAATAGAATCTTTGAATTGGAATCTACAAAAGTCCTTAATGGCCGGCGTTACTGTTTCACTGAATAGAAAATTATATTTATGTCATTGTTTTATGGTGTCGAATTTTACGAGTTTTATTTTATTTCTTAACTTCGGTTTATATCTCAAGATGTACAATACTGGAAATAAGTATGGAAACACGTGAGCGTTTCTTTTACAGGAACCACAAATAACAAGTAATATAACTGCCAGTGGCACAGCGGTGTGTCTGCGGACTCACACCGCTAAAAACCCGATTTCGATACCTGTGGTGGGCAAAGCACAGATAGCCCATTGTGTAGCTTTGTGCTTAATTCCAAATAATCAATCAATCAATAAGTAATATGTGTAGATGAATGTATTAAGGGTACAAAATGTCGCATAAAATACACAAGTATGCGAGTGTTTTGCTCTTAGCGAAACTAAGTATGTTAGTAATGTATTACTTCGAATAGTAATGTGCCTTGTTTCCATGGTGCTCTACCGTTTACCAGTGTGCAACTGTGAGAATATTTTATTAATTTAGAATCAGAATCTTCATGTACTTGTCAGTATCAAAGTGACATCCGTTTTTTTATGTATCAACACCATTGCCCGAGATGTCACCCATAACTTGTACAGACCCTTCACTAGGCTTCAGTCTAAGCCTAATGTTTCAATGTTTTATACTGACTATGACACTGTTACACTAACCACTTCGAACAAACTGTTTGTGATTGTTGCCAAATATTTTCAACCCGGACTCGTCATAATCGTTGTAATTTACTGTTAAAAGTTCAATGTTGTTTTCAGTTCTAGTTTTGTTGCATTGCCTCTTCTTAATAGCGATTTTAGATAAGCCACACGTCCGTTGAGATCATCTTGTGTTGTAATATTCACAGCTGTATTTATAGCAAGGTCGTTAGCAAGCTTTGCTCTTTACTTTCGCTATTTTATCTTGTAAATAAACTAATCTGAATATACTTATTTTGTTGGATAGTTTAGGTTTTATAGATTAACCATTTCTGTAACTTTTTATAAACAGTGACAATTTTACGTACCCTTTGCAGAATCTCGCATACAGCTTCTACGTAAGTCTTGTATAATTATCTCTATGAAGTACCATTCAGCAGTTGAAACAGATGTTTATATGCAGGTGATGCATTTTTTCAGTCTTGGTAGCTGTGATTATTTACAATACTACTACTATGCATAATATTAGTGCCTGTATTTTTCAGGTTTTGTGCTGTTGTAGTACTTTCTTATTGGTTTGATGACAACTAACAATAGTGACAATGGTGGAGTTCATGTTCACACGACAAAGGGGTGGCATTTGTGGAATATTTGCTCTTTATATCAGTTGTTATTGTTTCCACAGGTTTTGTCTCTTCCCCCCCCCTCATTATTTAGTATTGGATGCGAACCGAACCAGATGTCCCTATACTAAGAGCAACCAAGTATTACTCACTTGAAAACCAACATTTTGTGAAATAATGTACAGTGACAGTGAAGAATATTTGTACTTCGTCTGTTGTAATTAGTTCTGACTCGTATAGCAGCACTATATGTAGTGTGATGCCGTTCGGAAGAAGTAATAACGTATTGGCAATAAAACTGCTACAACACTGCTCTTACAGAGTAGATAGATAGCCCATAGGCAAATGGTTCTGAAACGTGTGTTTAAATTATCTAGCATTAGAACTATTGGATCAACACAATAACGCGAGAGATACGTTAATATAGATGTAGATGGTGGTTTATTAAACAACGATTCACGCCTAAGTCTTTAACGGGTGATATTGAAAATCACTAGCGAAACTATGTTGGTAATATGTAAGTAATAACAATGGAATGATGTGTTTATTAAATATTGTGTATAATTTATTCTGTATTTATTTATACTTGAGAATGTTATTTTAGTTTTATGTATTTTCAAATTACTGTTCTACTTTTTTATTAATTATTTAGTTTTCTGCAACAATACTTTATAACGTAACATTATATCATGTTCCACGTTAGGTATATGTATAAATTATTGTTATTGTTTAAATATTGTTCTGGTACACTTTAGTGACTGTCTATAAACGTCACCTGATGAAATACTTAACATTGTTTAATAAAGCATTTATGTCAACATATTTTTAGTGTTACCATTTTTTCAAACGTGTAACTATTTTGTGTGCGTTTTTTTCTTCTCTCTTTTCGGTTATTTTAACCAAATACAGCACAGTGAATGACAAGTAATCAGACCCGTACGCAAGATGATTGAACCCTGGATTCTAATTTGTGAAATCAAAAGCGAACACGTAGTGTGCGAAGTACAATCAAGATGCAAAGCATGCTAATGTTATGGAGGTGTGGAAGCATCCGACTGTTTCAAGCCAAAAGAATGTAGACTATATAGAAACCTATATATAATACCGTAAGCAGATGCGCTAATAACTATAAAAGAATAATATTTTATATCGCAGAAATAGGAGGTTCGGCTGAAACCCCCTATCTTGCGTACGTGCTTGGTTAATACCTAGAATGATATCAAATGTAGGTTATTAATCTAGTGTAGCGTTTCTCAAAGTGTGGTCCGAGGACCCCTGGAGGTCCCTGAGGTCAAAACTATTTTCATAATATAATTCCTACAATGAAATGTTTTTTGTACGTTTTGAACCGAGCGAAAGAATGAAAGAGGTAAATAATGTCTTCGCAGGTGTTGACCCTTTAAGAAGGAAGTTTGTGTCTTCAAGTTCTAAGATTTGGTTCTCGTGTTTTTGTATATGTAAGTGATGTTATTTTGGATCAAACTTTCATTGAACTTGTTTAGGATTTAAATGAATTGTAATCTGTATGGTCGATAAATTTGGACTTTTCTCTATTGTAGAAATAAATACAGACAAATTATATTAAGCTTGAATAAATTGAAATTTAACATTTCAATAGAAAAGATTGGAAGGAGAGGTGTAAGTGCAAGAGGAATCAGCCAGCAAACAATTGATCAATCGTTTGAGAAGTAAGTGCACTTTGATGTCTTATTTAACAATAATATTTAAATTTTATCTAAAACTTTTATTTTATAATTTAATTATTTTATTCTAAAATAAAATAAAGTTTATTTATAAAATATTTTTTTTTATATTTAAGGATGGATCGTTGGTTTAAAAAAAAGGGAGGATAGAAGACACTTTCTCAACACACAGCTGCACAGTCTACGCCCAAAGATGCTGAAAAAGATGAAACTGACATATCAGAAACTTCTCATGAATCTACTCCAAAGAAACTGTGCAAAGCTGTAAATAAGAAACGAAAATATGACGAAAGCTATCTTTCTATCGCCTTATAATTTACCTTATTGTATCTTACGCAACAGAACATTTTAAAATAGTATTATGGTACCAGTTAAGTTGCGGCGTCATTTTGAGACCAATCATTCAGCGTTCAAATTGAAAAGGAACTGAATATTTTAAACATAGACGTGATCAACTCTTTAAAAGCTAAAAACTATTCGTTTCAGCGTTTCAAACTATAAATGAAAAAAGTCACTGAAGCATCTTACAGGGTAAGTTATCGTATTGCATTAGTTGGAGAAGTGCACACAATAGCTGAAGGACTAATAAAGCTTTGTACAGTTGACATTGCTGGATGAAAAGTCAGTAACAGAAGTCACGGCAGTGCCACTTTCAAGTGATATAGTAACTCGTCGAATCAAAGAATTAGCTGCAAACATGAAGACTGAGTTAATTTCTCGTCTGCAGAATAGTACTTATGCTTTACACAAATGGACGCATCTACAGGCGTGGCTGGACTTACTGTTTTGCTTGTATTCGTCCGGTATCCGCACCACCTAACCTATCTTTTATGTAAATTCTTCCCAACAAACACAACTGGTGCTGAAATATTCAGTGCGTTGAATAACGTTTTTAATCTCATGGTTTATCCTGGAACAACTTTGCACTGATGGTGCAAAAAGTAATGGTAGGTAAAACTGCTGACGCTTTAGCACGAACAAGGCAGTGGCATCAAACTGTTCGAGTAGTCGTTGTATTCTTCGCCGCCACGCGCTCGCGGTAAAAAAACAAACAAAACAGTTTCACTTAATGTACTTAAAGAAGCAATAAAAGTTATTAATTTTATTAAATCTCGACCCTTGATACACGCGTTTTTAATATTCTGTGTGACGAAATGGGAAGTTCGCATAAAGCATTGCTGCTGCATACCGAAATGCGATGGTTCTCTCAAGGAAAAGCGATTGTTTGAGTTGCGAGCTGAACTAACCGCTTTTTTCATGGAACACCAGTTTTACTTAAAAGAAGACTGACAGACAAACTATGGGTATTTCGTTGTGGGTATTTGGCAGACATTTTCTCGAAAATGAACGAAGTTGAACCTTCAAGGAAAACAATCAACATTTTTTGTTGCCAATGATAAAATTCGAGCCTTTAAGCGAAAATTTAGAATTTTGGACAACTTGTATGTGTCATCGTGAGATTGACAGCTTCCTAGTACTTAAGACTTGTTTGACAAGATTGGTGGTTGTATTAACGAATGTGATTTTTTGATATTGTATAATGAAATTTGTCAACATTTGGAAGATCTGCATAGCACAGTGAACCAAAATTTTTCAAATGACCAATGCATGATGCCACAAAATCCTACATGGGTAAAATAACCATTTAAAGTGCAGGATAGACCAATGATTTTTAATGTAACAGAGTATGAAAAGTTCGTTGATCTGATTTTAGATTCTACATTGCAACTAACCTTTGAGAAACTACTACTAGTCAAGTTTTAGTGTGGTATCAAAGAAGAATATCCACAGTTATCTGAAAAAAGCTGTTAAAATACTCCTCCGTTTTCCAGCTACATATCTGTGTGAAGCCGGATTTTCTTCATATGCTTCAACCAAAGCAACATATCAAAACAGATTGAATGCAAAAGCAGATATGAGAATCCAGCTGTCCTTTATTAAGCCAGACATTAAAGAGATTTGCAAAATTGTAAAACAGTGCCATTCTTCTCAGTAAAAATGTTTTTGTTTTGGTTGATTGATTGATTTAGTGTTTTATGGCACAAAGCAGCGAGGCTATCTGCGCCAGACATTCGGTAAAAATGTAAAAAATAAATAAATAAATGTAGTAACAGACATAAATGGAAATGAAGGTAAAACAAAAAAGTATAAAACCAATGTTGACACCTAGTCTACAATGTTAAGATAAAAGGTAGAGTATAAGAAGTTGTAAGGTATTTACTCTAGCAAAAAGGTAATGATCATAACCCGCCAGGAAGACTAACAGGTAAGTTCAAGAACCACCGTCAATCACCTGAAGTTGGCCTTTCCAGTCCTGGTTCTGGGTTATGTGTCATAGCAGCTATTATCAAAATGTAAAAGAAAGTAAAAGTTTTAAAAGACACTCCGCAAAATCGTATTTGTTTTGGAAAGTTTAGTTATTTTTCATAAAAAAAATGTTATATTTAACATGTAATGGGGTTATTATTGTTATTTTTAGATGAATTAATAAATATATTTAAAAAGGTTCTCAGTTTTAATTTCTAATACGGTAAATATCGATAACTATAACCCACATATACAAAAGCTCTTTGGGGTACTTAATCATTTTTAGGAGTGTAACGGGGTCCCGAGACAAAAGGTTTGAGAACTACTGATATAATATAATGTAATGTTAGGCAGGCAGAGAGGCTGGTTCGACTTGGTCGTTGGAACTTAGACTAATACTACCTGTTACACTATTTATTTTAAGTGAGGATGCAGTTGGTGAATGGAGCACAAGACACTAACTCGAGGCTTTACGGTTAAAGCAAAGAAGTTTGAGACTAAGATTTGAAGAATATTTCTTTATTAACTCTCTCGTATACTTAATAGTTACATCCAACATGTATCTTCTCAAATATATTAACTTTTTTACTTTAACGCTTTTACTAAATATTCATTTAACTCTATACAACTAAATGTAACCGATGCATAGGAATAATGACATTAGAATACTTACAAAGAGTTCGGACGAGAAACAATTGGCTGTATCATTATAGCAGTGGACATGTGGAAACATTGCAGAGAACTTGCTTGGAGTCTGGAGCTGACTTTTCGGCTGTTACATGAGGTTTTATTCGAATTTTCCTTAGTATCCTCACGATGTATCATAGTATGCACAATTACCCACAAGTAGTTCTGATACTTAATTGGTCAACTCTTATGATCGTGTGCAACAAAGAACAACACAAACAATTCTGATTATGCATTGATCACAACTAGAGACGGAGAATCGCCAGCCTCTTCTGTATAATCACATTCTTGTTATCAATATTTGGTCAAAGTGCCGGCTTGCTTCCTTTTCAGGCAATTTTAAGCTTGCAAATCGTCAACCATCCACAGCTTCAGTCCAAACTTGCGTCGTCTTCAAGCTCTCAGAGATTCTTCCTGGTTTCCTTTAATTAATGTAGTGTCAATAGCTTGCGTTACCCTTTTACTGACCTTGACAGCGTCAGTTCGTTACAGTCTAAACATACAGCAGAAGATTTTTTAACATGTTTCTCTTGTATCATTGTCGTGATATAACCTTTTTTATATATACCTCTGTATTTACACTTCATTATACGATTATCTGAGGTATTTAAAATATCTTAGAGATGCCTCACTGGGTACATACGGAAATCATAACGACTAAAATTTGTTCCACCCCGAAGGTTAATAGTAGTTTTATCAACATACAATGCTAAAATTCCCGCATGTTCAGTGTATGTGCAGATAGCTCGTTTGTGTAACTGTGTTCTGAAAAACATCTTTGGGAAAGTTGTCGCGTATTTGTATTGATTTGTGCGAAGAAATTGTGCACATGTATATTACATTTATTTTCGTTACACAACTAGCTTCTAATTATTTTTGCCATTGGCCGCTTCACTTATAATATTCTAAGATCCTCAAGCCAGGAACGGGAGTATAGACAACATGAGTGAACAGCAACTCCAAAAATTAAAATAATTTCTATTTATTTATTGAGTAAAAGCAGGTTTATACAAAACCTTTCCCGAACAGTTTTTTTTGAGAATGGGTATTGCGAGTTAAAACCCGATGTTTTAGGTATCAATAGTGGCTAAGTAGTAACACAAAATCGGCTGATCGTATGCATGTAGCAATGTTAAATATAGTATGTGGATGTTTTAATGTATTGTATGCTAAATCAAACTAATCCAGTTGTCGATATTTAAGAAATACTTTATTTTTCGATAAAATAACAGAATTTGAAGGTTTCGGGTGTTTTGGACAAATTTAAATGGTAAAAACTCAAGAAGTGTTATTTTTCTTAGCGGAGATTTCCACATCTCTAATACTGATTAATCTCCATCTGAAAAACAAAATTCCTCTGTGTATTAATTGTAGTTGAATTTTGTTCCAAGTGTAGTGTCAAGATTTAATGTTTTTTAAATACTTCTTTTTGTTGGCGGTGCGAACTGCCTCATGGGTATTAAAAGCTGAATGTTTGCTGTCGTTGGACCTTCGAGAATAAAGAAATATATCTTGGGACTGTCACCTACCCACTTAGTCATATAGGCCTCAGTAACGTTAAGAGAGTTTTTGTCAAAGAACATTACGATAACTAATGGGTGTTCTTATCACACATTAAGTACTGCAAGTTGGTCGTCAAATTAAGTAAAGTGTTCACTGGTGCGACCATAGTAACTGTATGCAGTTCATCTTTTAAGTAGCTTAAAACATGGTATTACCGTTTCGCTGATAAGAAAGACGAGTTATCGCTAGCACTCTACCTATATCAGTGATGTGTTTCTAGCTCGTTGATAGTAATTAAGGCTTTTGATTGTTTTTTTTGTTTGTTTTTTGGAATTTCGCACAAAGCTACTCGAGGGCTATCTGTGCTAGCCGTCCCTAATTTAGCAGTGTAAACTAGAGGGAAGGCAGCTAGTCATCACCACCCACCGCCAATTCTTGGGCTACTCTTTTACCAACGAATAGTGGGATTGACCGTAACATTATACGCCCCCACGGCTGGGAGGGCGAGCATGTTTAGCGCGACGCGGGCGCGAACCCGCGACCCTCGGATTACGAGTCGCACGCCTTACGCGCTTGGCCATGCCAGGCCCAAAGGCTTTTGTATCACGTTATGTTAGAAGGTTAAACAGCACTGTGATATAAAAAAACTAGTAGAACTATCTCACATTTATATTCCAGCTTATATTAAAAAAGTATACCTCGAGTAAAATTTTTCGGACGGTCTAAATTTTTATGGACCATAAACGGTATAAAAACGTAGATATTTCATGGAGATGTTTAGTAATAATAATAAAATTAGATTGCCATCAGTATAAAGCATTATGATAATTTTAATAATATTTGGTTTCAAAAATTATAAAACTGGAATGATTGTTTTCTGTCGCATAAGATGGTGATGTATTCGGTGAACTTAGTGCTCTGTTTTCCTTTTGTGTGGTGAATGGCGAACACTCATCTCGCAATCTGAAACGTGATTCTGAACGTGCGCTCTCTTTCAGTTATACGAGCGTTATAAAGTGACAGTAGGCTTCTTTCTATTCGTTGGTAAAGAGTAGCCTGAGAATTGGGTGTTGCTAGTTGGCAGTTCAAAATTAGCGACAACAGCAATTAACCATAGTTCTTTTGCCATAAGTAAACAATAAAACAAACATACCTTAGAATAGAAAGCTCGTTGAATCATACAATAGTATGTTGTAATTTATATTATTGGGCAAAGGATGGCTACTGGTTTGCCTGCCATTCTGCTGTTTATATGTTGTTAAGAGTGGCATTAAATGTCATTATTCATTTTAAAGCCTTATTAAACCCTACATTTAGCAAAGTTTCAGCTGTACCTCAAAATCCTCCATCCTAACTTGTGCTTTAAAGTAATTTACTTCTCATACTCGAGCATTACATTAGTAAGAATATAATCTACCCTTAAAACTACTACTTTCCTTTGTTCCCACACTACTCTTTTCTCCTCACTATATTTTATTTTGTTTTCAGTTTATCATGGACTTCACCACTGTCTAGTCTGAGTTTAAAACTGCCCTAATAGCAGAATAAATAGCCCTTGTAAACAAGCCAAGCACTGCCCTACTAAAATGTTAACCATCATTTAAAAACCAAAAAAAAACTTCTTGCCATTGAACTTATCACATATGACCAACCAGTTAACTTTCTTTTCTTTCATAGTAGCTTAAGCCTAACATTCAATCCTAGTGACTTGCTTATAATTCCATCCCCACGATTAACTGTGGGTTGTACTCTGACACAATTAAGTTATGGCCCTTTTCTTCATTGCCTTTATCAATCTCCTCCTTAATTAGCTCCTGATCTAATCTTCTGTATGCCATTAGCCTCCATGTTCACAACATACTTCATACTATAACATTATTTACTTTATCTCTTACTGTAGCATATACACTGTAGTAAAGATTTTACTTAGGCCATGAATACAATATTGTAAGCTTTCTGGATACTATGTAAATAAATAAAATAAAATAGAGGAGGTTAAAAATTTAATAATAATCTATAAAACCAACCATTTTGAGTGAGATGACATCACAGATAAAAAAAAAAAAAGTCAACCCAAAATGCACAAGCAGTATGCAAGGTTATACTTTCACCAGGAGTAGAAGATGACAGACAGTATTTAATGTTTTTGATTATTTTTCTAATGAAAGAAAATGTTTAAAAATAATTTTTTGAAACAATAAAATGTCAGAGTTAAAATTCATAAGTAATATTTTAAAACAATGTTTTTATAATAGGTAAATATCACATACAGTTTTTGCAAGTTTTATGGTATTTTGATGCAAGTTATTTTGTGTACTGGGAGCATTATACAATAGTATTATCACATGGTATTGCTTCTGCTTTTATGTTGTGTTTAAGCACCTAAAATTAATTTGTATATTTACTGTTTATTTGTTTATATATTTTGTTGTTCAAACTTTAAAACCCAAGTCCTTTTGACTTAGAACATAATATTGCTTTTACATTTCCATGAATGCAAGTGAGAAGTTATCACACAGTCATGTTTGAAAGAGTGACATAACTTGCTTTCTTTGATTATATTACTAGTGAACACGGAACATTATTTGAAAAGCTTGTCTTTTTAATATTGGGCACTTTTAACATTTGTATAGAACTGCAAGATGTTTCTGATAATTTGATATTTTACTAAAAATCCTTTAGCAATAATTAACCCTGTTAAAACTATGTTGAAAGAAGTAACTGTGTAAAAGGTAAAAGCTATGTTTTGTGTTTCCTCTTGGATGTTAAAATGCGTGCACAAAAGTGCATTACTGTTATGCACAAAATAAAAACTGAATGATGACTTATCAAAGTTAAGCAACTAAAAAACATAAACAACAAAGTCTGTGTGTTTGAACTGATTTATTATGTTGCACTGCTTGACTTACTAGAAGTGGATCATCAGTATATATTAATAAGTTTCACCTTTTTAAATTTTAATCCCTGGATTAACAAAACAAATTTTAATTTATGAGCCAGGGAAATTAAGATGTAACTTTACTACAAAAATTGTCACTCTCATCTGTGTTTTAATAAATGCATTTAACATGTTACATCTGATAAAGGTTGTCAGCTGGTTATAAAATGCATTATTAGGGTGTTTTTAATATGTAGCTTTTCTTCGTTTTGTTTTTAACCTAATTTGTGAATAGCTGTACAGTCATAAATATGTGGTATTGGCAGGTCTGTAACTGAAGATGTATAATTTCATCCATAGTTATAAAAATAAAGCTTAATATTATCAAATTATTTCATATGTAAAGCTAATAACCTTAATACAAGGAAAAAGTATTTAAATCATTATGTGCATATAATTTCATGATTCTAAACTTTCGAAAATGTATGAACCTGTGACACATTGTTTTGACCTTTACAGAACAATTTTATGCCTTTCTCAATTAATGACACTTATGATGCATTGGTGTGGTTTTTATGTTTAAAACATGTTGAGATAAAAATGAACTAAGCATACTTGCTTTGGTAAAAATATAATACATTAAAGAGTATAGAACTAAACAACTTCATATCTGTTATTTCAGTAGGATACTTGTCTGTGAACATTTATGGACATTTAATGTAAATTCAGTTAATTTTGTAATATATTCTTCTGAATTATAATATTTCAAAAGAGTTTTTTTAATATCTTAATATAAAAAATTATTATTAAAGGGGTCTGAAAAATTATTTATATATATATATAAAAATGCATGTCTGTCTGTGTGAAAGTTTCTTTTCAAGATTGTATCATGGAGTGATTACATTTGTTAATGTCAAATATAAGTTTACACTAAGCTTACACTGACATGTTTCCCTACTTGTGCATAAATAACATTTTGGTTTGTGTGAAGTTAATTATTCCTTTTTATCTGTATGTTAAACTGAAGTCTTCATTTAGAACTATACTATTCAGTTAAAAATGATATAAAACATTTATCATGTTTGTGTTTAAAACAATTTTGATTTGTCATGAATGCAGAGCTAAAGATCTTGCAAGAGAAACAAATATTATTTATTTTATAATTTGTAATTTACTATCTTACCAGAAAATATCCAATTTTGTTTTGTTACCTTTTTTTTCTTTTAATTATTAGAGTGAAAGGTGGAGAACTATTTGAGTTTGTATCCCAGAAAGAGTTCCTGACTGAAGAAGAAACATCAGGTTTTATCATGCAGATTCTACTTGGTTTAAAATATCTACATGATCAGTCTATTGCTCATCTTGACCTTAAGGTACCAGATTAGACCATCTGTTGTGTACTTTAGCAATATTTGCAATATTGCATTCACAGAGACAGATTACATAAACAATTTTTATATGGAGAAGAAGCTTTCTGATTGATTGGGTCTTAAAAACAGGTTTCTAATGCTTTGCTAACTTTTGCCATTTGAATCATAACTTTCAAAGTTTTAATGCATATACAATAGCACTTAAGAAAATCTTTTTCTCATTATTCAGCCTAACTAATAAGTTTTGGTATTAATGAAAAGGCCTCTTGAGCAGTGACTTTTGAGGGGAAATGGATAGTTTTAAAATGCTATTTGAACATGCTCCAGTTTTGAATTACAAATAGATAAATTTCATGTATAGCTGTATACTTTAAGTTCTCTATTTTCAAAGGTATGGATACAAGGTTCATAAATGTTATTTAATATTTTAAGATCCTTATCAATACCAGCTGCCAATCCTTCTGCAGCTCTTAACTGTGTAAGAATTAGTAACTTCAGAAGAAAATTTTAAATTGAAAAGATACATGTTAACACATTCCATAATATATCTTGAATCTACAATATTTTCCTTCTTGAGCGTGTTACTTTTGATACAAATAAATATTTTGAATTATTATAGTTTTGACTAAGGTTTAACGGTATATAACCAATATTTTGTGAGATGTGACTGCACATTTCACTTACTCCTTAATTAATGGGCACTTTTGATCTTTGTATTATTAACTATTACAGTAATTAACAACTCTTGAAGTAAGTTTTCTGAAAAACTTGCACTGATAATAAATGAACCAATGCAGTATGCTACATGAATTTTAACACTGATTTACATTATTGTCTGTGACAAGATTTAATAGTAGCAGTTATGGATCAATGGAAGTATCTTAGAAAAATATATTACATTGAGTGATTATTCTGCAATGTTTCATTAAGGTTATTAAATATGGGGGTACAACTAATTTCTTTGTGAGGTTATTCAAGTAAAATTAAGTTGTTTTTTTAAATATCAAAGTGGATTTGTTAGAAGATGTGTAGGTGGCTTATTGGAGATCTAACAAATTAGGTTATGACACTGTAATTGATAAGTGGACCTATTTAATAGAAAGGAGTGGCTTTTGTATCATGTAAGGTGTTAGCTAAAAGGAAAAATTTGTTTTAACAACTGGATATCTTATATACTCTTGACAGCAATCTGCCTTTGACATATTGAATTTTCATTATTGACAAATTTTTGACACTACATTCCTATTTAATATATAATCTACATGTGTGATTCCATTTTTTTCTAATGAGGTGGTTCATTTTTTGGAAACTTTTATCTTTAGTCAGATGTTGTAGAAGTTCCTGAATTACAGGAAGAAAAATAAATAACTTACAACTGCTAGGAATGTATACTTAATTTGTTAAAATTATGGTGAGAACCATGATTTTGAAACTTCTTGATATTTTGATGGCTGTCGGTTATCATTCTTGAGAGCCTATCTAATTTTAGAAGGAGTGAGATTTTACTTGCTCTAGGGATACTATATGTATAATGAAACCTAAAAGTTTGTATACTAATTGAAAGGAATGTAGCTGGCAGTTAGGACTGAAGGTAACACCAGTTTAGCAATAGGTCAACATTTGTAAAGTCTAAAGTCCTCATCTTTCGAAATTGTGATTAATACCTAGAAATGTACATTATTTGAAATTTATTTAATGATGTTTAGCACTTGACCTTTCCCATTTTTGCTTCTTTTCTTACATTCAACATCACAAGCTGTTAGTTATTTTCCAGTATGTTACCATTATGGTATTTTGTGTTCTCTTTAACAAAAAAAAAAAAAAAAAAACTCTTCAAGTTTGTACAATTTTCATTATATGGCAAGTGTTTTTTGTTTTGTTTTTTCTGTCACATACAGCCTGAGAATATTTTGCTTGTAGACAGTTCTGGCAAACATATCAAACTGATTGATTTTGGACTCTCAAGACACATCACTGCAGATTCAGAAATCAGAGAACTAATGGGAACACCAGAATTTGTTGGTAAACTTGAACTTTTTTAATTCATTACTCCTGTTTAAAAAAAAGACCTAACAGTATAATAAACTAAGGACTAATTCTGCCATAAAAACATATAAAACAATAAATGACTCATTCTTTTATTGCATAGCAATTTTAGAATAATAACCAGAATAAGAAAACATTTATAGTATTACAATTTATGGAAGATTTTTCGTACCCCTGTATTTCATTGAAAATTTGTAAATTCCATGCTTTTTATAACAGGTGTTAAAATATTAATCTATTAAATTAGCCATTAATGAAAGTCTCAACAAAGTAGATGATTTTCTTTCTTTATTAGTAATAATAATAAGAGGGCACTCATCTTGCAGTCTGCATGTTTAAATTCTCATAATACCAAATATGCTCACCCTTTCAGTCATGGAGATGCTAAAATGTGATAGTCAATCCCAGTACTCATTGGTAAAAGAGTAACCCAAGAGTGGTGTTGACTAGCTGCCTTCCTTCTAATTTACCAGTGGTAAATTAGTAACAGTTAGTGCAAATGGCCATTGAGTATTATTGTGTAAAATTCAAACCAAACCTAACTAATAAGAAGATTGCAAAATAATTACAGTTTTTACTTTTTGTGTATTTAAACACATTTGTGATGTTTTGGTTTTTTCTCTATTTAATTATGTAGGGAAAAATTAACATTTTAAGTAATTTTCTCTGTCTTATTTTCATAGCCCCAGAAATTGTTAATTATGAAACAATTACCTTAGCAACTGATATGTGGAGTATAGGTGTTATCACATATAATTTGTAAGTACATAAAATTGTTTTTATGGTAGAAAATAGAAACTAATTGTTTAGGTAAATTTAGCTCTGTACCCATTTGTTGCAGGAAACAAATATGAGCAGGGTAGTTATTAAGTTGGTGTGTGTAATGGTATATAGTTGATGAAATCATTGTGTTAAGCTGGTACTCTTAATAGTATACAGTAACAAGAAAGAATTATATAGTAAATTGGCACTTGTTATGGTTTGCAATAGAATAATAGTTGTTAAACTGGTACTAGTAATAAGAAGATAGTTACTATTGTGTGAAATTGTTAATTTTCATGGTAAACAACAGTATCAGTACAATACCATTTGTAATAGTATACTGTGATGATAGTATTGTACCATTATGTTAAATTGTTACTTGTAATGAAATATGATAGTAGCAAGGGATTTAGTGTTGAATCAAGCTGGTACTGGTTGTAGTATACTGTAATTGCAAAACAATTAATATTTTGTTGAAACTAATATTCATATAAATTACTAAAAAGATGGTTACTGTTGTGCTCAACTGCTCCATAAGTGGTTATCAAATTTTTTGTTACATGGTATGGTGATTTCTTTATAAGTTATCACTAATAATTATACTTAAATGTTGCTTGTTTGTGTAGCATTTAAAATAAGCTTTGACTTGGTGTAAAAATGGATTATGGAACAGAACTTATACAACAAATAAAATTTTACTAATAATTAATTAATTGCTTCAGATTAGAATCTTTTTGTTTATTCTAGATTAAGTGGTGCTTCACCATTCCTTGGAGATGACAAACAAGAAACGTTCACCAACGTTAGTGCTGTGAATTATTGTTTTGATGAAGGTCATTTTTCCCATGTCAGTGACCTTGCCAAAGATTTCATTGCCAAACTTCTAGTCAAAGATCCCAGGTTTATTTATATAAATATATGCATTGTATTTATATTGAATTTTAATAATTTTCTGCAAAGTTGTTGACTTAAAGTCAAATCCAATATTAAAATTGTAAAAGTTTTCTATATTTTATTCTTATTTCTCAGAACTGTTAAACCATTACTGTGTAGTTGGACTATATGTGTACATTTACTTACAGCACACGTAATATTACCTGGATACATGCAAGTTTACCTGGAGTTATACACATAAGATTACCCCTGTAAGGTTACTTGGAACGTATATTTAAGTGTATACGGAGTATACTTGTAAGGTTACCTGGAGTATTCACATAAGTGTTCAAGAAGCATACATAAGAATGAAATGTCAGTATTAGTTTTTAATTACACTTGGTGTTACATATAATTAGTTTTATTTATTGTCACATATAGTGACTAAGGGTTATACCAAGGTATATTTTGCTTTTTGTATTCCATATTTTTGGAAATGTTAATTATACTGAATGCTGTATCACAAATATCACCATGAAATAGCTATTGGCTATGTTTAGTATTCTTATTACTGGATAGTATTTCACTCCATCATTCATGAGCATTCTGGAATTGAACTTATTCAGATAAAAACTTCTGTTACCATGTTGGCAAACCCAATAAAAAATATACCAAAATAAATCAAGTTAATGTATAGAAAAAACACCAAATCTTGTGAACTAAAATAAAATTTTCCAAGAGACAAGTGCCAATCAATACACAATAGAAATGACAAAAAAGGAAGTGCTAGAAGCAAAGCACTTATTCAATACATAATGTACATAACCAGTTTTAAAAATTAATAATCAAAAGTTAATTTGCCACAGCCAAATCTAAGAAAGGAATTACAGTATTCAAAAGCCACTTTTATCCAGTGTGTCAGTGGTAAGTTTATGGACTTACTGTACCAAAATACAAGGTTCAGTTCACCATGGTAGCTATATAAGATAGCCCAATGTGATATTATGCTGAAAGAAAAAAAGAAAAGTTGAAAGCTTCCTCGTAAGTGTGAGGTTTTATCATGCTAACAATTGAGTTTTGATATCTCTATTGGTCAGAGCATAAATAGCCCATTGTGTATCTTTATACTTAACAAAATATGAACATGTTATTGAAAAAATTAAGAAAGCAATTACAATTTCAGGTAAAATAATTTCTCTGAGGAATTGTGATATTATCTTAAGTCATAATTAATATTTTGGACAGATTGATAACTAATGAAATTATTAGACGGGTTGTACCATGCCACATAATATAATACATATATTATGTTTGCTTATATTTTCATTTAACAGTAACTAAAACCCTGTATGCAATATTTGAAAAATATTTTTAAATTTATTTGTCACTTCCAATTTTATCAAGTATTGGTTCATGTGTACAAAATATAATTTTATTAATATTTAGTGTTAGTGAATTTATTCACGTATTCAATCCAAAGTAATTTATATGTAAGTTGTAATGCATTACTTCAAAAGTAAATATTGTGAACCATTAAGATTGAGAATTGTGGATACTATGTAGCCCACAGTCATCAGGATAAAACCATCTATCATGCAGTCTTTAACATATTAACAACTAATAACATGTTTTTTTTCTAAATATTCAAAGAATGGTTAGTGAGATACTTAGACTGGCTTTTTATGCAACCTTTTCTCTTGAACTCTTATGGAAGTTTTTTAGCTATTCAGTGAACTTTCACAAACATATAACATAAAAATAATTTTGCAATATCCAAAGAAATTCTTTACAGTTGTGGAAGTTTCACATCCTTTCTTATCTTCATGCTGAAGGGATTTACATGAACAGTTCTTTTTGGGTATACATATTTATTTTTATAACTTTATATTCTCTAATCTTTTGAATCTGGTATAAACATGGATGTACTTAGACCTAATAAAGTAGTACTACTTGTCTTTAAAATAATGTTTATTATTTTGTGATGGTCAACAGTAGATGTAAGGTAAGCAAGTATGATTACCTAAGTGTGATGTTAACAGTAACCTTTACTTTTTAGGAAGCGAACTACAGTGAATCAGTGTTTGTCACATCCATGGATACAGGTAGGTGAAGACATGTTTGTTCCTCTATATAATGAGTTTAACTTTTCAAATGTGTAGAAAAATGTGATCTGATATTCTGTTTAACCAAAACGGTAGGACTGATTTATCATATTATAATGTATTTGTGATGACTGAGGAAATTTTGAACTGATGTATTTTATTATCACTTGCATTTGTGTTTACAGTGGATTATCTGGATAGAGAGTGCTGCCAGGAAATATGTGCATCTTCTATATGTGCCCTAGAATCTTACTTCTTGTGGGCCACCCTGTATTGTTGTTAAGTAGAAGATAAACAGTTTGTGAAAGATACTTTGGTGCATTGAAATAAGAAGGGAAAATTATTAACGAGTGAATAATGTAAACAAATATGTCACAACAGTAGCCATAACATGCTGTATGAACAGTAAGTGACCATTGATCCTTAAAAGCTGTCCTTACACACCAGGCCTTGAGAAAAATAAATTGTTGATTCAAATTATAGAAGATTGGTGTGGCCTATTTTCTATGATTCTTATTGTAGTTATTCTGTAAAACATTGAAGCCTGTCTCACATATAGACTTGCTTTTTTGTAAGGAAGGTTTTGAGTTTTTCTTTTAAGCACTTGTGAAGTGCTAGCCTCCACTATTTTGACTCATTCCATAAGCCAGTTGCTCTGGTAGAAAATTAAAACTGTCTTAACTGCAACCTAAATTCTGTTTTTCAAATCTTATGAAACTTTTGCCCTCTTGTCTTGTTTTCTTCAGGATACTGCACAGAAAAATGAAACTTCTTTATCCTGTTGATTCTTTAGTTAATTTTGTGATTCAATATATATCCACTTTGCCCATGGCTGAAGAAGTGGAGATATGCTTCAATAAGGATGATAGTAATTGATTTCATTAATGTGGGGGTAGTTGTGAAAGGCCACAAAAATCTTATATTCACACTGATATAGTTGCTCAAAAACTTAAAAGCTTCAATTCTCATTCTTATTAATGATTTGTTTTTGTACATTAAGTCAGTTGTTGGTTCAGATTATTGAAGACTGGTGTGATCTGTTTTTCCATGATTTTTTTTAAATCTTGAAGCCTGTCTGTTAGTACCAATTTTACATTATATCTTGTTAGAAAAATACATTTTTTGTCAGTTTTTTTGTAATACTATAATTTGATTATTTTTTGTGAAGTATTAGGTTGAGGAATAATTCGTGAGCATTTTTAAATAATTTCATTCAAGCATTACATGCAAGACTATACAATACTTCAATGCATGAACACATTACACCCAAAACATTTATTATGATACTTTATTTCATGTAATACCTAGGTATATAGTATGCATTGTTTTAAACGAAATTGCAAGAAATTAAATGCGAAAAGCAGATGGTGTCGAAAATGCTCGATTTTGTCCACTTGACATTCCATTTAATGAGCTGAAAATGAAAGCAAAAATTAAAGACATATTAAAATCAAACACACCATCTATTAGAGCAAAAAATTATCTACCAAATGACATGAAATATTTTGCGAAAGCATTTCATTTATGAATATATTTTGTTAACTTGAAAAAACGCTCACGAATTATTCCTCAACCCAATGAAACTAACAGTTTCATGCAGTATTGGTTTTGATTCAAAAACTTAATGTATTGTGCAATTCCTCAAAAGTGAATATGGTTAAGGACAGAAGTTTGTAACAATTCATATCAAATAATTTACTGAATTTGATTGAATTATTAATAAACTTTAAAATATCTTAATTTGCTGAACATCTTGTTTTTACTTTTTCCCCTGGAATGTTTTTTGCATTTGCTAATCCTTTATTGAAAGGGATGCTACACTAATGGATGTGATGGCTGTTTTACATTATGATGCATAAAATTTATCAGAAACACAATTTGAAATGAATTTACCAATCTTTATTTCAGTTGGTGATACAGGAGTGAGATAATACAAGCACAATGATTGAAATAACTCTTAAGGCACTGTAAACATTGTAGAATATTGATACAGTTTTTACTTTTGTCATTGAAAGGCTATAGAAATTAGTACTCTGTGTAAAATTTATACTTGATGGTCATAGTTTGGCAGATATTTCTTGCAATAAAAATAATTCGTAATTGGCTTCAGTTTAGAATTTTACAAAGAAACTGTATATGTTTTTTGTAAAAGTTTTTTTCTGTTTAAAAATTTTAATTTGTTATCTAAATCCATGTCCATTAATTTCAGAAATACAGTGATTCCTATGAAGAAACCCAACAAGCAATAAGAAATATCAAACCTCTGTCACAACAGAAATGGAAAGTAAGATTGGGTTGTTTTAGAAATGGAAAGTAAGACTGTTAATATGTAGTACATGATCTATTAATTTGTGGTTAACAATTGTGAGTTGTGGGTCACAAAAAGACATGTTTTTTTTTACAAATTAATAACAATATTGTCATTGGACATAGTCTCCTATTAATTTACAAATGGACATGTGGAACATTGCTAATACATATTATTTTATAGCATTTATCTGTTTATTCATTTGTGTGAGTGGGTCTTTCAACATTTGTCTACACTAAAATAAGCAGGGATGATACAGAATAATTGCTTAACTTATTGTCAGTTATGGTGATTACATTTGTAGTAACTGAATGTTTAAAATTACTCTTAATTAGCTGAATAACAAAGACTACACTTTTGCTTTGGTATATTTGTCATAATTATATTTTTCTGATAGAAAGGCAGCTATGTTGATACTGGAAACTGTTTATTTAGAAACATGCTAAAGAGTTTGAACCATTATGATTAAGGGTGTTTGAAATTGAAGAAGCTTCTTTGAGTCTATACAAAACAGATTTACTGCTGACCCACTCATAGCTTTTTTGTTCAAAATCTTCTTTAACTTCTGTTGTCTTCAGAATACAGCTTAGAGAAATCAGAGCTCTATCCCATTGAATCCTTAGGTAATATTTTGGCTTTAATGTACCTAATTTATTCATTGTTCAAAGACAGGAGATGTATATAATTAGGCATAACTGTTTCATGGTTACTTATGAAAGACATAAAGGCTTATACATGTAGTGACATAGCTACTCAAAATATTAGAAACCTCAATTTTCTTTCTCATCAATGATTTTTCTAAATTCTGTTATTGGTGTCTTGTTTACATGTTGTTTAAAGTGTACAAGAGAGGTTTGCTAGTAACCTCTAAATGCTCTTGTATATCCAATCAATGTACTAAATTCATATTTTCAAGTTATTGTTTATAAGTTTTAACTGCATTATATTTAAGTATATTTAGTAGGAGTATAGGTGTTTGAGGTGTTTTTACCTTGACTTCTTGTTTCAGAGGTACTTCCATCTGGTCACCTTGTGTAATAATCTGTCTCACTATGCCAAGTTAAAGTATCAAAACAGTAGGAATATGCTAGACGATGAGTCTTCCTGTAGTCAGGACTTGGTAGAGTATAGTCAACAGGAGAACTATATGCTGGTGAGTTATTGTTTGAGACTAATAACTATTACTATCGTTGATTGTGAGAAGTTAAATCTTTTATATATTACATTTCAAGTCATAAACTATCCTTTGTAATTCTCTTTATTCCTATCTATTTATATTTGATAAAGTGAATTAAACAGTATATTAATATTTAAAAAAAAAATTGTCATAATTGGCAGTGTGACTAAGATGGAAGATATTGCTACAGCATGCCAATGTTCCTAGATCTTTCACTGACTCAGAGATTTGTTTGTGTATACATACTGTACTTCATGAAAGAACAAATAACTATTATATTTCCAAACTTTATTTTAATAGATTCATTTTGTGGCCATATTATGCTCTCACTTTATAGCAAAATGAAAACTTTGTGGTGGCAGCACTGTTCTCAGCAATTGAAGAAGGGAATTTAACTGGTTTAAAAGAGCTGTTTGCACAGTCTAATATTGACCCTAACCAAGGGAACAGAGTGAGTATATAATATACTATAGTTTACATTGCAAAATGATGAGAAAAGAACAAGAGCATATTGGTTTTTACTTTACAACTTAATTTAGGAAATCCTGTCAATTTAGTTAACTAGTGTTCAGTGATATAAGTTGTTTGACAAAATGTTATTTTATGGTATCCTGCATCAATGTAAATAGTGTTGTTTTTTTTTTAGAAGTTACATAAAACAGTTATTTACATTATAATCGTTATTTTATTTTGTCAGTTTCGAAATACACATTCAGCTTGTCTTTGTTTTATCATATTTCTGTTGAATTTATTTTTTATATTGCTTAACTTTAAAACATACTAAGAAAAGGATAATTAATTTCCATGTGGCTTAGTGGTAAGTTGAAAGGCTTATAGCACTAAAAATACCTTTAAATGTATGAAACCAAAAGTTGAATAATTTCTCTCAGTGAGACACTTGAAATATTGAAATGAAATTGAAATTTAATTTCAGTGCAAATTGTGTAGTAATAGGTTAAAAAATAAATCATGTTTATATCTTATCTTTAGCAAGCTGAGACACCAATACATTTAGCAGCTGGCCTTGGGAAACTACAAATAGTCAAATTTTTACATTATTGTGGTGCCAATATCAACTTGTTAGATGTGGTGAGCTACAGATTTTTTTTTTCCCCTTATTAACAAGTTTTATCAATTTTATTTAGGAAATTTCTTAAAAGAAAATTGCATCTTAAGTTATAGTTTTACTTGTAGACATGTTGCTTTATGTGATTTAGAGTTTCTATATTTGCTTTTTTTCAAACAAGAATGTTTTTCAAAAATGTAGGTATTAATAACTTTAATCTTTCTTGTGTAGAATGGAAATAGTGCCATTTACTGGGCAGTAAGACAGAACCATGCTGAAGTCATTAGTTATCTCTCCGAAAAAGGACTTGCTGTAAATACAAAAAACAAGGTTTGGAAGGATAGCCCTATTTACAAACAGTTTTTTAAACTTTTACAATATGAAAAATTATTTTTTTTAGTTCTTTTGCATGTGGAAAACACAGGATAGAGATTTCATTGATGCTGAAAGCCAATCTACAAAATAACAGAAGATAACATGGGAGTGCATGTAATATTTCAGTAGAATATATATTAAAAAAAGATCAGTGGCTATTGTCTCTGCAGTGGGCTTGTCCTCCACTGATGCGTATTGTGTATGAGTGCAGAAAATGATTAGTAGATAAAAAAAAAATCAAGACACTTGGAGGTTACTGAAGATGAGTGTAAGTGTTACAGGCCAAAATCTTTCTTTAATAAAAGTATTGTATATTTATTTTATTGTAGAATAAATACCATATGTCATGATCTAGACCTTGAAATGTTAAGAAAAACCAAAACATAATTACTGAACATTACCAAATCTTTTTACAGAAATAGAAATGTTTTGTTTTTCTTCTTGTCTGGTACAAGCTTACATTCTCTCTCTCTTTTTTTTTTTTTTACAGATAAGTTTTGTCTGTCTGTCTTTAGTGTCACCAATTTTATTGCTTTTCTTTTCTAGTTTTCTGTACACTGACTTAGGGATGACCTCATAAAGCCAGATGTATTTGACAGGGTTATTATTTTCACTTCTTGTGTAGAAATAGATTCAACAAAAGGGAGGTTTCATGTCTTTTAAGCTCTTAAAAAAATGTGTAATACTTTATTAACCATTGAATTTTTGTTACCCTCAGATGATCTTTATTTGCAAATGTTGCGTATCTAACTTCCCCTCAATGTGGATTCCTGTATGTGGTGAGGGTACCTCCAAGAGAAGGTCCTGTTCTTACAGTTGACCTCCTCTGGGATCTAAACATCCACCTGTGTTTTGCTGTGCATGGTAACCCATGAAGGAGAGAAGAGAATCCTGGTGGTTGAAGGGTCCAACTCCAACACACCACTTTGGCCTTGAATTCCTGTAAACGAGCAGTCTTGGGGTGGCCCTCCCAGGATCAATCAGTTAGTCCATTTGGGCCAGGGTCAACTGAGTACCAGGATAGGACGACCACAATGGGTGTTGTGGACATTGTGTCTGACACTGGTGTTTGGGTATAGTGCTTACAAAACCTTGGCATCGCTGCAGTGCCCTGAAGGCACTGTAGTGCATCGCCTTGTAGAGCTCCACGGTAGGTGGGGTCAGTAGGCACCAAAAAAGTTTTCTGTTTGTTATGGATACTCCTAAAACAAAAAAATAACACAACTTGAAACCATAGAGAAAAACCCAACTACTAAAAAAACTACCACGCATTGATGAATCTGTACAGCCTAACTCACCACTTGAATCTGTCCCGCGATTCCTAATTTGACATTCCTTAAGTGGCAAACATCTAGGGCAGATGTCCCCATTTTTATTCAGAAGGGTTTGCTGGCTCCCCTAAATTGGTAAAAAAGCTAGTTCAGGAGACATCTTAGTGGAAACATTTTCATCAAAATCCTTCAATACCCATTGAAGCTACTTCTCATTCCACTTTGAATACTTCTAGAGGATTCACAGTTGAAAGACATTTAAGAACCGTTCCCGAATCGGAGATCCTCGCAGGTTTCACCAGCCAAAGTGTCACAGCAGTATGCTGAATCTTCACTTGAAAAGATGGAATTCTGGAACCAACAAATTTTCTAATATATATGTAAAAATGGCTCATTTGGGTTGAGAAAACTTTTTATGTAGAGGAGCGAACAACATTTCAACCTTCTTCAGTCATTGTCAGGTTCACAAAGAAAGAGGTAACTGACCAGAAGCTGACCACATGTTTGAAAGGGGTTGTGTAACTGAGTGTCGGAATGTAGAGGGTGAAGAAGGTCGAAATCTTGTTCGATTCTTTACGTAATATGTAAAAAATTTTCTCAACCCAAACGAGACGTTTTTACATATATATTTTTCTCTTCAAGTGGGTTTTCTCAACATCACTTAAATGTTCTAATATTAACATTTACTGTACCACGTCCTCCCACCACAATAAAAGCAGAATATCTGAATTGTAAAGTGTGACCTTATATTCCTAATCCTGTACTAAATTTCATTGTCAATGGTTTGGTCATTCAAAACAATTTTGCCGTGGTTCCTTGACCTGTGCCCGTTGTGGTGGTAAAGACCATAATGCCACCGAATGCTAACTTGAAACCACATTGTATAAACTGTAATGGTACGCATCCTTCTTATTTTACCTCTTATTTTGCCCTAAGTGGGTAGAAGAAAAAGAAGTACAACGTCTCAAGACAGTTAACAATCTCACTTACACAGAGGCTCAAAAATTATTATTACTTATCCGACCATAACTTATGCTGCTGTAACTTGTTCTACCACTACAGTAGGAGTCCAAACAGGCCTTATCCTATCTTCTACACAATCTTTACCAGCAAATCTTAATGAAACACTTCCCCAAATCAACACAGTTCACGAATCAGTGTCTCCTTCCATCTCTGTTCTGACAACACCTTCCACTCATTGCCAAACTTCACCTTCTTCAAGTTAAGATGTTTCCATGGGGTCTCCCTCTCTTTATACCCCAAAAATTAAACAAACAACTCGTCCGCACCCTCAATCATTAGTACGTGTACCGATATATTCAGACCCGACCATTCGAGCTAGAGCAGGATCCATAGAAGGCGATAGATCCACGTCGAATAAAGAAAAAAAATGCGATTGTAAGCAGAAGGACTCTCTACTCTCTTTTCCTCTGAAATAATTACACATGGCCACACTAGTCCACTGGAACTGTTGAGGTTTTCAGTCAAATGTGACTGACATTAAAGATTTGATTGACTTTTATCACTCCATATGTCTTTCTTTGCAGGAAACATTTCTACAGCCTACAAATACAGTTACTATCCGTCACTATTCATTATACCAAAATGAAAGGCTATGTGTAGGACGGAGGTATGGGGGAGTTGTAATGCTGGTTGATCAGCAACTGCCCACCAGGTCCCTGTCATTGACCATAACCTTGGAGGCTGTAGCCATCCGTGTTTCCTTGGGTTGTACCATCACTATTTGCTCTCTGTACCTTACACCTGAAATGCTTTATAATTGATCAGACCTCGATACCCTCATTGAGCAATTGCCTACCCCCTTTTTAATCTTGGGAGATTTCAATGGGCATAATCCCTTCTGGGGTTGCTCTCGTATTAATATGAGAGAGTGCACCATAGAGCATATGCTCCTGAACCACAACCTGGATGTATTCAATACTGGCTCTTACACATATTTTCATGCACCTAGTTAGTCATTTACAGCTATAGATCTTTCTGTCTGTTCCCCTTCACTACTCACTCACTTTTCCTGGGAGGTTGACATTAATCCACAAAGTAGTGATCATTTTCCCATCATCTTATGAGAGATTAGCCGTGATCAGTACCACCTGACCCATGTACCTCTGTGGAAGTTGGTCCAGGCCAACTGGCCTTCTTTCACTACTCTCTTGAAAATTGATCTTGTCATCTTATGTAAATCATCCATAGATGATTGTATAGAAGCAGTAACCAACAGTGTTATACAAGCTGCTACTCGATGCATCCCTAAAACCTCGACATGTTCCCTACGGCATCCTTGCCCTTGGTGGAATTCTGCCTGTTCTATAACACAAAAAACTCAGAAGCATGCTTGGGATAAATTTCGAAGATACCCCACACTCTCAAATTGCATTGCATTTCAGCAAGCCTGTGCACACGTTACTCGATGCATCCCTAAAACCTCAACATGTTCTCTACGGCATCCTTGCCCTTGGTGCAATTCTGCCTGTTCTATCACACGGAAAACTCAGAAGCATGCTTGGGATAAATTTCGAAGATACCCCACACTCTCAAATTGCATTGCATTTCAGCAAGCCTGTGCACACGTTACTCGATGCATCCCTAAAACCTCAACATGTTCTCTACGGCATCCTCGCCCTTGGTGCAATTCTGCCTGTTCTATCACATGGAAAACTCAGAAGCATGCTTGGGATAAATTTCGAAGATACCCCACACTCTCAAATTGCATTATATTTCAGCAAGCCCATGCACACGCTCGGCAAGTTCGACGTCAAAGCTAGAAGGAATCTTGGATTATATATACTTCCAGCATTTCTTCAACCACCAGCACAAAAGTTATGTGGGATAAGATCTGGAGGGTGAGTAGAAGATATACTTCTGCTCCCCTCTCTATCTTAATATCTGATGGCCATGAAGTTGCAGATGCACAGAGCTCTTGGGAACTTCTTCTCTCGTGTATCTAGTTTTTGAACTTATCCCCTTCATTTTTAGCCATTAAAATACAGGTGGAGCATCTGTCTCTCTCCTTTTCAACTGACCATTCCTATGATTACAATTGCCCTCTTACACTAATGGAACTCAAAACTCATCAGTATGGCAATACATCAGTATGACCTGATAATATACATTATGAGATGTTATGCCACCTTTCCCAGAATTCTCTTATTATTCTCCTAGCTGTCTTTAATCGGATATGGCAGGAAAATATATATCCAGATGCTTGGCGACAAGCTATCATACTCCTTATTCTGAAACCTGGGAAGGATTCAACAATTCCTTTGAATTACCATCCCATTGCTTTGACAAGTTGTCTCAGTAAGATCTTAGAGAGGATAATCAATGGCTGCCTTGTTTGGTTTCTTGAAGTTTCTTGAAACTTCAATTCTTACCACAGCATCCTACCTGGAGTTGTGTTTTCCAACCACAATGGACCACACTTTTTAATAACAGAAAATCTGCTATTGTTCCTTTTAGTCTCCATATCCAGGCACAATTAGAAGATTTGGATTTATCCTTGAATAACATTGCAGTTTCTTCAAATCAGCCTATTCCATCATGGCAAATTACTGTTCCCAATTGTAACCTATCTTTGAGTCATCTGAGGAAAGCAGATACACCCAATTGGAAATATCACTCTTTCTTTGCTGAACATCTTTCAAAGGGATCCATCCATTTCTATATATACAGATGGTTCCAAATGGGTGACTCAGTGGGCTCAGCCATGGTTTGTGACAGTTTGATTGTGGCACGCAGACTCCCCCTACAGTTTGTTTTCACTGCCGAATTGTATGCCATCTCTCTTGCCCTAAATCATATTGAAGCAATGCAATATACAAATTGTACAATATGTACGGACTCACTCGGCTGTCTATTGGCCATGGAATCATTTCATGATAGTCACCACCCTCTTTTCATCGATATCGAAAACAAACTGGTCCATCTTTCTCTCTCATCTGTCTCTATCCAATTCTTTTGAATACCAGGTCATATTGGTATTTGAGGGAATGAGCTGGCTAACAGAGCAGCAAAGTTTGTATGTTCTGGATCTATCATCCCATTACCCATTCCATACATGGACTATGGTCCAGTTATCAAATCCAGACTGTACACCAGATGGCAGGCAACCTGGAATGAGCAACACAATAACAAGCTCCTTCAAATCAAACCTTCTCTAGGTCTTTGGCTCTCTTTCTTCTGTAAGGATCAAAGAGAGGAAGTTGTTTTGGCAAGGCTACACATTGGTCACAGTTTTTTTAACCTACCACTTCCTTTTATCTGGAACTGCTGCACCAATATTTGGTTTATGTGGTACTCAGATCACAATCATCCACATTTTATTATGATGTTGCCGTTACAATGTAGAATGACGACACCATTTTAAAGATATTTGTAAGGTGAGTTTGCCCTTGACTTTGGCCCATGTTATAGGTGATACTGCCCATCTCACTCATGTTTTTGATATTTTTAAGAGCCATTGGTCTTTTACACTTAATTTAAGGTTTTTTATCAGACTATTTAGTGTTTTAGCATAATCTCTTTTACACATTTTAATGTTTTAACACTATTTCTTTTACACATTTCAATTTTTATTTTGACTTGAACCCAGGACTGGAAACTTCAGGTGACTGACTGCAATTTTGATCTTGTTGCTTCAGTCTTTTTGGCAAGTCTTAATTTTACACATTTTAGTTTTTTATTTTTATTTTGAACTAAACCCAGGACTGGAAAGGACAACTTCAGGTGACTGTTAGCAAGGGTGTACTTCTTGCTTCAGTCTTCCTGGCAGTTCCTAATTTTACATATTTTATTTTTTACCTTAATTGCCTTATACCTATACTGTACCACATCTTGTCTGGCATAGATAGCCTTGTAGCTTTGTGGCAACAAACATTGAATACCTACCTACCTACCTCTATTTAAACTTCATTACCCAAGACTAACTAGGGCCTGCCATGCAAGAACAAAGATTAACTACTTTAAATTCTTTGCCATCAAAACTTAAATAATGAAAAGACAGTGACACGTTAAGATATGTATCTGTATAAAATAAAACAGTTTAAAAACAATAAATCATCACTAAATCTATTGTAATCACTTAAATAATAACCAATCATACAACAACGATCAGGACATTTATTGGTATCATCTACACAATCAACCACAGAACTATGAAACATCAGGATGTTTAATCTGATCATATAAACAGTCAACTATGCAAAACAGTGCAAAATCAGAATGATTAATTTGATCACCTATACAATCAATCACTAAACAGTGAAAGATCAGTATAGTTGAACCTGACGATGACCGAAGAAGGTCAAAATGTTGTTTGCTCTTCTATGTAAAATGTTTTCTCAACCCAAACGAGCCATTTTTGCATATATATTTCTTTACAAGTGGGTTTTCTTGACATCACTGAATTGATGCAACTGTGAACATCTGAATAGCTACTTCATTTACATTGCTTGTGTCCGTTTACCATCTTAAGATCTCCTTGTAAACAATTAAGTGTTAGTCAAGATTGCTTTTCAGTTAATTCTTTTAAAACTGCCCTTAAAGCTAAAATTGACAATGTTGTTCAAAGAGTCTTAGCAGACCACACTATCTTTGCATAAATACCAAAATATAGAATTTGGTCAAAAATATGTTTAAGATAAGTAAATGCATTTTAAAATAATAAACACTTTTTTTACAATAAATTTTTATTTAAGATCTACAGTCTCAATATACTCAACATGTTTTGATGCTTTTCAGTCCATCTTCAGGATCTCTATTTATGATGTTACATGAGTGTTTCACTTTAAGTACACAAATCACATTTCAACACAACATTGTTCATATTTTAACATTTATAATTTCAACTTTTTCAGTGAATTTACATTTTGTCAACACACTTTAACACAATAAGTTTCTAGTCTTAAACAACAATAATTCTATTAAATGTGTAATTTCAAACATCTGTTTTGCTGCATAGTTAAATGAGGCTACTTCATTTATTACACTACGAAACAGATTTATTTTTCACTGTCACATTCTTTTTTCTTTTTTTGTAAAATGATTATTTAACTTTTGTGATAGATTGTGTGTTATAACTGCATGGATATTAACAGAAGAAGAAGAAGAACTTAATTTTAAATTTTTTTTAAGGAAGAAGAAACACCTCTTCACTATGCTACAGCCAGAGGTTATGTAGAAAGTGTACGTTGTTTGTTGGATGCCAGAGCTGATGTTAACTTGGTGGATAAGGTATGCTATGCATTTTCACTTTTCTTTTTAAGATGTGTTATACTGTCTCACTGAACAGCTCTAAGTTTATTTTTTAAAAGTACAAACTTTTACCTCATAACTTTGTTGTTTTTAACCAATTTCAGATCTAATAACAGTTTTGGACTTTGGAGATGAAACCCTTTATACTTATGTATTTTACCATGTTCAAGGTATCATAGATTAATCATGTCTAAGAAAATTTTAATTTAAGATTGGGCTTGTAGAGATGAGTAATAAAAATTGAATTGAGGATATACACACACCCCCCATGCTTGTTAATGCTGGCACACAAAATGTAACTGAAGAAAAGTATTGTAGATTAATTTATTCTAATCCTGGAAAAAAGAATTTTAAGTTCTGCAGGTATTGAGGATATCCTCTTGTTTTGTGTAATTTTATGGAATCTGTTGAAACAGTTGTCAGGGCCAAATACATGATTTGGGAATTGTTGTTTTTTTATGATCACCTTACTGTTTGTAACTAAAATATTTATTTCTTAATTTATCAAAGAACATAGAAATGTGTCATTTGTGTTCTCAGTATCAAAGAGCTCTTAATATTCATTCAAAAAAGCTTTGCATAACTAAATATTCCTATAGCTAGTACATTTATATATAAAAAAAAATTGGCTGTTAAATATTTAAGTAATTAAATATATATATTTTACCTTATTATATCCAAAAACAAACCATAAAAAAAATAAAAAATAATGCTGCACCAATTGAAAATATCCCATGGTATAGGCTACAATATGGGATATAGAAGGTACCCTAAGTTTTGGAGGAGAATGAAGAAGTATGACCCACGCTGCAGTGGGGATACACCATCTATGAGTCTTAACTTCCATTTGCCAGTCTTGCATATAGAAATAAATTAATATTAAAACAGTGAAGTAGAAATTTGAAATAGGAGAGTAAGATGTGAGTGCTTAAGCCCACAATGTCCCACACCTATATCACTCTTGATGGTTAGAGTAGACTTAATGGGTGGTGTTTGAGAATTATACTAGTTGGTTAAATAACTGGTTGGGAACCTTCATACTACGATAATTTGTTTACTGGACTACCAATTAGTGCATTTCTACCATAATGGAGACTGGAATGCTAACTTTCAAGAGGTAATTCGTGATGACAAGAAAACCCACTTGTAGAGAAAAATATATATGTAAAAATGGCTGGAATGAGTAGAGAAAAACTATGCAGAGGAGCGAATAATGTTTCAATATTCTTTGGTCATCATCAGGTTTACAAAGAAAGAAAGAGGTAACTGACCAATAGCTGACCACATGTGTGAAGGTGGTTGTGTAATTGAGTGTAAGAATGTAGAGCGTGTGCTTAGATGTTTGATTATATTTATTAATATAGGTATAAAGGTGTTCCTTTGTATTGGTTTATTTTGGGCTTGTTGTTGTATAAGTAAGGTTTCTTTAATTTTTTGTTTATTTAGTATTTGGGTGTTTTCTATGGTTATGTTGTGTTTATTTGATTTGCAGTGTTTGAAAACATGTGAAGGTGACTTTTTGTGTTCTTTGAATCTGTTTTCCATTTTTCTACTTGTTTCTCCAATATAGAAGTCGTGGCAGTTATCACATTGTATTTTATAAATAATGTTGGTGTGGTGTTTGTCAGTGTAGTTTTTACATAGTATAGACCTTAGTTTTGTGCCTGGTTTTTGAATACATTTGATATTAACTGGAATGTCATATTTTTTACTAATTTTGCCAAATGTTGGTTATTTTTCTGCTGATGTCGGGAATATATAGTATGCAGCAGTACATGGTTTCCTGATTTTTTTAAATCATAGGATATGTTTACTTTTGTTAGTTGATTTCGGTTTTTGTCCAGGTGTGTGCATATAATGTTTTCTACGGTTTGTAGAAGAAACTTATTGATGTTGATGAAGTATTGTTTTATTTTGTCTAATTCAGTTAATTTTATCTGGTTAGTTTTATGGCTGTGTTTATTTGGTTTCTTAGTATGTTGAGTTTTTGTTTTGTTTCATGTTTTGAGTCCCAAGGAATGTATAGTCCAGTATGAGTGATTTTTCGGTGGATTTCTGTTTCAAATTGTGTATCGGTTCTTATAATTTTGAGGTTAAGAAATGATATTTGATTGCTTTCTTCCTGTTCACATGTGAAGTTAATGACAGGGACAAAAAGATTTGCCACAACACAAAACTAGAAAACTAAGATGCAAAGAAATAAAATAGTTAACCAGTCTTCTTTTTCCTTTCTGTCAATTGTCAAAGAGAATTAACCCTAATTTTTTTATACTAATGATAGTAATGCACTTAATTTTTGTTTGGTTAAATAATGCACCAAACAATGTAGACTAATAAATAACATGTAAAAGTAGACATGTTCCATCACCTTTCAAAATTTTTCTGTCTTTCTAACTCTGCAACAGGTGTTTATTACAAATTCATCCAAGCTATTCATTAAGTTTCTTACAGGGACAATGCTGCTACTCTGAATGAAATTGACATTTAACCATTCAGAACATGATGTCATACCATGTGTTGTTTGATAGATGAAAATATTTACTTTCTATTGGTTATAAGTAATATGTAAATAAACATATTAAAGAGAATTATTAATGAATTCTGAAAGAGAGGATGTAAAAGATGGCTATGGCAGGAAGTGCCTGAAATTTCTATTTTAAAGTTCTGTAACCAAACATAACTGAAGACTACAAAAAATATGATATGCCTGAGCAATGATGATTTTATAGAGGATATTGTACATTTAATTTCATACTTTTTGAGGGATGGTGGATAAAATAGGGATGATGACATGCTAAGAGAAAATGTCTTGCACGTGTCACACTAACTGAACTTCAGGATTTTTTTAAATATTGCATTGTAGAATTAAGAACTTGTATACTATTAAAATATGGTTTATTGGCTAAGATTTTAAGCTATTTTAATTGGTATAAGATAAACCAAAAGTTGCTTAATAAAATTTTGAATATCTGACACTAAAAACCTTGGTCATATGTGCAGTAAAGCATACCCATGGTGTGATAGGTTAATGTCATAACTGTTTTTTTTTCTGAGCACAAAGCTCTTTGTGCTCTGCCCCTGAAGTACCTAAACATGAATTTTAGGATTATAAGCCCTCAAACTTTTTGCTGAGTCATTAGAGGTTATAAAAAGCTTTTTTAATATTTATGCATTGTCCATATCCTGTCCTATGATGTGTGCCAATATTTTCTGTTATCTGTATCCTATCTTATCATGTGTGTATGTATTTTTGATGCATACTGTTGTTAAATATACATACTTTTCTATTCTGTTATTTTCAATATTCTAATGATGAATCATTTATTGTAACTATAAGACAACATCTTCAAAAGCGTATATAATATTGTTATATTTTTGCTACACACAAATAAATTTGGATGATAATGATTATTTTGGTTTTATCGATGGCTTAAGTTGACAGGTGTTTTTCCTCATTAAGTGAATTTTCAAGTGTTTTTATTTTTAATTCCATTCATGTTGTTATCAATATAAAATCCTTTAGAATGATTGAAAATGCTGAGTAAAAAAAGTGGAGTTATGTCTGTCAAATTATTGAGTGTTATAAAGTAATATAAATACTATAGATTAGACTGTATATGTATTAAGTTTTTTTTTCCCAAAGCTATTTAATGTTTTTATTTTGTTGTTTAAAGTCTTCACACTAAGCTGATATATAAAAACAGTTTTAGGTTTTTATGTCAGTGTATTTTAACAGAAAAATCTAAATATTAAGCTATGTTTTCATTTTGTTTTTTTTAATGTTAGAAGAATTAATTGTTTTAATGATTAGATTTTTATGTAATATAATAGATAAAAATGTGCTTTTATTCTATGATATAAATTTGCTTACAAAAATAAATAACCTATGTGTAGAATGGCTGTACACCTCTTCAACTGGCTGTTAAAAGTCATCATGTGGACGTGGCAATGCTGTTGATTCAAGCAGGCTGTCAGATTGATATATTGGATTGTGTAATCAATCATTTTTTATTTTGTTTTTTATGTGCTAAAAGACAGTAATCCAAAAAGTAAAATTCAGCTATTAAAGAAAATCATTTGTTGATAAATTTGTATATCATCATCTTGAAGTCAAGAATATATTTAAGTGAACATATATACTGTGATATTTGTTGAAATTAAAGTAGTGAAATTAATAACTAAATAAATGCCTTCTTACTAAATTTATTGAGCATTGTAGTATGTATTGATTTGTTTATCTGATGCTGTTGTACTATTACTCATTGATTAAGAACTATTTCTAAATGAAACAAGACTATGCTATTTTAAGTTAATAGATCTTTAAAATATAATTAGTAAAGGTTAACTTGGGACTTTCAGCCATATTCTGTCTTTTGTCTGAGTTTTTAAAGACTTTTTTCACACTAATACCAACATTTTACTTTCTTTTTTTAAGATTTTTAAGACTAGAAGTAAAATGTATAATTGTTTCTAAAGTTGGTTTTTGTTTAAAAGTCTTGAATCTTGTTATTTTCAAAATATTCAAAATTATTTCAAATGGGAACATTTGTAATAGTAATAATACTAAAAGCAGACTGTATAGTGGATTTCTCCATTTTAATCATAAATAAGTATTAATTTTTATTTATTGAAAGTTTCATGTGGAATTCTGTTTCCAATACCTATATTGTATTTGTAAACTTGTTTTGAACTTGATGTTCTCTATATATAAAAATGTGTAAAGCTGAGACTTAACAATAGTGGGTTTATAACTCAAATTTTTCTGGTATCTATAACTGAAAATGAGTAAAGATGAAACCTAATTTTGTTCTGAATTTTTTTTTAAATCTCATTTTTTGTATACATGCATTTTCGGTTATATTATCTGTTATTTCAAACTTTAAAACTTGTTTGTGATAATAGTGTTTTTTAATAAGATTAGTGTATTATTCAGTATGGTGAAGCACCCATCCATGTGGTAGCAAGAGAAGGACTGCTTCCATTAGCTCAAACTCTGTGTGCATTTGGTTGTCAAACATGCATACCCAATAAGGTAAGATGTCTCACAGTTAATGTCATTTTATATTCTTCATGGTCTTAAAAGAAAAATTACATATTATACACAGACAGAATAATGAAAAATATGCAAATACATTCTGGCCTTCCTGTTTGGTGAAAGGGTATATCATCTGATAGATAAAGAATTGACAAATGTCTGTACATTTTGCAACTATTACCTACTTATATTTTTACCTTTAATAAAGATGCATTTACATCTTGGTGGTAGGTTTCATAGAGTTTTTCCTGTATTGTTGTAGGAGATGTCATTAATTTTATTTATTTATATCCCACATTAGCACATTTGTCTCTAATAGTTTTAACCCATGTGCCTAAACCACATTCATTATTGCTAATGTGCCACAACTTTAGCAACAGTTCCAAACGATCACATAATGTAACAAAATTGACAAGCAGAATAGCTAGCACTGGACCAGATGACTGGTAATCCTTAATCACTTTTTTTTTCTTGACGTCCTTGACAAGTATGAAAAGAATGTCAAATTTTGTCATTTCAAATGCATGAGTTGCAAATTATTTGTTTCAGTGAGAATTATCTTCATAACGTACTCCATCATAAACAGTTTGAAAATCGCAACTGGAATGGCTTCTGACAGCAAACCTTGAACCACTTAAGGTTATCATGTAAAAGAAATATTAGTTTGCTGTGTTTTTATTATCTTCTTTTTTTTATTTTTTTTTTCTTACTATTTAGGCTGGACAATATCCATTACACCTAGCTGCCAGAAATGGGCATACTGATGTTGTTAGATGTCTGTGTCTAACTGGATGTAACATAGATCAAAAAAATGAGGTAAAAAGAAGCAGTCCATTTTTTTGTAAGAACTATACATTTTAATTGGTAAAACATTTCTGTAAACTTTTAATCAAGTATGTTTTCCTCATGTGTGACAAAATTCCAAAAATCTTGATTATGTGTAATAAAATTACATCCTCAAAATTAAGATGTAATACGTTCATTAAATTTAACTAATCAAAACATTCTAGTTAATCATTAGTAAATTATAATTAATAGCATAGTGTCATAATAGTTTATTTATTGTATGTATTTTCAGTAACTTGGTGATATCAGTGTTTCCATGTGAGATCATCAGTCAATAAATTGTAGTTGATAGAAATTTTTATCTTTCATCACTTTTATGTAATTGCATACATTAGTCTTTTAGTGAAATGTACTTTGTGTTATGTGTCCATGACAGCCTATTATAAAAAGCTTAGGTTGTACCATTGCACCATTTTTCATGTAAACATGTAAGTCTAGATTTTGTTAGTATCAGTGTGTACCTATTGAGCCTTCAAAAGAGTAAAACCTTCATCACTTGTACATCATTTTCAGTCTATAATTCAGTTAAGCTTAAGTAAAGGCATTTCATTTTGTTGGAATTGCAAGCAGTTAAAACCTTATCAGACTAGCTGAATAAATCCATGTTATATTTATAATGGTACCATGTAGAAAAACTGGATCATATTAGTGCAGTTTGTCAGCTTACTGTTCAGTACACCTTTGATAATATTAGTGCACATATTTAACTCTACTGTATAGTAAACAAATTTCACTTTGCTATTCAGTAAAATTAGTCCATACATGTACCCTAGTTACTAGTGTAGCATTATTAAATATTTGGCTTTAAGTACTTCACAGTGTTAATGAGGCTACACTTGTTTAGCTTGAGTAAGACTCCTTTCATTATGGGCATTCAACTCGTAATCTGAGGGTCGCGGTTCAAATCCCAGTAGCACCAAACATGCTCGCCCTTCAGCCGTGGGGGTATTATAAGTGACGGTCAATCCCACTATTCGTTGGTAAAAGAGTTGGCAATGGGTAGTGATGACTAGCTGCCTTCCCTCTAGTCTTACACTGCTAGATTAGGGACGGCTAGCGCAGATAGCCATCAAGTAGCTTTGCGCAAAATTCAAAACAAACAAACAAATAAACCTTTCATTATAAGTCATGGATGAGTGGTACTGATGAAACTAAGTAAACAGCTTATTTACGGTCTGTATGCCAACAATAATAAGATCCTCCCTAAAATCCAGGGTTTCAGTCTCGAAAAATGTTTGTGAAAAAAAAAGCTTCAGATAACCAACACTAGTAACAGAGAATCTTTTTTTCTTATTTTTGTATCCAGCTTTTTTTCTTGTGCACCATTTTTATCTTAACATCCTTCTCATTTTCAATTAAACCAGAAAATATTTCAAGAAGGTTTCTTTGAGATTATTTTGTGTTTTTTAGAAAGAAAAAACTATACACTTAAAATATACTTTTTTTATAATTTTTTTATATGATAAAAAATTAAGATTTTCATTGTATCACATACTGTATTATTGTGTTTTGTTTTTAGGAAGGCCTTCCAGCTGAACTAATAGCCTTGGCTCAAGGTTATAGTGATATTGCAGAATTGCTAAACATAGTAAAAAATGTGAGTTTGTAGTTAGTAGTTCAAAATATTTCATTTGCAAATTAAGTTTATTTATTTGTACATGTTAAAGAGGGAATGGAACTCTCTTTTCTATGATTTTGAGTGACCCATTAGGAATACTTTTAAGTATTTTTCACTGTGTAGTCACTTGCCTATTGCAGTTTAGCACAAAATATATGGTATCAAATTTCTACAAAATTGTAGTTCATAAAGGAAAGTAAGCTGTTGTTTATCCCTATTTTATTATTGCTCATGATGCTGAACAGTCAAATATTAATGAAGAATATATTAAGTTTGAATATCCTTTAGTAGAACACACACATATCTTAGTCAGCTTTTTATCATATTGTAATTAAATAATACATAGCTTTTGTTAAGGTTAATTATTAAATGAAATATTTCTATATTTCTTACCTTATGAATCCTTTTACAGAAACAGATAAAAGAAGAATTTGCTTCTCAACTTATTCCCACAACTCAGCCTATTTCTCAAATAAAATTCAAGCTGTTTGGTCACAGTGGTGTTGGTAAAACAACACTAGTGAAATCACTAAAATGTGGTTATTTCAGCAGTTTTTTCAGAAGATCTCGCACATTGTCATCAACTTCATTAGGACCTAGGAAAGATTTTAAAAACAGTAAGCAATATATGTTAAATATAATCCTCTTAACAGGTCAGAATATTATGGGAATTCAAAACCAATAATTGTAGTAAGAAATCTAAAAACAAAGATTTTACTTGCATATATTTTTTACCCAGTTTTTGAGCCATGAAATCAAGTAAAGTTTTGCAACATTCTTGTTTTGGTTTATTTCAGTTATTCACCAGCCAATAGTAGTTGTGAAAACAAGTACTGCTTCTTTGGCTCAGTCACACTATTGTTAAACAATACTGTTGATGTATTATTGTTTTGACTCTTAAACAATGGAAAAATGAAGAAGTTAAGTTCTGACATTTCTTTCTCAAATTACAGAGGTCGTGATTTTCAACAGTTAATGTTATATGTTTAACTACTGAAGTTATACAAAAAAACTAAAACAACTTGAACATTTCTTCTTCTCTTTTCTCTCTTTATGCCCTTATAAACAAAAATAGCAGTAAATTCAGAGACTTACTGACCTTTCCACAGAACTGATAACTGTTGCCTTGTACCACCAAAACATTATCTTCACATGCAACAAGCTTTTAATAAACTCATAACCACATGTATTAATGTGTACTGCACCAGTGTATGATCCAAAACTATATAACCATTAACTAGGAAGTGTGTCATATGTTCTCTATGTGCAGTAGACTACATGAATGCTCTAACCTTAACAAATGCTTATTCCTTCTTCAATAGTGCTTGGTTTCAGATATGTTTTCTTTTGTTAATAATTATAGGTATTTTGTACTTATTTTAAACTACCATAGTGTAATATTTCTTAATTCTGTTTTTCTGATTTTGAAAAGAAAATACTGTATAATATTTAAAACATTTCAGTTACAACTTTAGATTTGAATTGTCTCTTGGTTTGATTCCTTCTCTCAATCCAATTACAGAATTTTGAGATTCATATTACAGAGTCTGATACTTAATCTCTAAATTTCTTTATATGCCAATTATTAAGACATGCATGTACTGGACCTTCTACTTTTAAAAAACAAATAGTTCTGTGAATTGGTTTGATTTGAATTCAAGTACCCACCTTCTGGCACCTCTTACTTTCTTGTCACTCAAAAATATGAATAATCTGTTATTGTTTTCCAGTGAGTCTGGAGGCATGTTATTCTAGCCATTATTTGTCAGATAGTAGGTTCTATTCTGCTCCAAGGTTCCCAGTCTTAGATGAATCTACCTCATCTTTTACTGATTTTAACCTACTTTTCTCACCATGTGCATTTCCTTCTGGTTCTTTTCTTGATAAGGAACAGAAGACCCAATTATAATCTTTTGTTGGTTGTTTTTCATGAGTATTAGACATTTTATCCAGGTGTTTTTACTGAATCATATGCTACCTTGCTGCATGAGTCCTCTGAAGTCTTTTGACTATTTCCTTTTCTTCTCATGCTGTAAGCCTCAGTTTCTTTATTTTCCCTGACCTTGAGAATCTGATTCTATAGAGTTTTGTTAGGACTTTCCTTCGTTTCTTGAGCTTCAATGTTATTGTCTGTTCCTGGTTTGAGAATCTTCTCCTCCTAATTTTTTTATCTCTTTTAATCTGCTCATCTTCATATTGTTCAGCTTCTTTATCTGTCCACTCTTCAAAGAGACTTTAATGCAACCTTAATGGCTTCCTTGGGGAAAATTGCACCTACTTGTTTTCTATCCTGGTCTTGATTTTCTAATATCTTAAGTGTTCCAGTTAACCCTTGCACTTTAGATATCCTTTACTACACTTGATTTAAAGTTTAAGGATCTTGTATTCAAAGTTTATTAAACCACTTTTTGTTTGTTATATTAATTAGTGTAACATACAATTTTAGCTAATAAACCATATTTTAGTAGTATATCCGTTCTTAATTCTACAAGACAATATTTAAACAATACTCTAGTGTAATACACATTCTCTGGGCATCCTCTTTATTTTATCCACCAACCTTCAAAATGTAAGAAATTAAACTTAAATTACTCATGAAATCATCATTGGTCTGACAAATAATAATTTTTATAGCCTTCAATTTTGTTTGGTTACAGAGCTACTGAATAGAAAAGCAGACCCCCTCCTGTCACCTCCTTTTTTTTGGAATTGGTTAATAGTTCTCTAATGTTTAATTATATATGCTTATAACCAGTAGAAAGTCAAGGTTTTCATCTACCAAATGACATATTGTATGACATTGTGTTCTGAACAGTGAAGCATGAATTTTACTCAAAGTGCCACCTTTGTTCCCAGTTAGAAAGGCAGAAAATTTTAAGAGGTAGGGGAAATTGTCTACATATTGCATGTTATTAGTCGGTTCTTTCATGCATTATTTTATTAAATGAAAATTTAGTTTGTTACTACCATTAGTATTAAAAAGTAGGCTTAAATGTCCTCGATAATCAACAGCTAGAAAAAAGGAGATTGATATATAGTTACTTTTTGTGTTTCACGTTCATTTGTTATTTATTTTATAAAAGTAACTAAAATTTAATTCACATATTTAGGTTACTTAAGATCAGGTAAAATAAATAATAAAAATGTTTGATAAACCATGCATGTGAGCAGCTCATAATAGTTTGTGGGTAATGTACTTTAATAGTGTAACATGAGCTGCACGTGCACCAGGTTATTTACAACTTGTAAAGGTGTGGATAGTGGATAAACAGGATTCAAAGGGCAATAAAAAATAATAAAATTATATTACAAGTAAATGTAAACTGATACTAGATTTTTCATGAGAAAAGTATATTTAATGTTAATGTGAAAATTAATTTGCTTGCACGTGGAATATTGGAAGCAAATAGGACAAAAAAAATCTTTTTGTTTTATTACTGAATACTTCACTGAAAATGTTTTTGTATGTGAAAGACTTGTTAACTGAAAGACTGCCAGATTTTGTGGAAATATACACACTATATTGAAAGTTAAAAGTATTGAATCTATAAAGACTTTAAATGAGTACAAGAGGTCATGTGATTGGTCAGGTTGATCGAGACTGTGTTGAGAGAGTTGATTTGATGCCTTACTTTCTAGAGTTTTATCTTGGGTACATACATGTACCACCTTTCTTTTGTGATGATATTTTGGGAGCATTCTTTATGCATTGGTAACTCAAGCTAAGACAGTTTTTCTACTTATTTTTGCTTTCTGCTTTGCTCAGTCCAGGGGTTCGCAATGGGTTTCCTTCCTTCAAGAAATGTGTGGGTTTGCCCCTTTCTTGCTTGTCATCCTTGTGATATTTGTTATGCCACAGAGATGACTTGGTTCTGGTGCCGCTGCATGTTTTTGTTGTTGTTGGAGCTTCACTTCTCCCACTTTACTCACACCTGTGGACTTTTGTACCAATCACTGGTATATTCTCATAGTTTTTCTCTGACCTTCCACACTGAAACTTCTCTTTCCACTATCCTCAGATCCTTTACCTCTGTGGTACCTGGAAGATTCTTTATCAATCTTATTACTAGGTTATGAATGATGTAAGCTTGCTTCTCAATCTCACCACAAGCTGTGGTTTTACTTTCTTTTGTTGTTTTCATGAAAACAGGATTTAGTAACCTATCATTGTTATGTTGTCCTTGAACCAATTTTTTTTTATCCATTTGTTTAAGACAGACAGCTTCTCTTGGTATGTGAATAGCCAAGGTTGATTGTTTTGATGCATTTCTTTGCATTCAGATTTGTCCTACTATCTGTTACTTTCTGCATTTCATCTAGAACAGTCAGATTTTTAGTTTTCAAGCCCTTCTTTTTGGGGTGGGCAGAACTCCATACATTTTCACTCTATACTTGGAGATATTTACAAGTGTAATATTGTTTTTGTTTTGCACAATCTAAAACCCACTATTCACTTTTTTGCTTTATACAGAATGCAAATGGCCCATTGTGTATATTTTTGCAAAACAAAACATGGTTTGATAATCTACCTTGCATTACTGTAAATCATTGTATTTTAAAAGGTATTATTTTTAACTCTTATGGGGTGAGTTCAGCCATTTCCTTTACATCTTAAAGACTTGGTGCTCCAGGTTAACAAATCTATCATGTTTTCATTTCTTATACCATGTACCCCACACACAAAAATGGCTCAACAATAGGTATAAAGGGTTAAAATGCTAAAAAACCAGGTTTCAATGCCTATGGTGGGTACAGCACAGATAACCCACTGTATAGCTGTCAGCTTAATTACAAACAAACCCTTCCTGCACTAGAGGTTCTAGCTTCTCTTCTTTAGGAGGCAATTGCCAATCTTTTGTTCTTACTCCAAATTTCTGGCCTCTTTCAAGTATTTCCCATCAGTCAGGTGATATCTATCAGATCTGTGGAAAGACAAGTATCTCTATGAAATGTTAACTTTTAGATCTTTACTGAAGTAGAACTACTAATTGTACCCCATCAGTCAGATGTAATTTACGTTTTGTGGAAGGGCAAGTATCTATGTGAAATACATTTTTGTGTGACTAAAGTGTTAACTTTAACATGTCTATTAAATTAGAACTACTAATTGTAAACCTACAACTCATGGATTAAGATAGATGTGAATTTTGACACTTTCTGTGGTATATTGCAGCAAGATGAAACACAGATCCTTTGTAAATAAATAAAATAATAGTAAACTTCTTATTTAAATTATACTTTGGTAAAACAAAAACTGCTGGATTAGACATTTTAAAACCATTTCAGATTAGTATTTATATTTTTTCTTGGTAAACTTTTATACTGACCTGTGGCAAGTAATTTTTTATTAATATAGGATACCGAGTGTAATGTGTACGTAAATGTTTTTTGTTGGTTTTTTACTTTATTTATTATAAGTATGCTAATTTTTTAATAGTTTTGGGTAAAATGCTTATTTAATCCCACTAGGTTTTAATTCCATTAGCTCTAACTCAGAGTTCAGTTCATCGAAAATTACTCCCGAGACCAACATGGAGTCGTATACTAAAGGTGTTGAACCACAGCAGTTACATGTTCCAGGTGCGTTTTCTTGAAACACTAACCAACACTTAGTCTTATTACGTACATTAAGTTTACAGTATTTGAAAAATTAGCTTTTAAAATGCTCTGGTTTAATTTTCATCACATATTCATTATAGCTAATTCATCATTTTCTCAATGTGAAATTTGCTTATAACAGAAGTTATCTCACCTCTGTATATTTCTTGTTTTAAATAGTGCAGTGTTGTGCTGTAAATCAGTATTATATCATAGATATGGATTTCAAATCACTTAGCATAAATTTTGAAGTTAAAAACTGAAGACTTTTATCTAGTAATTTTTAAATTCATCACTTGCTTTTTGTAATTTAACTTCAAAAAATTTTACTTTTAACAAGATAGTCTTTTAAACACTAAAATAATAAAGTTGTAACTGACCTATTTCTATCAATTAAGAAGTCCTATTCAAAAGTATTTCAAGACTTTCATGCATTACGTATACAACCTAGCCACAATCAGAATAATTTTATGAAATTCTCATAGGAAAGAGAATGATGTTTTTTTTTCTAAATTAATAGAACATTGTAGTAAAGGTATTGAACAACAGTTAGGGTAAACAGAACAACTTACTTTCATCAGTTTCTCATGTTCAAGCCTAACTATGGAACATAGTACATGACAAGCAGATACACCTTACCATACAAAATGTTTTTTCTCATTGTAAATGTTACTTAAATATTGTTATTTTATTTAAGGTAAAACTCTTTTTCATTAGTACTTGTACTAGTAATGAATAATTGAAAATGTATTACCAGTTGATCTCATAATCTGTTTGCCAGTCCATATAATTATTCCTTATTGTTATAGTGACTGTAGATTAATTTATCCTTACTGTATAATTAGTATCTGGTGGCACTAAATAATTACAAAGTCAGAGGATAACAAATACAGCTGTATGTGTAAGAAATATTTGCATGTGTTCATCTTTACTGGTGGTAAATCCCTGGTAATAATTAATTAAATATTTGTGAAACATAGAGCCATGTTTGTTTTCATCAGTTCTCTTATACTTATTGAATGCAGTGACTGAAAAAAATTTGAAATGTTATTTTTTAAATAAAAAAGCCTGGGAAACTACAGTGGCTACTGATATTGGACTACAGAAGAATATTCATATTAATGGCAGTACTTATGTCTTTTTAAAGTTTGTTTTATTTTGATAGTCATAAGCTCAATGATTGTTAAGTACGTGCTACTGACAGAATTGTTTATTTAACGTTCTTGACAGTGTAGGGCAGTGGTTTTCAAACTTTTTGTGCTAGCATCCTCAACTTTGAATTATTTTTCACAGGGCCTCCCTCTTTCATACTCAGTAATATTTACAAGTAATAATAATAACTAATACAGTAGTTTCTTTGCCTCTCTTTAATCAGTATTTCTTAAGTACTACCAAGGAAATTTAAAGTGCTAAAGTTAATTTTTGTTTGCTCTGCTTCTTTCATTGTTATTTTTTGGTTATCCTAGCAAAAGATCTTGCCCCCCCTCCCCCCGCCACGCCCCACCTTCCCATTGGCAGTAGGTTTTACAACCAGTGATCTAGAGTTGCATTAGTATACAACTGTTATGACTTGTGGTGAGAAAAAAAAACGAAAAATAATATTTATTAAACACCCGAGCTATTTTAGAATTGATATATTCTGCTTAAAAACACTCAATCGTTAAGAGTTGCCAATCCTTTTCACACATGCTGTTGTCACTAACAAGTCAATACTGCTGTTTAATTTTGGAGTAAAAGAGTTTTATAATTATAACAATGGTATAAAAAATTTAACCTTTAATCTTGTTAAATTAAACTTAATTTATGTTTACAGTACCTTAAGATCTGTGAGTATTCTTTACAAATATATTGTAAAGGACAGAAGAAAATGATACATAGAAAAGAGGAGGCTGTAAATGAAATGTTTTTTCATTGTAATAAGTTTCTAGGTAGGAATGTTTCATTGTACTGATTTTTATTTAATTCTCAGACTGTCTTGTCAGCTTAACAATTGCTGATAGTTCAAATTTTGTTCCTCTAATCAGGTGTTGGTGACTTAAGTATATGGGATTTCTCAGGTTATAAACCTTACTATATTGTCTACAATCACTTTATTGGAAACACCAATTGTCTTCATGCTGTAGTGTTCAGAATTATTGATCCACCAGAAGTACGTTACGAACACGTTCTTTTCTGGCTTCAGTTTTTCCAAGCTTGCATCCCACCTCAAGAACCTCTTGGTAAGAACCAGGACATTTTTTTGTGTATGAAATATTTTCTCAGGCATACTTATACATATGAAATTATGGGTATTTAATATGGGTATTAAAACTTTTATTAAAATAGTTTTTGTAGGCCTAAAAATTTCAATAATGCCAGTGATTTTCCACTTCAATATGGACCTCTCCTTCTTGATATCAGATTGAACCATCTTTCACTAAGACAATAGCTTGTAGTCATCATCACATGGATACCCCATTTGTTAAGTGGTGTGTATCAAAACAAGTTACCTACATAGATCAAAACTAAAAAATATACTCCCCAGTGACAAGCAGAGATAATCAAAGTCCAAAGTATACAACTTATAACAATTAATGCATTATTTCATCATTAATGTACCCCTGCTTTTAACAGCTTTTATGCTGTAAATCAAGTTGCAATGGACAATTTAAGAGGAATGTGGAAGACACTAAAACTTCTGAAATAAGGTTGTTTAAATAATGCATCTTAGGCCTTTTGGTTTTTCAATATTTTGCCACATTTTGGCATTAAACCATGTCTTATATACAATGAGTAAGATTTTGACAAAGATGAAATGATCTAAAACACAACATTCTAATTTGAAATATAAAACTGGAAATGCTAACAATGAATTTCATGAAATGTTATAAATTCCATTGGGATATTTGTCAAATCGAAAATAGTGTTTCTGTATGTTCCTTGGGGGCCAAAAGGCCAAAGATGAGGGAGCAAAATATAGTATATAACTAGTATGCATATTTTATGTTACCGTTAAAAAAAATTTTAAAAGCAAATGCTATACACTCATATAAGAAGAATTTCAAGGTGTTGTTAAGGTTAGCATTCTCATCTAAAGAAATCACATTTTATTCTTGTTTTATAAAATCATGTGCAGTTGTCTGATATTTACAGACATTTACATAGGCAGTATGTGTAATATTATATTCAGAAACAAATAGGCAGACAAGTATAAAGAGTTGTATTAGTTTAGATGAAGATTCTTTATATTGACAAGTTTAATGAACTTTCCCACAGACTTCCATTATGCAAACATTATTTTCTTGTTACCCGTGTTGAAGTATAATATCAGATTTTTTACATAAAAGTAATGTATATTTAATATTTGAACATGATTTGGTAATTACTACTAACAATTACATTTTCTTAAAATAATTAATATAGCATTATCGGAAATGTATTCCACTGTAATTGCTTCTTCCAAATATTGTTAAATTTTAATTATATAAATGTAAACTGTTTCCAAAGGTTTTTAGCTGTTACATTATTTTATAGGTTACTGTGGTAGAAGCAGAAAATTAGCCAAAGTAGTTCTAATAGCCACACATGCTGATGTAGCCAAAGCTTCCCATCATTCTCTGACAAAAAAAAGTTTGAACTTGGAGCTGTCTGTAATGTTGCAAGACCTCAGGAGCAAGTTTATAAATATTTTTGAGTTACATGAGAATATCTTCATTGTAGATGCACACCTGGCAGGATCACCTAGCATGAAACTTCTTAAACAGTATTTAAATACTGAGAAAATTAAAATTGTTCAGGTAAGATAATGTTAAATACACTTCAAATATTTAATCTAAAACCACTGATATATAATCTAGAAACTTCATATAAAGCAAGATATCTTCTCACTCTCTGTCTTTTGTTTATTAACTTGTAAATTCCCATCCTTTAGTATTATCAATGACAAATTTCATAAGTCAGGCACTCTGTTAGAAAAATAAAACCATGTTGACACTCTCACAACATGATCTTCTACAAAGTTACATTCAAAATTTAATTAAAACACTTTATCATTAATATTCATAAATAAATTTGGCATGAAAATGTAGTTTATAAAACAGATCTTAATATTTTTATGTTCTTAATTTTATAAGAAAATTTCTTTTTAGATACTTAATACTTCTTAGTGTGAGAATTGTGGTATTTGTTCTCTAGGTTTTTTTTCTTTTATAATTAATTTATCACCCTTCTGAGAAGTAAATAATTTAACATAAATCAATCTGTATAATGTGAATGTTACCAGGGCAAAGAATAGTCTTCAATCTTATTTGTTTATAGAACCATAAACTAGAAATTCAGGCACATTTTTTCACACTCACGTGCCGTATTTTTTCTTTCACAAATTGCCAATAATTTTGTCTGATTTATACATTTATAGCCAATAGAAAAGCAAAGTTTCAGTCAACTGAATGATGTGTAGTATTGTTGTTTTCTGTATAGAGTACTGTCAGTTTTGATTTCAGTTTTAAATATTGAGCAGCAAAAGAAACTAGTTCGAGTCTCTCTTGTCTTAGCTAAAAAATTAATTAAATTATAAGAGTAATAGGACTGTTTACTTCATGTATGTTATTTATCATTATTATTGTATAAGTAAATCAAAAGTTACTTAGTATACTGTTACTATTATTATTTAAAATGAAAAAAAGGCTTAACTTTGAACCAACAGCAATAAAACAAGACCAGAAGTAAGTACTTGTATTCCTTGCTTTTATTGTATATTCTTTATTTATTGTTATAACACTAACTAAGAAAAAAAATTAGAGTTGTATTAAGTTGAATATTATTATACTCATGAATAGCTCATGTATTACATCATTCAACATGGTAATGTGAGCTACATTTGCCAAATGATTTAGAATCTGTGTAATAGAATTATTAGTTAGAAATAGTTCAGAGGGTATAAACCAATAAAATTAAGCCTAAACAGGTTTAGACTGTTAGGAGTCTCAAGTTGTGTTTTTGGTAGATATGTTATTGGTCTAAAACTACTGGGTGGTTTGTTTCATTCTAAAAATTCAGGATAAAGTTTTCATGCATCTTTTATTGGTTAGTATAATTGGTAGTACTGTTGTAATAGCCATGTTGATTCTATCTGACTAAACTGAGGTTTCAATGATAATGTTTGTGATGTCTAAAAATAGACACACAAGACAGAAGTTATTCAGGAACACCATATTTACCTTGTTCTTCATCTTTGTAATTATTAGTGTATTTTTGCTTTTTTTTCAAAGTTTTTTTTTATCAGACTTGTATTTATTTGCCTTTATGATAAACATTTAAAGAATAGTTAAGATTGGCTATTCATATTTGCCCATGTTATAGAAAAAAGTTCTTGTTTTCAGATAAAAAAAAAAAAAGCTTTGTTATATTAATTTATTTATCAGGATCTTCCCAAGCACAGTGCTTTTCTGGAATCTGTGATTTCTGAGTTACCAGAATGGAGAAAATCTTCTCTCACCTTTCCAGTATTGTCCTGGCAACAGTTTGTTGACAAGGTTCATCTCAAGATAAACCCACTTTCAGGAGAGGAACACCTTAGAGAATTGATTACGCAACTTCAGATAACAGGAGAGGTGAGTTATCACATGAGTGGTATACCTTAGTCTTGCTTTTTCCCCATTACTGTATGTGTGTGACGGTCAGGAAAATAAGAGTAGAATTCCATTGTGAAAATATGGACAAGTTTTTTACTTATGTTTTTGCTTTTTAAAAGTCAGCATGTATATAGATATTGCATTATTTTAACCTTAATATAATTAGTTGTTGCATCTGTTACTAACTGCATAAGTTGTGAGAGGTAAAATTCAATTAAAAAATTCCCATTTCACATTCGTTGGAAAGTAGGTAGAAGTACAATGTTTTGTGGGAAATAAACAACTTAATACTATTAACACTTTAATAATAACTCAGTTTAAATACCTTACTGAAGGAATTGTACAGAAGTTTTAAACTTCTTGAATGTAGATTTCACTTTCAGTATGTGATAATCTTTAAAACCTGAAGAGATTTTGAGACTTTTCTGGATAAAAAACAAAAAAACTGAATCTAGTGGGGACCATTCTTGTAAAGTAATAAAAATTGCTATTGCAATTTTCTTTTTCTCGTCCTCTTGTGACCAAAGATTTGGCCCTTGGTGCTCATTTTCCAAAAATTGCTTATAGTTTCAACGTGAAAATTCCATTTTTCTTTGTAACTTGTTTAAGTGTGTTTTCAGAATTTGGAAAACATAGTTTCTGACAGACTTACCAGCACACATTATTTCAGTTTTAAGTTCATTTGTCCATTACAACTAAAAGACTAAATGATGATTGAACATAACCAAGGGTTGCACTAAGGCTGAATTTTCCTTGAAATGTGCCTTAACCTCTCCCTGTAGACTCTGCACCCAATGAATAGTGCTTTATGCTAAGGCTGGTTCATTTCTTAAATACTATAATATGGGTGCCCTCAAGATATAGAATACAACCATCTAAATTAATTTTATCTTGTCCATTTTTGACCCCTCAATGGCAAGAAGCTTGTGCCTTACTTGAATATAACTAAAAATAACTCTTAATATATTTAAATTTTTGAAAAACAAAAAACCTGTGGGAAACCTAAATGTATAAAGAAGTCACCTATAAATTTCTTATAGAGAATTGACAAATTGTGCAATTAACAAAGAAATAATACTAATATTCAACTTATTTGTAATGTTGCATATATACTTGGTCGTTGTGAAAATATCGTGTTCTGTTGTGCTTCTTAAGACCTGTTTAGTGCACCTTATTTTTCTAATACAAACTTGAGTATGTGTTACTGATTAATGTACTTGCATCAGACCTTGTTATCAGACTTAAGTATTATGTAATCTATTGACATTGTATCCATATCCAGTCTCAAGTAAGTTAATTACTATCATGGTTTGCTATTGTAAAAAGGCATTTACTCCATAACAACTGTTAACGTATTATTAGTTATTGCTCTGTCGAATCCTCTCCAGTGGCAGAGCAGTATATGTGCAGACTTACACCACTAGAAACTGAGTTTTGATACCCATGGTGAGCAAGAGCATAGGTTGCCTATCATGTATCTTTTTGCTTAATTTTAAACAAACAATCTAAATCCAGAAGTATATTGTTCCTGTGTATTAATTTTACAGGTACTTTACCTGAAGTCAGAGAATCATAATTTTGTTGTGCTAAATCCAAGATGGTTATGTGTGGATGTTCTAGGACAGTTACTGTCTCACACCCACCTACAACATGCCCCTGGATCAGGATGCTTTACTGTAGATGATATCCAGCTACTGTTTCCTGACAGTGACCCATTAGATCTGCTACAGGTAATATATTGCAGAGGAAACTGTACTTCATTGGAGACTTGTTAGAATAGATGCAGTTCATAGAAGTATTCATTTGAGATATGTAATTGGCTGATATAAATAATCTTTCAGCTGTTCAAATTTTAAAGAACCCAGCTTATTGAATGATTTTTTTTTACCTAATTGTATTTTGTGAACACTTCTGTATACACACATAAATATATGCATATTTCTGAAAATAAAATGGTAATACTAATTTTACTTAGTTACCATGGTGGACATAATGTAAAGAAAACTACAGTTACTGCTTTTTTTCCTATTGTTTTCTGTAAAGTAAAAGTTTGTATTTGGTATATTATGCAATGTTATTATTTTGTAACTTCTTAGAATTTTAAGTTTAATTTTGACTATGATAATTTATGAACTATAATGGAATCTTGTGGAGTAACAACATTTATCAGAAATGATTTTTTAAATCATTTTCCTACTTTTACTCATTATTACATGGATATCACACTGACAAGTAGCTAAGAAAGAATGGCTGTAAACCATTAATTGTAGTTTCAAATAAAGTTATAAATTAGGGATGGCTGCACCTTAACCTTTAATATAGATCTCGGACTTCACTGTTTAACCCAACTTTACTTAAGGTGCCATTCCTATTGAAAATACCAATATCACATATTTTAAACCTACCAGTTATTCTGCTAACTGCTAAGTATGCCTAAACATTGTTTCTGTTCCACATTAATTCAAAACAACTTTCCAAGATTTTAATTGAATTTAAATGTAATAAAATTATGAAATATATTAGGCATGTTATTAAAGCCTTGTTTACTTTTGTATTGTTTATTTGCTAAAATTTAGATAAATTTAGTATTAAAAGCAATATTTTCCTCTAAATGCAACGAGAAGAAAATCTGTTTTCCTCTTTGCCAAATTCAACAGAACATTACTCATGCTAATGACCAGAACTACATTAGATTTTATACAATGTGTTTGTGCCAACAAATTACAGTAATTCTATATTCATAGGCTTGTTATTGAAATCACAAGGCCAAAATATTGTTAATTTACATGTTTAAGTTGCATTAATTGTTGAGCATTGATAATGCCACCAACTCTGGCAGAAATTAAGTTTGCATATAAATCATACTCCATTACAAGAAAAGATAAGATTGCTAATGATGGTCTTTTTTCCTTTTTTTTCATCCTAATCTTGCTTGACAGTCACGGTGTTGTTGATTGCTTCAGTTTTATGGTTGGAAATTTCAGTCTTTTTATTATTATTATTATCTCAAACTTGTAGCTACAATTTTGAAAGTCTCTCCAGTTTCTTGTTCTTCAGTAAATAGTTAACGATTGGTTACATTTATAAATTGATTGTTTTTTTTATTAATTTTTGTTACCTCTCCAATACTACTCTATTTTTTTTTTTTTAAATAATGTTTGGAGGTTGGAATTAGTAAAAATATCTTTAACATACTTGAGCAAAAAATCTTAAGTCAAATGGGTGATAGTCAGAAAATAGTAGCCCAAGTATTGACTGGTGGTGCTATGCCTTCCTTCTAGTTTATCACTTAAACGTTAAATATGACTAGGACAGCAGTCATTCAGTAGCTTTGCACGAATGCTCAAAAAGAATCAAACAGTTTGGTCTTACTTAATTTTTTCCAAGATTTACTAAATTTTTACAAACATTTGGTATTTTGATATTATTTGTTTTATTAATATGCCAGTGTTATGACTTGTTTTAATAATTTACTATAAATGTTACAAAGATTCTGGAAGCACTTCAATTCTGTGCCCCGTGTCACTGTGATGGAGTCATTAAATACGAGTTTCCAGTTTATAATATTATGAAAACTCATGAAGTTTCTTGGGAAAAAGATCTGCGTTATCAAAATGGAGTCCATGCAGGTGTACAGATTAGAGCACAGTCCACATTATGTCCATTACTTTCTTGGATCTTCCCACGAATCCAGGTAATAATCACCAGATTACACAGCTGACTTTCTGTGCAGCTGGGATTAAATGCAGTAACTTATTTGTAATTTAAAATGTCATTAATCATTAGCAGTACATCTTATTTTAATTATTTTTTATTTGCATTATTAAGCCTTACGTGTTCAGTAAAATTTTGACAAGTTTCATTGAAGAAAATTTGAAACTCCACATGCATGGGTATTTTGGTAATCACATATTTTAATCAAGTTACATGAATATTTTTCGGTATATGTAACCTGTTTTGATAAACGTGGACTCTTACTTTATTTTGTACAAGAAACTCTAAGCTGAACATGTTTAGTTTGTCACACTGTCAATATTCTAGTTCCATATTTTAGTCTCACTCAATTCTTATCTTCTTTGTATGAAATTAAACATTTTCAGCCCCACCCCACTTAAAACTAATTACAGTAATTAAATATTAATATAACAAATTTTAAAAATGAATTGATGGTCACGAGATTTTCACTGTATTGTAAATAAATGTTCTTTAGGTGATAGACGTGCATGATTAGATGTCAGAAGTACTGTTCAGTCTTAATTGTACAAAAATTATTTGTTTCCAGATGTGTGTGTAAAATATTATGGGGAAGTTTAAACCAGTTATTTGTAAACAAATAAATGAAAAAAAAATTTTTAGCTTGCAATTGATTATTTCACTTGCTACTGTTGGGATAGAAAATAGTAATCTTATGAAACAAAGAAAGAAACATTATCTTGTGTAACTAATGTTGTCTTTCTTTTTGTTACTTATTCTACAATGCCAATTAAAAATTTGAACAAATGTCTTTGCTTATGATAACTTTATATATTTATAGGTTCAACTCAGAAAGTCAGTTTATCAACACCCAGATCTCAAAAGTAACCTGCATCAATGGCAAACTGGCAGCAGGTATTATAATGAGTGTTTAGAAGGGTTAATCATCCTCACTGACAACAAAGTCATAGAAATCAAAATCCGAGGTCTCTCTGGCCACAAGATGGACAGGTCAGTACCTTATGATTGTAACTTCTTGGTCATTCAGGTTATTGATTCTTATATTCACTGATGAAAAACTGTAAAAAGTAATGTGAGAATTATGCTAAATAACAATTGTCAAAAAATAAATAAATAGCAGTTTATCAAATCTACAAGTATGTTTGCGATATCTTTTTACCTATCTAAGTTGTGGAACTTTAGATAGGTTAAAGAAAGATGACTGTACCCATACATCATATTTCAATTAAATATTCTCTCATATGTTTAGTAAAGGCAAGATTTGACCTAATTTTGCAACTCTTAAAAACACTGAAGAAGTTCTAAAATAATCATTTTGTTGAGGTGTGATTTAGTTTTATGAATTGAACACATGATTTCTATGTCCCTAAACTTTGTGATTATTTTAAGTTACCTCAGGTGTCTGGAGTAAAGCATGATTTATTCTGCTCGACTGTTTGGTTGTTCGTATACTTACTTCTTTTCACTTAGTATTTCGAGCCATTGGGTGGTTGGCTAGATAACTAAGGGTTATATCTAGGACAGCTAAACTGATGTACAACTTTTAATTATTTTAATAGCAGTATTTTTCCTTTATAATGGAAAATATCTTGTATACTCTGATCTCCACACATTGATATTAGTAAACTTCAGGAATTAATCTATTTACTTGGCTCGTATGTTTGCTATCCCAGGCAACGTTATAGTTACTGGCCATTTGTAAACAACACATCACATGGTCTGTTGACTGAGACCTTAATAACAAATAATGGAATGTTTGAATGTGAAGAGTATCATAAAAATATTTCCAGGTTTGCATTTTAATTTTGAAAATTTTATTCTAGGTGTACAAACAAGGCTTCTTTAAAACCTTGATTCATTGGACATACAAGTTAACTTGAACATTCACACATTTGTGTAAGGAAGCAGATAACACTAAAAAAAATGTATTTTAAGTAAGAAATGGAGTTTTCGAAAATATGGTTAGTGGTTTCATCTACAAGTGTTTCAATAAAGGTCAAGAAAGTAAACAGGTGAAATGTGATGTACTCATCCTTAATAAGCTATCAATCATATTATACCAGGACTAATGTATGAATTCTAATATTTTCCCCACTATAAAAAAATAAATTGCTAACATTATTTATCTCTGGGTTTGTAGGGTCAACCACCAGATGGCTTTAAATTATTGTGACACAGTACACCCTAGCTCATTTCAAATGTTTACAAGACTGTAGAAACAAAATGACACTTTATATTAAAGGAAGTATTCTATTTCATTAAGCTGAGCTTCAACAAATGTTTGACACAAAAGATTTTGGTAGAAATAAAATGACAGCTATCAATCATATTATACCAGGAAGTATTCATTATTTATCTCTGGGTTTTTCAACCACCAGATTAAATTATTGTGACACAGGTGTACACCTAGCTTACAAGACTGTAGAAACAAAATGACAAATTAAGTTTGTGACACAAACTTCTACTGCATTTTTGGATCTTCATTGTAAATAAACATTTGTTTACTTTGCTCCTAGTGAATGTAGCAGAGACCTCTATCTGATAATCGTCTTGTATGTGAGGACGATTAAGTATTCTTCTTCAGTTCTAGAACTTGTTTAACCCTTTCGGTGCTGAATAACAACTTTTAATGTTTGGCATGGTGCTGAATATATATGTTTGATACTTCAACTAATTACGGTATCAGTACTAAAAGCATGATATCTTGGCAATAACTTAACAAAAGTCCCTGAAATATTCAGTGATTGTACCCAATACTATATATGTTAAATTTAATACATAAGAATAACAGGAATAAAGGAATGTCGCCTGCCGTGCTGAGCCTTCAAGTTGACTGTGGTCACCAAGTGTGCCGAAAGGGTTAAGAAGCTAAATTTGAAGATGGAGCTTTAATTAGACATTTATATCTTATTTTACAGCTTCTATTTGTTGGATGACTTGCTGAGTGTTGTGGACCATATTTTGAACAATACATACCCTGGTCTTATGGTGGGAAAATACTTTCTCAGTGTGTCTCAGCTACAAAAGCATGTTGAAAACCCATTAAGTTTTCCTTCAGATTTATTGGTAAGATGTTTGATTAAAGAAGGACCAGATGCTGTTGTCAAACAAGAAGATATACAGGAAAAAGTGATTGATTTATTTTGTGGTTTTTCGTTCAAGCTTCAAGAGTGTTTTAACCCTAAATCTCCAAGGGTTACCCTTGCACCTGATATTCTTGTTTCTCAGCTGTCTCTGTTGACCTGTCAAAAATTATGTGCTCTTCTTGATCCTGCAGAGTCACTAGGCCGTGACTGGTGTATGCTGGGAGTTTGGCTTGGTATGACAGAGGAACTTCCACATATTGACCAAGGTGAAAACTCTTGCATTAGCCCTACAGCACAAATATTAGAACAGTGGTCTAAGTATCCTTATAGTACTGTACGAAATCTTCTGAACAAGCTAGAAAAATTAGGTCGTGAAGATGCTGTGCAAATATTACTGAAAAACACTCCTGTCTTCAAAGTGTTTCCCACAGAATATGGAGTTATTACTGAAGATGTCAGGATTAATGGAGCAGAATCACACACTTCCAGCTCCAACTTGTCAAGATAAGTAGAAAAGTGAATTTGACAATAGTTACATTTTTGTCTCATTCAAATGACTTAAAACTTTTGCACTAGAAGCTATTAATGGTAAAGCTGTGTTGCACTAGCATAAAATCAGCATGTCAAACCTGTCACATTTTATACAGTCTTTTATGATAAACTATTTAGTAGTCAGTGTGAAGTGTAGGTTTTATTAAACACTAGCTTTGCCCAGTTTCTCAAAATATGACAGCTTGGAGTTTTGAAAGAAAACAAAAAATGTGGGCCCCCTACCTTTCCTTCATTGAACTTCATTTGCCAAAATTCCTTCATTATAAAAGAAAAATAATCATACATTGAGAAAGTTAAAACAGCCTTCAAGTATGCTCTCAGAATATTGTTAAGAATAATTCAACTGAAATCAAAAATGATTCGTGAGCATTACACAAAAAAAATGCACACAAAATGGCAACTGACTTTTATTTTTATATATGTATATATAGATTTTAGTTAATGAAAAACTAGTAGTATCATGCCAAAATTCATTACTTTTATATAATTTTTTAAAAACATGAAACTTTTATTTAAAGTTTTTTTTACTATTGGTATTGTGTGTATCACAAATCCATAAATATCTTGCACATACCAGAGTGTATTTTACTAATTATATCAGTATAATCTAAAAATTACACTTTAAATGCCAAAAGAAGATAAAGCACCCAGGAACAGTAACCCAAGATTATGATCAATTTTATCACACAATTTAAACCTAAAACTTATTTTCAGGTACCATCAATAGTTAGGACTAATGGTAATACATATGGGATAAAGAAAGAAAAAACGATGTCCAAAATAAAAGTAATATAGCAAAAAACAACTTCACAAAAACCTAATAAAAGATGAATTATGGTCACTAATAACAACCTGAATGTTTCAAAACCTCACCAAGAACTTCAAAATATCTACATCAGGCTAAGTATATGTATAAACTGAAAGGGAAAATAATCTGAAAAAGCAGAATTCAAGCATCCTGTGTGACCATTCAAAGTTCAGGTTATAGTTTAGGTGCTAGGCAACACAGATGAATGGAGCATTACCAGAGAACGACTGACTTTTGTATACTTTAAATTAAGCTAATTTAATTATTACATGCACAAAAACTGTTGGATTTTTATGTTGAACTTTCCAAAATGCAAAGGTTCATTCAACAACATGAAAGTTTTACTTCAGATTCTTGAAAACCTAACAGTATGTTACCCTTAAAATTTAAACAGATATTAAAAACATAACTCTTTTAATATGTGGAACTAACCCTTGAGTGTCAAAAGTCACTTTGTCCCAGAATTTGTAAATCATTATTCAAAATGAAAATGATTTTTGGGTCATAATGATAAAAACTTTATTCTCATAATTCTGTGCACTGTGCTTGCATCTCCACAAGGAATATGGAATCAGCTTTATTAGTGAAATAGGCCAGGTGTGTCCTAATCATTAGCTTTCCCAGACTGTTGATTTGATGGTTAATATTTTGCAAAACTTTGGGGTTATGTGTAAGATAAGACTGTTGACCAAATTCCCATCATTTGGTCAGACAAGGGTTAGCTGCCTTACCTCTAGACTCTCAGTATAGATGGCTATGAAATGGTTATTTTTGCATTAAAATTCTAAATACAACAGCAACATTAGTTTAACATAGCAAATGTCTGAAATGTCAGCAGTCCTACATCTGAAAACACAGCATGCTCTTGTGTCAGAATGTACTACCACCTCTTATTACATGCATTTCCTTTTGATGTGGACTGTCACTGTCACTTCTCTTCTTTTGCACACTTGGCCATAATATTTCATAATGCGTACTTTAGTTAGTCAAGAATTATCATCATTCAAAACTTAGTTTGTAATTTAGGTTATTTGAAAAGCAGACAACAGGACTTTTTATCAAATAGTCAAAGCAGAAAACTGTTGATTGTCAAAAAAAAGTTGATGGTTTTAAGCAGTCTATGTATACAGGGTGAGCCAAAAGTAGGTGGACAGTAAAAAAACCTTTATTTAGAGATCACTTATACGTACAACTATATGTAATAAGACAATTATATTAATGAAAATAAAATGTTATTTATTAGCATAAATGCTCAAATTGTTGAGATTTCCAATACTCTTTTAACACCCATATTCTTTTATCTGTATTTAAAGTATTTGACATTATGGGTTCTATTAACAATCTAAAAAAAAGAAAACAGATTAAATTAAAACAAATGTAATTATACAATTGTAATTATATAACACAAATAATATAGTTGCAACATATTTATAATATACAATTGCATTAATATAACCAATACATAAACCTATTCCAAATGCTGTCCACCTACTTTTGGCTCACCCTGTATGTATACATGCATATATTTTGTATTGGAATAGCTTGTGGAGATTCGAGTTAAATATTTCCGTTTGTTGAAAACTGGATATACATTTCTGCTTTATAGCTAGGAGTAATTATAGAGTAACGTTGATAATGCTCAGGGTTTCTTTGAAAGCTTCAAGGCCTAATGTTTTATGTTTGTTTCTTTATAATATTCTTGATTGGTTTTTCTCTTACACAAATGTGGTGACATATTGGGAATAAGTGTAGAATAAAAACACATTATTGTTTGAATGTACCTTCTTTTTGTGATTGTGAAACTGTTTGAAATAAAATCTAATAATAACATCAGCATTAGGTTGGCTACAGATATATAATGGTTCATGCTAGAAAATTTAATAAAAAGTAATTATAATTTGACTTAATTTATTCAAGATTTGTATGGGTACATATGGAAACAACATTTAACTCAGAAAGTATCACATCTCTGTTAAGGTGATAAGTCTCCAAGATTAAGTTTATTTCAGTTATAATTTACAATATTTGTTTTATAAATATACATATGTATATATAGTTGAAGAATGTGTTTGTATTTTATTTATTTTAAGATAAAGAAATATTGTTTACAACTATATTTGTACTTACATAACAAGAAAATGTATTATTATTATTAAATGTAATTATCCAACAATTTTGATTTATTAGAGTTTATAATGTTTTAATTAAACAATGAGATGATTAGAAATCATGCTTTTTGAAGCATTTTATATCTCGAAGCCATCAGTGTTTTTTTTTAATGTCTAAATGATTAAGTTCTAAATTTAGCTTTGATATGATTTGGAACTGGAGAATAAATTGTGTTGACAGAAGTTAAAATAATTTATTTACACTTGCATTGGACTATGTTGTAAAACATAATGTTCATACTTTCTTTATATAATTGACCAAATGTGTGTTTTAAACTATTTATTGGTCACAAAGTGCCATTAACTAATTTTAATTGAAAGTAAACATGAAATAAAATATCTGTTTCGTAAAAGTAATATTCAGTACTACAAGTCTGAACGTCAAAGTATCGTCTTACCAGTCCAGTAATTATATAATACATTATTTGTAAAGGTCTATGGAATGATGAAATTGCTGTATCATCTTCCAGGTAATCCCCAACCAACAATAGTTACCTGGTAACTTACTTTTTAACTTATAATACAGAAATAATGTAACTTAGGTGGTATTAATGTGATCCATATAGAGAAGTGTAACCTGATCAATATTGTATATGCTCTGTTTGTTTTTTTATCCATACGTCTTTCAACAGTGAACAGAATTGAAGAAATTTTACTTTATTTCTCTGAAATGTTTTGTTTTATTGCCTATAATATTATTAATATTTATTTATAGTAACATGTTTACAAGGTACATTGTTTAAAGTTGGCATGTGCTAAAATATTTTTTCCGGAGTTGAATAAACGTCAGTTGAATCTGTTAATTAGCCAATGTTCAGAACTTTGGTTATGTTCTCAGTAAGATATATTGGGTTATATTTAGTCTAATTTATGAACGTGTTTGAACTTTCTGCTCGCTAATGTTCTTTTCAACTTTTAAAGAATTTCAAAGTTCAGGTAAATAGACAACGGTTCAGCGGAACTAATCTTCAAGTGCCATCCGATATTTTATCTCAGAAATTTAGCTTAAGTGAAAAGACTATACTATTGTGTCGTTTCGTTATAAAAGCAACAATGTGGCTTTTTTTTTTTTTATCACCGTGCATTTTCGTAAGTGCCTTTTAGTGCTTTAAAGTGTAAATTTTCTGATACTTAAGTGAAATTGAAATGTGCTTAAGTGTTGCAAAAAGTATGCCTACTTTGTAACGGTGCCATTCTGTTCGTGGTCTTAATAATACTGTTATCCCTGTGTTATTTAAGCATCACTGGTGTTGACGTGTTTTAGTGTGTAACCGTTGTACTTCAGTTTTTTTGTGTTAGTATGAAATCTGAAAAAAACAAATGCTGCAATGTCATGTATTTCTGTTCATGGCAAACGGGTTATTGTGAGGACACGGGCTCTTATTGAAACAAATAAGAAAATATTCTAATAAAATTTATCACGACCTTCGATTATAAGGCTTGTCATTTGAGTTGTATAACATTAATTTTAAAAGTTACGAGTGTTAAATATTTTTATGACTTTTATACCACGTCTCTAAGGTCCATCATGTGTCAAGACATTGCCAGCCAACACTAAATAAATAGTAGTAAGCTTTATATAATAACCACCATAGTTAAATGGGTTTTGAAAAGTAAAAACTGGTGAAACAGCTGCTGCTCAATCCATGGATTGCTTCGAATATCATAAAATACACCAAAAACCTGACTTAGACATTTGTCAAAAATGTATATCGGAAAATAACACAGTCATAAACATTTGGAAGTTTCCCATCCATACTAATGAAAGTTGAGACCCATGAACAAATCTGTATTTCGAAAGATGAGGTTTTATTCCTTCTTTCTCCACCCACTTCCCATTTTTACCACAAGATTAACTAAATATCCATACGTGGTTCTGTGCCAAACAAAATGCAATATTGAACTAGTAAACTTTTAACCACAGATTTAAAGTAAAATTCTTCAGGGAATGTTACTTTGATCTACCAACCTTTAATTAATAGTAAACGAATGTTTAATATTTTATGGGAATTTACTTTCGACACGATTATCACTATGTTTGGCTAAAAATACTTGCATTACCATTAAAAGATAGTTATTGTGTTAGATGTTGAAAATTACTGTGTTATGAATTAGTAGTGGATTAAACTGTTTGTTTGGTTTCTTAGGAACTTTCCTGATGATCTAGAGACGCAAAAATAGAATTACGATTTCAATACCGTTACTAATTTTGGTTTAAATATAGGTGTATAAAACGAGTTGCACAGTAACACAACTCGGGTTTTACACCTTCAACAAAAGTACATTTTGATAATGACTGTCAAGGATTTGACACCGTTATCGAGTACACCTTTTCAGTCTCGAGACGTTGTATTGTGCCAGTCAATCCCACTATACGTTAGTTACAGTAGCTCAGTAGGTGATGTTGACTAACTGCTCTCTCATTTTCTAGTCTATCGCTCAAACTAAATTAAGGCAAGCGCAGCTAATTCGTCACTAACTTTGCGTAAAATTTAATAAACAAACGGGAATAAATATCAAATGTATAACGAGGCAATATATGATTACGTAACTCCCAGATTTTTCTAATTGTCCAACATATATCTTTAAATTATGATGTACACAGCCTGGAGTTTGGGTGAAAATAACAGCAAAAAATATTTTAGTATTTATTTGTCAAGAATACCATTTTGCTCTCGAGACTTATTTGTTAGGGTTAAATGAATGGTCAGAAGTTTGCACTAGCTGAAAAAAGTTTTAACTACATATTGTCTTCTTCTAAACCACGATCCTTCAATCATATGTCGGTTTGTGAACTTGAGGGTCACAGGCTTGCTTTCCGTTGCTCTGTACCTTGAAGTTATGAGCTTGATATAAGAGTGACAATTAAATCCCACTATTTCATTCGTCTGAGCAGTGGTAGGGGCTGCTGTTGGCAATCTGCCTTCACACTGCTGTATCGGTTCTAAATGAGGGCTGGTTTGCACAAATACACATGCATAGTGTTTTTTTAGAATTCACATCTTTTATAGCAAGGAAGAATATTCATACGAGCGGCATAGCGCAGAATGGCTTCGCGTTGTTTTCAGGTACAAACTTTTAGTTCATCTATTGATTAATTTCGCACTTAAGTACAGCGCAACCCTACATTTCTACCGCACCTTCTCGCTTTAGTGACCACGGAGATGACTAGCTGTCCTTCCCAACCTTAGGGGTGAGAGATAGCGTTCCAGGGGATGCGAGATAACATTTGTTTTAGCCACCTTCACCTTTATTCTTAAATAAATAATTACTGTGAGGGATGCGGGGCATAAAAAATGTTGGGAACCAGTGTTCTATCTTACACTGCTAAATTAGCTAGCGCAGAAAGCCCTCGTGTAACTTTGCGCGAAATTAAAAAAAAAAAAACAACCTAAACCAAACTTTTTTTTTATCACTACAAATTAACAGATGAAACATATCTTTAAATCTCCCAACAGTTTTCAACTACAAAAAGACCGACTGGGACAACTTTCACACTTTATTAGACGCTCTTCTACCTAATACTGTTACCATGGTAGCATGTAAAGTACCACTTAGGTATTTATCTAGAACAGGTTACGAAAGCCGTTACTTACGCAACACCAATTATAACCACAACAGCCCAAAGAGACAACACTGGAAATTAAATCTAGAAATACATGATTTAATCTCGAAAGATTTTGTTTCTTTTCGAATTTCGCGCAAATCTACACGAGAGCTATGTGTTTTAGCAGTGTGAGACTAGAGAAAAGACAGCTACTTATCAGCACTCACCGTCAACTCTTGGGCTACTTTTTTTACCAACAAATAGTGGGATTGACCGTAAATTATAACGCTTCCACGACTGAAAGGGCGAACATGTTTGGTGTGACGGAGATTGGAACCCGCGACTCTCAGATTGCGAGTCGAACGCCCTATGCCGAAAGAACACCCATAAGAAAAAGCTTCATGACATCACGAGCCACGTTACTATAGCCACAAATAAATGAAGTACATGCACTGATTAAAATCAAAATGCCTCTCTTGTCAAGATTTTTTATTTAAATATTTTTCCACATTGTAAAAGCTGTAACATGTACTAATATTCAGATCAGTTTAAAATATTTTGTTTACCAAAGTACATTTGAGTTGCGTACAAAGCAGCTAAATTTAAGATCCGCGAGAAACCCACGCGCGGGGCTGCCGTGAGCATTTTTTAAAGATATATCAAAAATAAACAGGGAAAGTGTGCACCGGTTAACGGAAATGGATTTACCCCAGGGAATTATTCGCTGGCTATCTAACTTTCTGGACAATAGAACGTGTAAAGCAGATGTGAATAGGACCCATTGAGAGTCCCTTTCACCTGAGACAGGAGTCCCTCAGGGAGGAGTAGCTAGCCCTATCTTATTTATCATGTATGTGAGTAATATGCCACTGTCGGACCTAAATTTAAGTTTTGCATCACAATTTGCTGACGATGCAGCGGTCTGGAAAATTGACCCCACTCCTTCAATAGCAGCAACAAACCTCCAACCAGTCCTGAATAATATAGAAAAATACTGCCAGAAATATAGAACAAAAATAAATATTCCGAAAACCCAAGTAATACTATTCACCAGATTAAATAAACTGAAAAAAGATCCACCCAAGTTATACATGAACGGATCGCTTTTACAGACTGCTACTTCTGCTAAATTTTTAGGATTAACTTATGATACCAAATTAACGTGGATACAGCATACAAACAATATACTAATTAGAATCTGGAAAATAGCAAATTATGCAAGAAGTCTTTCAGGTAAAAATCAAGATACATCACCTGATAATATAATAAAAATCTACAAAACATACATTAAACCTGTAATAGAATACGCATCTCCTGCCCGGATAAACATAACACAAAAACAGTTACACAAACTACAAAAAATACAAAATTCAGTTTTAACTTCACCCTATAAAGTACCACCTAGTACTTCATCCACATTCATGCACAAGTATGCAAACTTAGAGACAGTATCTGTAAGAGTCTTACATAATACACTAAATTATTTTGATAAAAATTGGCATAAAAATGATTTATTATGTGATCTCGACAGATACTACGTACATGATGAACATAGTCCTAAGTACCTCTCTCCAATGAATATATATTTAAGAAATATAAATCAAGCTGGCCACCATGCACTAGACATTTAAAACTAGTATTTCATTTTTTGTTTTTCTCTCTTTATTTTATTTTTTATTATTATTAGTTTATTTTTCCGATAAATATACATGGAAAAAGAAAAAAAAAAGATTATATATACAAGTGGAAATATATATACACACACACACAAATAAAATAAAAATGGAATGAAAGTAAAAAAAATTATAAATTTAATAAAAGAGGAAAAAAATAGGAATAAAGGGAAAAAAGGTAGGTATCAAGACAATACATGGACATGTACTGTGGGATACTCTGGACCAAAACCACTACAACAACAACAAATTCTTACTAGTAGCCGACATGGACATGTACTGTGGGATACTCTGGACTAAAACCACTACAACAACAACAAATTCTTACTAGTAACTAGGGGTGGAGGAAGAGGGCTTGTGCACCTGACCCTCCTGGGTATTTAACAATTAAACATATCCACAAAGAAGCGAAGAGAAATTGTGCAACAGGTGCGAAATGGTTTGAAAAGGAAAGACAAGCTTTCAGAATTTAAAATTCTTTGTGGTCACAGATAAATAGGTGAAAACGATTGGCTAACTCCTGAATTACCAAAACATCAAAGGAAAGGTTTGGATTTCTTTGATTATAGGAAATATTAGTTATTTTAGTTCCAATGACGTTATTAATGTAATTGGATAATTAGTGAGAATAAACGTGTGTGGGTTACTACTAATACGTCTTCAATTACAATGTCCAAATTTTGTAAAGAAACACTTTCTTCAGAACACATTTGCTGGTATTTGAATATTTTCCACTAGTAAACGTCTACTTTGGAGAATAACATTTCAACGTTCTACTGTACCTACAGCTGGAGGATCACAGTGTAAATACATTTCAGTGTTTCAATGTACATACAGCTGGAGGATCACAATGGAAACGCATCTCAATGTTTTACTGTACATACAGTAGAAGGATCACAATGTAAACATATTTCAATGTATTATTGTGCATACAGTTGGAAGATCACAATGTATTGTACATACATCTGGAGTATCTCAATGTAAACATTTCAATGTATTATTGTGTATACAGTTGGAAGATCACAATGTATTGTGCATACATCTGGAGTATCTCAATGTAAACACATTTCAATGTATTATTGTACATACAGCTGAAGGATCGCAGTGTAAATACATTTCAGTGTTTCAATGTACATACAGCTGGAGGATCACAATGGAAACGCATCTCAATGTTTTACTGTACATACAGTAGAAGGATCACAATGTAAACATATTTCAATGTATTATTGTGCATACAGTTGGAAGATCACAATGTATTGTACATACATCTGGAGTATCTCAATGTAAACATTTCAATGTATTATTGTGTATACAGTTGGAAGATCACAATGTATTGTGCATACATCTGGAGTATCTCAATGTAAACACATTTCAATGTATTATTGTACATACAGCTGAAGGATCGCAGTGTAAATACATTTCAGTGTTTCGCTGTACATACAGTTGGAGGATCACAATGTAAACGCAGTTCAATGTTTTAATGTGCATACATATAGTTGGAGGATCACAATGTAAACACATTTCATTGTTTTACTGTACATAGATATAACTGGAGGATCAGAATGTAAACACATTTCATTTATTTTTGTATTTATGTTCTTCACATTGACCTGGTCTTCTAACAAATGTATTCATACTTACGCCGCGCAGAAATGGAAAACTGATTTCGAAACAGATGGTGTTTTTTACAAGTGGCAGTGTGATTCCTTTTATGACTTTTTTTCTCGCGCACAAAAATAATTCTGAAGTTTTTATTTTATGGGTTTCTGACTGTCCATGATTTTTAAAATATCCACTAGCGAAAGTAGTAGTATATCAAAATCATAAAATGCAATAATAGCTTGTATTATTAAATTAACATATTATTTATGGTATGACGATACAATAACTTAAGAGAAAGAAATCTAAAATTATAAAGTTTCTCAGCGAGAGAAAATTAAATAAAGCTTTTTAATAAAAGTTTTGCCACTATAGGATACGAAAGATTAAATCAGATACACATATTTGCACAAGAAGTCTGTTTTTTGTAATTTTGAAATTAGAAAAAAAAATCATATACTCTTAGTATATGATTTAACGCATGTAGTATTTTATACAATTACGAAGTATTAAACGTCCAGAAGTTTCAGGAGAATAGAAAAGAGAAAGATTATAACTGCCGAAATGAATGATAATGTAAATACTCCAATAAGAAATATATATATCGTAGTTAATGGTCAGTTCTGAAGTAAGACAATTTAACATAGTTAAATTATTGAAAATAAAAGATAATATAAAAAACAGACGAGAGAATTTGTATATCTCATTATGTTACAAATTTTGGACGTTATATCATGGAATGTAATGGTAGTGTAGAACGTTTTGGACAATATATATATAGATGTGTTTAACCAGAATGTGTCCATTGTTGAGCACAAAACTACACAATGGGCTAACTGTGTTATCCCCCCTTCCACACACACACACAAATATTGAAACTCAATTTTCAGAACTTGTATTACCCCAGACTTATCGCTGAGCCACAACAAGAGGGGGTTAAACCAGAAGCACATCTTACCTTCTCCATCTTGGAGATCAGCCACGACTAGGATTATAGCAGCTGCATATCATGACATGTCTTATCCCGAATTATTAGATGTTTGTATTAAATGTGAGATCTCCTTCTAGTAAAGACAATCTGAGCAAAACTGACACAAACTTTTCCTTTACAATAGTACAACAACCGAGAGAGTTATATACTGTAAAATGATAATTACAAATATTACTTTTTAAACACTACTGTTTTATTTAATTATTTCTAAGAATTAAGTCAAAGTTAGCACCAAGTGTAAATTCAAAAATTACAACAAAAATAATTGCACTCATCTTGATTTTCTCTGAATATGATATTCGTTTATTTATGTTAAAACATAATTCCAAATGCTCCTTAAAATTAAGAGGAGTGCATCCATTTTGCTACCAGTATGTGGTACAAGTTGATGAAACAGGGTAAAAAAAATGAATATTTACATTATTCGTAGATTCAAGTTTAAATCAAGTCGGTTTACTGAAAGAATTTTGATAAGTAAAATATACCACAATGAAAATTACGTGTATTACTTTGAAAGGCCCAGCAATGCCAGGTGGATAAAGCACTCGACTCGTAATCTGAGGGTTACGGGTTCGAATCTCCGTCACACCAAACATACTCGCCCTTTCAGCCGTGGGGACGTTATAATGTAACGGTCTATCCCACTATTCGTTGGTAAAAGAGTAGCCCAAGAGTTGGCGGTGGGTAGTGATGACTAACTATCTTCCCTCTAGTTTTACTCTGCTAAATTAGGGACGGCTAGCGCAAATAGCCCTCGAGTAACTTTGCGCGAAATTAAAAACAAACTTACTTTGAATTATATTTCACAAATTAGTTTCTTTAAATTTCTGATTCAAATTCATGAACGTTTCTTGAATCGCCATTTTTATTTCCCAGTGGCAATTTTCTTATACTAATTTTAGAAGTTAATGCTAATTTTTTATACTTCTGTGTTTAATACGAATAAATACGTCAATTACTATTAATATTCACGGTGCGATAGTTGTAAAAATTCATGCGCTCTGTTTAACAAAAGCTAGAACCAGGTCACGTATTCGTTATATCCAGTTGTAAACAAACACCGAACAAAGGTTTCTAGGCAACACTAACCTTTTGCTTTTCCTATCTACAGCATTGTTCTCTCTTATCTTCAAACCAACATCGATAAACCTTGACTTTGAGGTTAACTTGATATTACAACCATAAGCTCTTATGTTTAGAAGATCAGCTAAAGCAAAGGAAGCGAAGTTGATTACTTTTATGAGTTCGAAGAGACACAATCCTTAGAAAAATGTATACGGATTCTACACAAAGAGAATTTGTTTGTTTGTTTGTTTTTGAATTTCGCACAAAGCTACTCGAGGGCTATCTGTGCTAGCCGTCCCTAATTTAGCAGTGTAAGACTAGAGGAAAGGCAGCTAGTCATCATCACCCACCGCCAACTCTTGGGCTACTCTTTTACCAACGAATAGTGGGATTAACCGTCACATTCTAACGCCCCCACGGCTGGGAGGGCGAGCATGTTTGGCGCGACGCGGGCGCAAACCCGCGTCCCTCGGATTACGAGTCGCACGCCTTAACGCGTTTGGTCATGCCGGGCCCCACAAAGAGAAAACGCTGTTTAAACTATTCTTCAGAAAAAATAATATAATTTAACCTCTATAATTATTTGTTTTTGAATTTCGCGCAAAGCTACATGAGGACTATCTGCGCTAACCGTCCTTTATTTTGCAGTGTAAGACTAGAGGGAAGGCTGCTATCATCACCGCCAACTCTTGGGCTACTCTTTTGCCAACGAATAGTGGGATTGACCGTAACATTATAACGCACCTACGGCTGAATGGATGAGCATGTTTGGTGCGACGGGGACTCGAACCCGCGACCCTCAGAGTACGAGTCGAACGCCTTAACCCACCTGGCTATGCCGGACTAACTTTTCTTACTAAATAATGTTTGTTTGCGAAAGTAAATGTAAACTGTATATATATATATAACTTAACCACAGTTTATAATTTTGCTTTCACATAACATACAGACTTCTTTAAAAACAGCAAAATTAAATGTTGAAAAATATTTTTGTAGCAACTTTCGCAACTTTATACCCGTTCATCATATCTGCACAGTATCAGATTTTGCAACCTTATGATTGGCTTAATGGACTTCATTCGCTTTTTGATGACGCAGGTTTTGTAGTCACATGAAAGGAGAATTAACCCAATCGTTTTTCAGTAACACTGTGATGTTTGTATGTATCGCGTCAACAGTGTTGATACTTGAATTCTTTTACTTTGACCGATGTCTTACGCAATTATGAATTGAATGACGTAAAAAAAATGTCGAGGACTTCCGGACGAACCTTAACGAAGTTTGACTTGGCAAAAAAAAAGTTATTGAATGGAACCTTGCTGTTTTTTTTTTAACAAATCATAAGGTGAAAAATAATAAAAATGTAAAATAAAAAAGAGAGGTTAAAATCATTCTTGAATATAAAAGTACACTTTTCCTTTGGTCTTCAAGAATCAAAGCCGAATGTTATATTCTTGACTTTGTTCTTCAGGATTTGGCCTGGTATGGCCAGTTGGTTAGAGTGTTCTACTCGTGTTCTGAGAGTTGCAGGTTCGAATCCTCGTCACAACAAATGAGCTTGCTCTTCCAGCCGTGGTGGCGTATAATGTGACGGTCAATATTTGTTGATAAAAGAGTAGCCCAACAGGTGGCGGTGGATAGTGATGACTAGATGCCTATCCTCTGGTCTTACACTACTAAATTAGGAGCGGCAAGCGCAGATAGCCCTCGTGTAGCTTTGCGCGAAATTCAGGAAAACAAATAAATTGACTGCCCTCTTCAGGGGGGAGTGGACTAAAATTATTCAATGTCTTTAAAAAAGTTTGATGCCCGAGGAAACCGAAGTACCAGGAGAAAATCTGCTTTCGAGGGTCAGGTACCGAATATTCTATCTAGCACGAGATATGAGAAAAGTGTCATTATCACACATTTTAATATTTTGTACAACTAGTTGGTGCTTAGTGATTTTATAATAATTATAATTATGGTATTTAACATTTCTTAAACCATAGATGCTGCGACAAGTGACGTAATATATTCTATACCGCGATATTGTCTACGTACTGCGATTCTAAACTGTAAGCTAAGTGGAGAGTACAGTATGTTACAAAAATACAGGCAACTAATTATCGCAAGCTTTTGTTACTGTGACGCCATCTACATCAGTGTTTTCCAAAGTGGGAGCTGACAAAAATGTGCCGAAAACAAAGATAGTGAATTAATTTTAATTCTAAATAAAGAATAATCCTATAAAAATTATGTTGAATTAATTAAATGATACAGTTACGTTGAAATAAGATGTTATAGTTTTCACCTCGGCACTGTTCTTCAATCATTATGCCAAAGGTATAAGTTGGAGGGCTTCAAATTTATGTATTTAACATCAAGTAAACTTCACATTAAAAAGGTTTTGAAACCACTAATCTATATAACGCTCGTTATCTACAAGAAGTTTTATTGTATTAATATTTGTTGCAACACTCAGACCTTAATAAACTTTTCTCTTAATTTAAATGTCCAATAAGTTTTATGATAAGAGAAATCTGACAATTACAGTTATAGTCTCCAAAATAGCCCTTCAGTAGCTCAGCGGTAAATCTGAAGGATTACAATACTAAAACTCCTGGTCTCGATACCCGTGATGGATACAGCATACGTAGCACATTGTATAGCGTTACGCTTAACAAAAACAAAGAAACACTCCAAATTCAATTGGGAAAGTAGAAATAAGATTACTAGAAACATTATCAGTTTTTTTGTTTTTTTTTCCAGCAAGTAGAAAGGTTTATAGAATATGTTATCTGGCCTGTTAAACAAGTAGATTTCTATCATCTTATCAACAGCTTTAGTTTTTTACAATAGAAACTAAATTCCTTGCTTCACTACGTACCTCGTCATTTGTTATTAAACACAAAGTTACACAATAGGCTTGGCCCAGCATGGCCAGAAGATTATGGCGCTCTATTCGCAATCTGAGGGTTGCAGGTTCGAATCCCTTTCACACTAAACATGTTCGCCCTTTCAGCCGTGGGGGCATTATAATGGGACATTCAATCCCATTATTCTTTGATAAAAGAGTAGACCAAGAGTTGACAGTGGGTGATGATGACTAGCTGCCTTTCCTCTAGTCTTACACTGTTAAATTTGTAACTGCCAGCGCAGGTAGACCTCGTGTGGATTTGCACGAAGTTTAAAGAAAACAAGCAAACACAATGGTCTATCAGTGTTCTGTCCACCACTGGTATCGAAACTAGGTTTTTAGTGTTTTATGTCCCCAGACGTACCGGTAGGCCACTGTGGGGGTGGGGGCATCACAATGTCAAGAACGAAAGAAGTTTTATTGTTTTTTAATAATCAACATTCGTTCTAACTTTAAATCTTCGTAGTGTTATTTGGACAGAACAAATTATTAAATGTTTTCTTCATGAAATTCTAATTTTATTTTGAGCAAAATCATTAGAAAATAAGGAATAAACATTATAAACTTTGGGAAAAAAATTATACAATAAAATTACATAAAAAAGGAATATCCAATCGAACAATCCATAGTACGTAAGTCGGAATGTACAACATTTTCAGATTCGAAATTCGACAAACAACTAATTGTCAACACTCAAAAATCAGACGACAGATTTATTTTTAGACATATTTTCTGAAAAAAAAGATCTGTCACTCTCTTGAAAATCTAGCGACGTAACGGGTTAAGGGCTATGATAATTAAACTTATATGTTTACATGTTTAACTTTTACTCTCCTAATATACAAAACGTTTATGCATATTTTTTTTCAAATGACGTTTGTCGTATTAACTCTCCATCTTCATCTTAGGAGATCTTAACCCCAAACATACTGCCGCACAATCGATAAATGTAACTGGTACGAACTAAGACAATAACATAACTTGGATAATTAAAAAGAACGCACATTTCAACACGTATTACTACAGCCTAACAATATCGTCTGATGTTGAACAACCAAATGTTCAAGTCACATGCCTAACAATACCATCTAATGTTGAACAACCAAAAGTTCACATCACGTGCCTAACAATACCATCTAATGTTGAACAACCAAAAGTTCACATCACGTGCCTAACAATACCATCTAATGTTGAACAACCAAAAGTTCAAGTCACATGCCTAAAGATACCATTTGATGTTGAACAACCAAAAGTTCAAGTCACATGTCAAACAATAGCATCTAATACTAAACAACCAAAAGTTCAAATGACACTTGCTGATCTAACACCACTCTATACTTAAAGCAGAATGAAACATTACATTTTTCAAACACAAAAACTTTACAAATTACGATATTTCTCTTGATCTATTAAATTTCTTTCTTAGATAATGCAACACGAGAACAACATTTGAGGGTTTACAATGAATCATCTAATTAAGTGTTAATTATTAATAGTTGTGCATTATTCTTTACTGAAGTCATTTACTGTCTAAATGAGTAACTAGTGCTAATTCTTAGAAAATGAAAGCTCTAGGCTTAAGCATTACTGAGTATTAACGTTTTGTTTTTCTGTTGTTATTTCTTGCGCAAAACTTTATAAAATTGTCTTGTATATCGTGATACTTTTAGTATCAATTTAATGTTTAATTTTTTTCATTTTTGTTATGGGGACACGATGCCTTTTTCTTGAAGCAAAACCCAAAGCGTAATTTTGTAGCAAAGTACCTTTACTTCGGGTTATTATAACGATTGCCTCACGACACTTTACATAGTTTGAATATCGCTGTATATCTAGGAATGGTACAAAAGTTTCTAAAGATCGATCATAACTACTTTTCATTTCCGTTTTGATTTTGTAATTATCATTGAGAATAAGAAGTTATCGAAAACGTGGGTATGCGTATAATTTTATTGATAAGGGTAAGAACTGATTAATATGGAGAGTAATTCGAACTAAATGGCTTGTCAATTACAGATTAGTTAGAATACTAGACTCCTGAATGGCGCAACTGCATTTTTATGCAACAGGTCAAAAGATTGCGCTGTTTTCTCGCAATACCAGTACCTTTAATACAGTCAAAAACTATTTAAAACCCTTTGTAATCGACGAAGCAACTTGTGTTAAAGTCAAGAATTTGAGCGTCGTTCTACCATAGTAAGTTAGATTTTCATTGTAATATATTTTTTCTAAAGAGTATTAGTATTAATGTTTAAAATTTTCTAAACATCTTAAATTCGTGTTTTAAATTAATGAATTTTTCTGTAAGTGAGTTTCTCCATTTCTGTTGTTTCTTATTTACACAATTAAATAAAAATATATGAAAGTCTGATGTAATAAATCGATTATGAATTATTAGTATACTCCCCATCATTAATTACTAATTATATAAATCCTCGCTCTTTGAATGTGTAACGTTTTATTTCAAGACACCAAATTCGTTGGCTTCTTATAACTCTGCCATACTTATTTACTGATTAAATATGCTCGTATATTAATATAAGACAGAAGTATAAAAGGAATGATTCGTATGTTGCTTTGGACGATTGATATATGTATATTATGGTTCATAAATATTTTCTACAAGAAATTCATTGATTTATAATTTTCTTTTCAGCATTCATATTTGACCATGAAAACAGTCACATGTTTTATTACATTAGCCTTTGTTCTGACAGCATCAGGAACCCCCTTGTCCAGAAGTTTGGAAGGTATGTACAACATCTTTTTACATCCTTGATGTCACTGTTGGTAGATTCAGAAGGTCACATACGATGTTTTACATCTTTTTCATCAATCTTGGCTCTAATCAGCATCTGTCTCCAGATTGTGTATGAAAAACGTTTAAAATACAATCGATTCAGATGGTTCAACATTTATGAAATGTTTAAAATCACAGATGGCTAATGTGTTAGCCTTGAAAATTAGTTTATTACAGATTACATCAAACACAACGAGTACAGTTTACCTACGAAACAGAAAGTAGTGATACCTTACAACTCTATATTTAATTATTCATTCGCTTTATAGCTATAATATGTTTTTTCTCATGCAAGACAGTTTAGCCCAGACGTACCGTTCTTTATGACGAGAAATTCACATCAGCGAAATCATAGCCAACACTTGGAAAAACCTATAACAAAACACAACATTCCAGTAAACACCAAATTTATTCAAAAACCAGGTGTAAAACTAAAGTCCGTAATATGTAGAAACTACGCTGACAAACACAACACTAATATAATTTATGATACAATGCAACAACTGCCACAACTTCTATATTGAAGAAACAAGCAGCAAAATGAAAACTAGATTAAAAGAACAGAAAAAAAAAACCATCTTCACACGTTATTGGACGCTGCAAATCAAGTAAACACAACATAACCACAGAAAACACCCAGATATTAAGTAGGGAAACAAAAGCAAAATCAAAGAAGCCCTACTTATACAACAACTGAAACCAAAATTAAACCAATATAAAGGAACACTTTTATACCTATACTAATTAATAACCAAACATCTAACTGCAACGTTCCCTATAACCCGTACCCGTTTATACCCTCGTCCCTAAAACATGTGTCTGGCAACGGTCAGTTGCAAACTCTCTCTTTGTTAACCTGAAGATGACCTAGGAAGGTCGAAACGTTGTTTTCTGCTTTATTAATAAAAGTGTTAATACCCATACCAGCCGTTCTGAGAGACAGACGTACCATTGTTGTATTATACTACGTGTAATACAGATTTATATAATATAATGCACCTTTTGAAATTAACTTGCTCATTTTGTGGTATGAACCTTAAGAATATTTCTAATTTTTCTCTCAAAGTTAATGTAATAGGTGTAATATGCATTATATCACATCCAACGTGAGAAATGTTGAATATTTGATCACAAGACTATTGAAATCTTACATACTTTCCTAAAGAAGTGAAAACTGGAGTCATTTCACATACCTCTTTGTATTCATCTTTTAAATAATAAGAACCAAAGACTGCTGTGTTGGAGGTTTTATATATACTTAGCTATTAGAATAACTATTGGTCAAGAAAGAATGTGGGTTTGAATCTAGATTTCTCTGTTTTTACAGGAAAGAAAACCCTACAAAAATATTTAATACCAATCAAAGTTTCGTATTTATTGAAGTTGTTTCAAAGTGTGTTTTTATATTATATTTCAATTGGCTATTCGTAAATGCCTTTCTATGCATTAAAGTTATTTTTTTATCCATAAGAGTTAATATCGTTATTATTTATTTTTGTTCTTCAGGTGTGAACAATAACCCTTACAAGGTAGTATGTTACCTGGGAAGTTGGGCCAATTACCGTTGGGGAGATGGAAAATATAAAATTGAAAATATCGACCCCTTCCTCTGTACGCACATCATCTATGGATTCGCTAAGTTGGACCACAACAATCAAATCGCCCCTTATGATAGTTATTTAGATTTGGCAGAAAACTGGGGATTAGGTAAGTGGATTTGTAATGTGATGTGTAATAGTTTCTACCAATTTATAATAAGTTAGCTATACTCAGACGTACACACACACACACACATCTAGATGTAAAACTGAATAAAGATTATTCCAACGAATCACAAAATAAACAATATATTATCTCATGAAATTATTAGGTTTCAAATGGATTGACAGTTAATTTTGATGTTGGCCCCTACATTTAATGTTTCAATTTAGGAACTACTAAAATATAATATATTTTTAGCAAAAGCATAAGTTAACAAGTAAAGGCAAATAGTTTCAAATTAATGAATCACTTATTCGAGAAAGGTTACTAGTTTTGTTTTCTATACATTCTTGAATCCACCATAAGATTAACATTTTGTAAAATGTTCTAAAATATTGTTTTTAGTGACCATTTTTGATTCTGAATTGAAAATCAATAAACAAATTTTATGTTGATCTTTATTTTTAAATTTGTACAACATTCATTTACTAAAATTATACTCGGTTCCTCTCGGTGGACACAGCAAATAGCCCGGTGTGATTTTTGCTGCAAGAAAAAAACACAAAAACACACACACAAACACAAATTAGAATTAGAATCATAGTCCGGGTGTTTCTACATTTTACTTAACAAACTGCTGCTTTCTAATATTAAAGCCTTTAAGAGATTTATGATCATTAGAAACATTTATTTTAAGCTATGTTTCATATCCGAAATAACCGTAGATAACAAAAATTTCCAAACACCTAAATTCAACCTAGAACTGATAGTTTATTAAACCATCTTTTTTAATATGTTATTTAAAAAAGAAAAAAAAGGTGACAAACTTAAAAATAAAAATTTTATTAGGAGTTACGACTGTTTATTTGCCTTTTTTAACTTGTAGGTGCATATAGAAGATTTAATAGCTTAAAAAAAATTAATCCCCAATTGAAAACCATCTTGGCAATCGGGGGCTGGAATGAAAATCCAATAAAATATTCCAATATGGCACGGAATCCTGCTCAAAGAAGGAAATTTGTAGTTAGCTGTGTAAAGTTTCTACTGAAACACGGCTTCGACGGATTAGATATGGACTGGGAGTATCCTGCAAACCGTGGTGGCATTCCAGAAGATAAAGAGAACTTTGTTATTCTACTCAAGGTAAAACTTCTTTCGCGTGACAAACGTATAATGCACGTTTGTGTTTAGTTCATAATTCTGTTTCTAAAACACTATTCACTGAACAACTGCTTACATATATATTGTAAAATGATCATTTTTTGGAAATGATAATTCAGACCATACAACGAACTATCACAGAGTTGTCTTTGTGTAGATAGTAGTAATTAATTCATACATGATTTTTATTAATCAGGCCATACAACAAACTGTTACCATGTAAATTTTGAGCAGTTGCCGTTATTACTTTATTTACGATTTTATGATGATTAACTCATTTCACTAACTTGTAGATTCCAATATGTTTTATTTTAACAAAGAAACACTCTTTTTTAAAGCACATAGTTTAGTGACTACAACTAAAATCATGATTGTTAATTAGAACAAGCTTACCGATGAATTAACAAAAGCTGCGGCAAGTGAAACGTTGAAGACGTTTTTTAAACTTGAAAATGTTGCTTGCATTTTATGGTCTTTTAAACTATTTTCTGTTACGAAATGAAAAAAATATAAACTCAAGAAACATTTCATGTGTATAAAGGGAAAAAATACGTATGTGAATATGATTTTTTAAAAAATCAAGAAATCTATCAACATGCCTTTATACAGTTTTTTTGTTGTGGTGTATCGGCATAGTCTATTTGTTTCAAGCACATGGCAATACAACGAGCTGTCTGTGCTGTGTCTACTGCAAAAATACAACTTCCAATTTTATCATTATAAGCCCTCAATCTTACCGCTGAATTTCTGACAAGAGAGTAGGTTTAATCATTTATAGTTAAAATAAATTGTATGTGTAGAATATTGAACAGAATTGACGTGAAAAAACGAAAATAACCATATTTTTTAACACGCAATTTGCTATTATTTGTTTCCTTTATAATTATCCACCCCAGTGTCACAGTAGCGTAGCTGCGGATGTATAATGCTTAAAACCGGATTTCGATCCCTGTGGCGGCCAGATAATAGACAGCCCGTTGTGTAGCTTTGGGCTTAATTACAAACAAACAAAATACTTGACAAGATAATTGGTACTTTCAGGGTTAGAATATCATAAGATACTGTATGAGGAGTATCACAAATGGATAATAGTAAATTAACTATTTCAATCAATTAGCAAGTTATTTTCATTTGGTAAAGTGTAATGGATTAGCTTTGTTACTTTCCATTTTATTGAGCTAAGACACCTTCTAAGGAATGATAAAGACATCATTACAAAGAGTTACAAAAATCGTACTTTTCCAAAATTAACATTTTTCACATGTTCAATGCCATTACCTACAACAAGATAGACTTTTAAACTAGGCTATTATAATGCTTTTCGTACATTAAACGGTATACAGTGTTATCTGGTCAATATTAATCGATATGATTTACCTTAATGTGGACACTCATGACATGGAGTTGTTAATATTTAAGTAGCTTATCTCCTTCATCGTCTTATCTAGGAACTGAAGTCAGAACTGTCAGTCAAAGGTCTATTATTATCAGCAGCTGTGTCAGTTGGTCAAAAGACAGTAGAAACGGCTTATGATATTCCTAAAGTTGCCAAGTAAGTGGAGTGAAGCTAATAATTTTAATGTCACTTGGTTGTTATAGAGCAGATGTTTATATTTTGATACATCTTTAGGAAATCTTAACTTCATTAGCAGAGGGGCATTTTTCCTTACAGATAAAATTTCACGAAATCAGGCAGGTAAATCTGGTTTCCAGTGAACCCGTTAGGGTCTGTTAAGTAGATCTTTAAACGGAAAAAATCGCCAAATGTCCAGCAATTCAATTAGGAATTTTATCACCCTTTGCCGGACACTTGCCGAATTTTTCTGTGTAAATGTATACTCAACAGCCCCCACACATACACGTACAAACATATAGACTTCGGTTCGCTTTTGACTTTTAACGTTCTCAAAGTCGTGTTAAAATTTTGAATAACACTGTGTAACAAAATTGTCACTTTTTCTTGTTTCTGGGCAGAAAGTGTTATTTCCCAATTGCTTATGTCTAAAGTAAATGGAAAAGACTTATTTTTCCCTTCAAACTTTGCTTTTGTGACCTGGAAGCGTATAACGAAAACATGATTGGAGACAATATTTGGGGGCTGATACGTGAAAGTGATTTACATTACAGTCGCAAATTTCGAAAAACTACTCACTTCTAAATATTTTTGTACAACTTTAGTTTAAATACATGTAAATCTTGATTCATGTGTTGTTTTATTCAGACCTTATGTAAATGAAAATGTGAAAATGTGTCCGTTTTTACATAGAAAATAGGTTAATTTCTAAATTTCATTATCCAGGTCACAAAAGCAAAGTGTGAAGGGAATAATGGCCATTTTCTGTAGTTTTACAACATAAGCAATTAAGAAACAACACATACTATCCAGGAATAAAATTTGTGTTACATAATGTAATTTGTTATGCACGCTTTTACTATATTTGAATGTTTTTATAAAGCTACCAAATTATTTTATCTTACTTAAAAAAATCATCAATGCTAGAAAACTAATTGTTTTAAGGAAAGATTACGTAATCTATTCTAGAACTTTCCTCTAACCCTAACTGGCAAGTTTGTTTTTTTTCTCACTCCACCGCTGATTAGCTATCTGAGATTAATCGTATCTTAATCCAAGATTGACAACCTAAGTGGTAAATCATAGCTTTATCTTAATCCTTTTCTCGTTATTTTAAATGTAACTTAAGCTTTGTCTGTTGTAAAGTTATTAATATACAACAGGTTATACAACCGAGCGTTATAATAAATTTATTTATTAATTTTATTAAGTATCAATATTTTACATATACAGTGTCAAACTCTTTTAAGTGATACCGAGAAAAAAAATTAATTATTAATTGCAATTCCAACCTGTCATCATGATTTCAAATAAACACCACTTATCATACTTTATGGAAAACTAAATTTTAAGGCGTTCGACTCGTAATCCGAGGGTCACGGGTTCGAATCCCGGTCGCACCAAACATGCTCGCCCTTTCATCCGTGGGGACGTTATAATGTCACGGTCAATCCCACTATTCGTTGGTAAAAGAGTAGCCCAAGAGTTGGCGGTGGGTGGTGATGACTAGCTGCCTTCCCTCTAGTCTTACACTGATAAATTAGGAACGGCTAGCGCAGATAGCCCTCAAGTAGCTTTGCGCGAAATTCAAAACAAACAAACAAACTAAATTTTAATAACTTAAAAAGGTCGGTCGTGATTACCTTGCTAATACTATGAATCCGACAGTTCATGGTTCATGTCACATTGTTGAAAAAATATTGGTGCCATGTGTGTGTTATAAGAGTGACAGCCAAATGCTTCTACTAGATCTGACAAGAGTAATCTGAGAACTGTGGGTGGATGCTAGTAACAAACTGTCTCTTGTCTCTAGTCCATCATCGGAAAATTAAGAACGAATTGTGTAACTTTACTCGAAATTCTGAAACAAACAGATCCAATAGCTAGGGATTACTACAAATATTCTCGGCAGTCTTTCATTGAAATGTTATGAATCTATAGAAAAAAAATTTTAAAAATTGTAAAGTAAACAAAGCTACTATGATATTCTTAAATAACTCTTCAAATGTGTACAGATCTTGTATGCCAAACTGGAATCTTGCAGAAAAGTTTGATTATTTATTATAGATATAGGCAAGGCTTGACTTCGTTTTATCAATTTGTTAGTTTTTTTTAGTTATTCTGGTAATTTACATAAATTAATTTGCTATTTTACAAATCATTCACACACAAAATGTACGTAAACTTTCTTTATGTTTTGAAGTTCGCGCAAAGTTACTCGAGGGCTATCTGCACTAAGACTAGAGGGAAGACAGCTAGTCATCACCACCCACCGCTAACTCTTGGGCTACTCTTTTACCAACGAAGGGGGGATTGACCATCACATTATAACGACCCCACGGCTGAAAGGGTGAGCATATTTGGTGCGACAGGGGTGCGAACCCCGCGACCCTCAGATTACGAGTCGAACGCCTTAACCCACCTGGCCATGCCGGGCCGTTGTACATAAATGTCTTTTCTTAATATATATCCAGGAAAGACGCTCTCTGTTTTAAAACATAATTCAAGTCGATGCGAAGTTTGAGAAATTAAAGCAAATTAATAAAGAATAATAAATATAGCATATTAGTTATCTGTTATATTATTCAAAGTATTTCCAATGTAAGCAAAAGTCTACTTGCATTTTTAAGTACGAATCGTGTAGTATACGCTTTTACATTTTTCACAATGTGATTGACGCATAAAAATTAATTACCTATCTTGTAAACGGGCTAACTTGTTTGTTTGCTTTGTTGTTGAATATAAAGCTACACAATGGACTGTTTATGCTGTGCCCACCACGGATATCGAAATACACCGTTTTTAGCGTTATAAGCCTTCAGAAGTACCACTGAGACACTGCTTCTAACCTGGAATTTTAACTTAAAATTGTAGTTCACTGAGTATTGGGCAATGCATTACTTTTTTTTTCTGTTTAACCTTTGAGCTGTAAAGCTTTTTTTTATTTCATAGGTATCTTGACATAATTAATATTATGGCGTACGATTTTCATGGAGACTGGGAAAATAAAACAGGCCACGTAGCTCCACTTTATGAGAGACCTGATGAATCTCCAGAAGATAAGACTTTAAATGTGGTAAGTACAAGTTGGTACTTTTTTGTGCATCTTTCAATACGATTTTGGTCTGTCTGTTCTATTTCCTTTATGCAATCTAAAATGTCTAGAAAAGATTTTCGTTTTCACAAACACCGAATAACGGGAAATTTTCATAAGTAAACCAAATGTGTTGAATGGTTATACTAAAACTTAGTTTTTTTATAATTAATATTTCAACCACTGGATAGTCGTCTTAAACTTCATTTAAAACAACCATAACTACTCTTACAGATAGACTTGTTTTTCCTTTAAAATCTAAGTTAATTTTTTTTTGTTATTTCCTAAGGATTATGGGGTTAAGTTGTGGATCAACGGAGGAGCCGATCCTAAAAAGATAACAATGGGACTTCCTGTATACGGTCGATGTTTCACCTTGAAAAACCCCAACAAAAATGGGCTAAGTGTTCCTGTAACAGGACCTGGTGAAGAAGGTCCCTACACTAGAAAACCTGGGATAATGGGATATAATGAGGTGAGAAACTTATACATTGGGAACACTGTACAGCTGGATTAAGTAAGATAGAAAAATTGGTGAAAATACTCACTCTCTTCCGAATTGGCCCCAAAACTATGAAAAAATATAATAATTAAACAAAAATTAAATGTTTCAATGTGACAACAGCAAATTTAATCGTTTCGTATAAACCTGTTCTTTAGTAATTTTTTTATTAACATGCTTTTACAACTTATCAGTTCATAATCATTTGCTCTGCCATTTACTAAAACAATCGTTGTCATTACTTTATATATTTATTATAAATGTTCCATTTCATTACAAATATTACAAATAGTATTTTGTATATTATTTACTTATCCAGGGGCGAGCTTAAACATAAATGCCTCTTCAACTAAAAACAAATGGGAAATGTTTGTATTTCTGAATTTTCAGAACGTACATTACATTTTATTTCAGATTTGCGAAAAACAAATGATCGAAAGTAACCAATGGACCATCGTTCGAGATCCTCATCATAAAGTTCCATACATGTATAAAGACAGACAATGGTGCGGTTACGATGATGGTGAAAGCTTCCAGATAAAGGTATTAAAAATAAGTTTGGTGTATAAATGGGACATTGTATGGCCTGGTGATTAAAGCGCTCGACTCGTAAATCTGCAAATTGTTGCCGAACATGCCCACTGCAGCTTAGTTGCTTTGCGACATAAAACGCCAAACAACCACCGTTTCAGTTGTGGGAGCATTGTGATATTAGGATGAATCCCACTAAACATTGATAAAGAATAACCCAAGAGTTGTGTGTGTGTGTGTTTTATAGCAAATCCACATCGGGCTATTTGCTGTGCCCACCAAGCGAACTCTAACCCCTGATTTTATCATTGTAAATCTGAAGGCTTACCGCTATCCCAGCGGGAGAAATCTCACAAGCTAACGATGAATTTTTCCAGCAATCAGTCTCCTTTCTAGTCGGTCCGGCATGGCCAGGTGGTTAAGGTACTCAACTCGTAATATGAGGGTCGCAGGTTCGAAACCCCATCACACCAAACAAGCTTGATCTTTCAGCTGTAGGGGCATTATAATGTTACGGGCAATCCCATTATTCGTTGGTAAAAGAGTAGCCCAAGAGTTGGCGGTTGGGTGGTGATGACTATCTGTTTTCTCTCTAGTATTACACGGTTAAATTAGGGACGGCTATCGCAGATAACCCTCGTGTAGTTTTGCACGAAATTCAAAATAAACCAAACCCTTCTAGTCGCCAGTTCAAATTTAGGGACGGCAGCAAATAGCCTTAATTGCTTTGTCATAAACAAAGAAACCAATTAAACTCATAATCACAATAATTATTATGGGTTATTCTGGAGTATATAAATGAAATTATTTTGCAAGAAAGTGTTTATCAGTTATATGAAAAAAAACATGATATCACACAAAGTTCCAACAGTCTGAGTGAGATACTAAATTCTTGATAATGCATCAAGAGAAAAAATAAAAAAGCAGTTATTTTGTTTTATTAGGAAAACAGATTTTAGATATAAAAAGAATAACAGTTTTTTAACAATAATGTGAATTAGTTTATTTCTCGCAAATGTAATTATTATATTGCTGAAAAATTCCATCATATCTAAAGACTATTTCAGAAAGTAAATGTCGATCAGATACTTATATACTTGTTAATCTAATCGCAAAAGACACACCACAACGTTTGTTTCCCAGTTGAAAAGCGGTATGTCTACGGGCTTACAATGCTAAAATCCGGAGTTCGATTATCCGCGGTGGACACTAGAGCTAGCTCAATGTAGCTTTGCTCCAAACCAAACAGTCAAAACAAGACATTTTCTTAAATAACCCTAAGAAAAATTTGACGTCAGTTATAAATTCAGTCTTAAGTGAGTTAATTACATTTTAAGGTGTATAAAATAGGTGTTCAAAACTAAAAATTACTTGAATCTAATTTTTAAAATACCAAACTTTTTATAATTTTCAGGCAGCCTATATCAAAGCCATGGGTTTGGGAGGAGGAATGATATGGTCCTTGGATACGGATGACTTTCAAGGGAAATGCCATGGGATTCAATACCCTCTGTTGAAGGTTCTGAGTGAATACCTAAATGTTTCTGGTGACCATGTGACCACCGATTTACCATCAACAAACGGTAAATCTAATTCTGAAGTTACAAAACAAACTGACGTCCCAACTACTAATCCACTTACCAATCCAATAGAGGATAAGACGTTTTCAACAAAATATCCTGCTTCTACGACAACTGTTGACGATGATGAAACTGCTCTCAAGTGTACCAAAGAAGGATGGTTTCGCTTTCCTAATGACTGTACTCGCTTTTATCGTTGTGAACGCGTTGGCATTATGTACCGCATACATTTTTTTAAGTGTCCAAGAGGAACCGTGTTCAGTGAAATATTTAAGGTTTGTTCCTATCCAGACTTTGTGCATGAATGTAGAACCAATTTCTAAGCAAGCGGTATTTCGCTAACTCGAAGTATCGTCCAGTCTTCCTTTCACATTTCTCCTTGCAGTTCCCAATCCAAGTCTGTAAGACGTCTTTTCACATTTCTTCGTACAGTTTTCAGGCCAAGTCTGGAAGATTTTGCATTTCTTTATACAGTTCTCAATCTAAAATGTCATTTGTGTTTTTACTTACGGTTCTACGTACTCTATTAATTGTAAAGATTATTCTGAAATACATTTCGCTTGTATTTCATCATCTGGTATCCATTCTAAAACAAAATCTTCATCGAGTAGTCCCTTGATTAGTAATTCCCAGAATATTTTCTTAAGCACCAAGATAAATAACCTTACTATTGCCTTCAACTTACTTGAGAACCTTAAAAACTTTGATACACCAAATCAGTTATTTCTATTATGTGATATGGAGGACTTTAAAATCTATTAGCATTATTTGGACCGTCATAAGTTTAAAGTTATTTGAGTAAGTCCATTAAAAGTGTTTTAAAGCGAACGTCAATGTTATGAACTCTGAATCTCCTCTTTAGTTTCTTTTTCAAGTAATAATTTCAACAATAATTATTTAACTTATCATGCATGTATTTTCTATTTCATAATTTATTTAATATTATTTTTGGTTATGTGTTAAACGTTATGTCGTACAGATATGATTGGCAAACATATTCACAGCTCGTTTTGAACTAGCATTCAACACCATTCGATCAATTATAGCATATGTTGAATTAATTATAGTATATATTTTACATAAATTAAAAAATGTAACACATTAAGTTGTATTGCTTCAGTTAGTTATACCAGTGATAGGATAAGCTTAAGGTCAGAAATGAGGGATACGAGCAATGTCTCACCAGGTTTCGGTAAAAAAGGACAATGTCTTACCCAAATATTTTGTTTTGTATTGTCTACCTTTTTATTTATCTTTATCACTTTTTAAGACATCTTGAAAGTTTGTTTGTTTGCAATTTTAGGTTTCTTTGTTTCAAAGTGAGAACTTAATTATGTCAGGAAAATTACTTCAAAAGAGTGTTTGTTTCAAGTGAGAATCTAATTCTTTAGGTAATTTGGTAATTATGGCTTGTATTTTTCAAGACGAGAAATTACACATTGTTGCAAAAAATTCGCCATTTGTTGCATAAAACTGTCGTCTTATTAGGAAGAAATGGTTCTATTTTAATAAAACAGTTTCCAAACGCATTTTTCAGTCAAATATAAGACACTAAAAAACTTCAAAAAGATGATTGGAAAATACAAAAGACATAATTATACGAAAAAATACAGTTTCGTCTGAACACAAAACAAAAATATGACGATTCAATTCATGCAAAGAAAACTCAGAGCAATTGCCCACAATTGAAACATCGTTCGAAAAGTTCTTGAATAGTTATAAAAATTAGAGAAATTTTGGTGGTCAACTTCATTTGATTACTACATTCAAGTCTTATAGTTGTAATTTTTCACAAAGTATTCATTCTATGTTTTATCAAAGTAATGCCATATTTTTGCAAAACTCATAAATAAGAATGCAACATCAAAAGTTAGTTGTTTTAAAGCGAAAGTTTGAGATCCTAGAGGTGTGACTTTGTTCAGTGAGACATTGTCTTGGATCCTAGAAATGAGCACGATAGTTTTATAACAGCAATAGCGAATTTCAAATTTCAAAAACTAGTAACCAATTTTATAAACGCCTTTATTTTCTTTAATATATCGTTCGTCTTTGCTTCAACCAGGTAGAAATAATTCAAAGTTTTCACATTTTTTTATTTCAAATAAATAATTTGTAATCATTCAAAAAATTACAAATTTAACTTAGTTTGTATTATTGATATATATTTTGCTAATGAGTGAAAAGTTACAAATGCACTATTTATGAAACTTTATACTAAAAGTTTTTTGTTTTTATTTTTCTTAAGTTAGTTTTTGTCGTAAAAGTAGGAATTGGCTTTTTGACATCACTAGATTAGATAGAATAACCATGAGAACAATTCCAAGGTGTCCTGTTGACTTTTAATGGTTTGTCTTGACGATATTTCTTGAAATAAAAATTTTAGGCCTTACTTTCGAAACTGTAAACTCTATTAACAAATAGTGTGGTAAAAATATGTCTTTGGAAGGAAAAATGCAGTTTTCATAAATACTGTGTAAATTAGTTTTGAATTAATTTTTGTAAAATATCAATTACATTTCTAGCATGTGTTATTTTACTTGTTTTAAACAATAATAAACAGTTTGTGTTTGGTTTATTAATACAATAAAAATACGTGCCAATTTACTTATTGATTCTAAACATGTTTTCTGTACTTGAATTGAAATACTATAAATGTGCCGCTCTTTCAAAATTATTTGAAAACATTTTACTCAATGTTGTTTTAGCTTTATACTGAACTAAAACGTTTTCTGCTTAGAAGACTGGTGTGTATATTACTTTAGACCAAGTAAAAAAAGTGTAATATTGTTGCTACTGGATGTCTTTTAAAAAATACAATAAACGCTATATAATACACTTCATAAAAAATAGCTTAGTAGCACCGAATCTCCAAAGAAAAAACGTATATCTATAATCGAATGATAAATAAATGAAGGATAAAGTCCATTTCCACTAGTTTGTTTTTTTATCCATTGGTATGTGTGTGGGCGTCCAAAAATGAGATAGTCTATACCTATTGAATAAAACAGTATAATTCAAAAGACCAATAAGACATTCCTTCAGGGCAAAAAAGATAGGCGCAGTATGAAGCCCTATACCTTGGTTTTTTGCAGTACAATTGGCCTAATATAGTTTATCGTTTCACTGAATAAGCTTAAACAATTTGAACAAAAGAAACAAATTACAGAAAACGACATCTTTTATTTCTTATTAAATTCACCGTATCATTAGAGAACAAGTTAAGGCTTTTTTTCTGAGAGAGAGATGAGAGAGAGAACAAAACAATATATGGCAAAATGAGAAGCGTCACTCTATGCTAAAACTTTAATTAAAATGAAGACGTCTGCTGTATAAATGAAATAAAGTGATCGAAAACGCCCTTCAACGGATAAAAAGTAAACCACCCACTCGAAGAAGCGACACAAAACTATCTCTCAACACACATTTGATAAATAATCAAAACTTAGCCATGATAAGCTAAATATGACACGATATAATAAAACAAACACATAAAAATTTACCTTATAAACAAGTAATACAAGACACAGTATTATCAGCAAAGATACTTATGGAAAAAAGTGGGACAGGGATACATCGCTGTACATATAACATAAACAAGTAACACAAAACAGTGTTAGTAGCAAATGAACTTATGGAATAAAGTAGAACAGGGATACACCATCTGTGTGATTCCAATATTATTCTCAACCGTAGAATTAAAGAACAACAACAAACTAAAACTAACAAGAAATAAAATTGGAGTTTTACTTCATATGAAAATGTCATTGATTCCCTCTGAATAAACGAATCATTTTTCCACATATACATATTTATGTATGGTAAGCATTTATAAAATAATATTAATCAGGATATACAAACTGGTCATATACTTGCATATATATTCATTCTTATGTACGACAAAAGATCATGTTAATCAAAATAAATAAGCTGATTATATATTCACATATACATACCTGTATTTGCCATATGTTTGTAAAATCGTATTAGTCAAAACACTGGCCCGGCATGGCCAAGCGCGTTAAGGCGTTTGACACGTAATCCGAGGGTCGCGGGTTCGCATTCCGGTCGCACCAAACATGCTCGCCCTTTCATCCGTGGGGGCGTTATAATGTGATGGTCAATCCCACTATTCGTTGGTAAAATAGTAGCCCAAGAGTTGGCGATGGGTGGTGATGATTATCTGCTTTCCCACTAGTCTTACACTGTTAAATTAGGGACGGCTAGCGCAGGTAGTCCTCGAATAACTTTGCGCGAAATTCAAAACAAACAAATAGTCAAAACACATAAGCTAATCATATATTCATGTATACATAGTTATGTACCGCACAAACGTGTGAACTTGTAGTAGTCAAAACACATAAACTGTCATCTTTGATTTGTTTTAATGACCATTTTATTTAAAATTTTAGATCAATTTCAGCATTTTAATTTATTGAGCCCCTTAAATTTTTCTATTCCCCTTTCCTCCAGAGTGGAAAATATGGCTACGCTACCAACCAAGCACTTAACTTGCATGGATAGTAGCTCACAGTCACCGTACGTCATTAAACACACAAGTCTTAGAAGTATATATATATATTTTTAAACTAATACAGAAGTCCATATGAGTTACTAATCAGTGATGTCGAGAAAACCCACTTGTAGAGAAATATGTATGCAAAAACGGCTCGTTTGGGTTGAGAAAATATTTTATGTAAAATATTTTCTCAACCCAAACGAGCCGTTTTTGCATACATATTTCTTATATGAGTTACTGCAGTAGAAACAACTTTGCATTAGAATGTATGTGTGTCTATATTCGGCTACACACTGGTAGTTTTGAGAAAACGACAGTATGTAAACTATATATGTATGCTTCACTAAGGTGCTAAAGTCTGACCTTTACCTCTCACCAGGTGCGCTAGTGATAAACTCTTTATATATACATATATATATATAATGAACAATATAATTCCAAATCGTTTTATATCTGTTCACAAACTTGGCAGATCAAAGAAACATAATTTTAATTTTCATTATGGAAGGTATCTTAGATCTTAAAATCCATCCAACTGTAGAGTTCGAGGGCTATGTGGTCCAGTTCTTCAATACTGGTGGACTTCATAACTACAAAGAAAGTGGATAATGTCTTCTGAGTGATCTCACGATCCGATGAAAAGGCTGGTGTGGTAACCAAAGTTGTTCTACACCTGAATCGCTCCTCGACTCTCTCGAAGCTGTGTACATACAGTTACGACAGAAAGTGTTCATACTCCTGCGTCCCGAGTAGTTTTTCGCTCATAACTTAAAAAGTATCACGATTATGTTAATAGACGTATAAATATATTATAAATATTATTATAACACGCATCTACATAAATTATTTTTATGTAAATTAAACGATAAATAAACTGTTTATAAACAAATAACCAAAAATAGGAGGAGCAGAAAGTGTTCGTACATTTCAAAACGTGTTAAAAAACTGATATTCCCGTAAAAATTTTGCGAATAAACTACATTATACCATTCCAAAACTAGACACTTGGTTCATAATTATTGGAATTTAGCCAGCAAAAAATTTACTTCCGGCAATTTAGCGCCGTCTCCGTCTTTATTTGCTTGGTCATCATGGCGAACAGGAAACAACTGTTCAGTAATTTAAAAAACTGAATTATTGTAAAATACAAGTCTCGTGTGTCTCTTTCCAGTATTGCTACACAACGTCATGTGCCGAAATCTACTGTTCAAAGCATAATTGCCAAGTTTAATCTTACAGGATCAACTGCTAACCTCCCTCGTTCCGGACGCCCCACCAAAATTCCTGAGAGAACCAAGAGGAAGGTTCTCAGAGAAGTTAGTAGGAACCCTCGTTTAACACGCAATGATATACAGAAACTTATAAGGAAAACTAGGGTTGAAGTAAGCACCTCTACAGTTACGAACATGTTACGCTCTTCTGGGTTCAAAGCATGCCGTCCTCGTAGAACTCCATTTTTAAAGCCTGTTCATTTAGAAGCACGATTGAGGTATGCAGGAAAGCAAATAGATAAACCCTTTATCTATTGGAAGAGTATTCTTTGGTCAGGCGAGACTAAAATCGAGCTTTTCGGCCACAATGATTTTCACTATATCTTCCAAAGAACACCGTTCCTACAGTTAAACACGGAGGGGGATCGATCATGCTATGGGGTTCCTGCAGCTCTTCTGATGTAGGCAACCTTCACCGCGTCAACGGAATCATGAAAAAAGAAGAGTACGTTGATATATTAGGCACTTATATCAAGAATGATGCTCGGAACTTGCGGTTTGGGCGTCGTTGGATCTTCCAGCACGACAATGTCCCTAAGCATACATCGAAATATGTGCATCCTGGTTGCAGAGGAACCATATAAGCGTTCTGGAGTGGCCATCGCAGTCACCCGATCTCAACCCAATTGAAAACGTTTGGCATAAGTTGAAGACCAGGGTTCATCAGCGTCATCCGGAAAACTTGCAAGAGTTGGAGGCCTTCTGTAAAGAAGAATGAAAGAAAATACCAGTCGAGTACTGACAAACGATCATGGATGGCTATGAGGAGAGATTGCGCCAAGTAATTCACCTGAAAGGCTATACAACTGACCATTTAAGTAGACGCACGAACACTTTCTGCCCCTCCTATGTTTGGTTATTTGTTTATAAACAGTTTATTTGTCGTTCAATTTACATAAAAAAATTTTGTAGATGTGTGTTAGTATAATATTGATAATATACTATACTTTCATTATTTTAATCATGATACATTTTAAGTTATGAGGAAAAAACTACTCACGACGCAGGGATACAAACATTTTCTGTCGTAACTGTAGTTGACGTTTCACTTGCACTATCCACTACTTTTCTAGATGTCTAATCCACTCGCTAGTAACTTTTTAAAGTGTTTCTCTTAATTTCTCTCAGTAATCTATGTGCCTGATCCTTTTACACTGGATTTTTTTCACCCATTGATCAGTAGAAGGTGTAAAGTGACGTTTTACAGTTTTCTATGGCTGATCTTCCTTTACTGGATATTTCATAGCATCACCTCTTGTACAGGTGACTTATGTTGTTTATCTAGATAAAAATCATTCTAGATTTTGTTGCGTGCCTTTGCGTGGAATATTTAGATTACTTTTGCAATTGATCTTTGTGTGTGTTTATGGATCTTGACTCGCTCACCATGGTTGGTGTTTAACATGTTGCATATCTCCTTCCGAATGGTCCTAGCATCCCAAGTTGATTCGTAGTCTTTTGTTTTTAAATACTGACAATGGATAGCCATGTCTTACGAGTTCTAAATCTTTGATATTAACGTTATTATGAACTGGGTATATTAATTTTTTTGCATATCCTTTCCCAAAGCACACTACACGAAAACAAGTCAGATGGTAATTATGATACATCCTGTTCCAATAAACTCCAGGTATTATTATTTGTAATTGGACAAGGTCCTGGAGATATTGTAGTTTTATTTGATATTATATTGTATATTATATTAACTTCTTAGGTGGAATGTTTTACAGCTGTTATATGGAGCAGAGTGATTGGTCAACAGATAGAAAATTTTATCCTGAGCGTAGTTTTGGCATTTTATATAAGATCCATCTCTTTCAATGAATGATCAGGATTTACTGTAGCGTTCTTGTCTGAATGTTTTCTTCCAGTTGTTCTGTTGAACATGTGTACGTAATTTCTTTCAATAACCAACAAAGCAGTTTTCGGTTTATTTTCGTTTTTTTAATTCAAATTTAATATTAATCTTATTTTTGCGTACAACAAAGTAATAGCTATTTCCACTGGAAGACCAGACTTTATCTAGTATTTATTTCTCCACCTCCAACAATCAATGCATTTCCCCTACCAAAGAGTAAAGTGACCTCCCCCAATGGTTCAGAAGAAGCCTGTAGGTTTATAGCGAAAAAAACTGAGTTTCCAAACCCGTGGAGGGAAGAGCACAGCAACAGATAGCCTATTGTATAGCTTTGTGTTTAAATACCAGGCAAATAAATCATAGCACTAAATCCACGATCATCTAGTTGCTGCCTAGATTAGATAGCTATTGTGCTTGATTCATCCTTGGAACGTATATAAATCAATGCTATTTATCAACTGATATTTTTATTTTTCAGTGTGAAATTAGATGTTGAAATTACTCTTTCGTTTATTAAGAGATATTCACACTAAATTTTTTGGTTATTACTGCACTTTCCTTCAAGTTTTAGTCCTGTTTTTTTATTATTGTTGTTTGGCTTATTGCCAACAGTTCAATACGTGCTCTTACAATACCCCCGCTAGTACAGCGGTATGTTTCCCGATTTACAACGCTAAAATGAAGGGTTCAATCCCCTCGGTGGGCTCAGCAGATAGTCCGATGTGGCTTTGCCATAAAAAAACATATATGCTTCTACAAGCTTTTATGAAGACCATATGCTGAGGCAGTGCGCTATCCCCAAACCATTTCTTTTGCGTGGGTGGGGAGTCAGTTCCAGTTCTAAAAGTGCTGTTTTCAAATTATTTAGATTATTTTATTAGATTATACCTCGAGTAAATAAAACAATCTTTATTATTTGTGTATAACTTACGTTAGAAAAACAGAAAGTTTAAGACTGTATCTGATTTCAGTATGTTTTCGTCTGTTAAATTTGAAATAAAAGATTTTTGTAAAACATACCTCCCCCAATCTTTTATGTGTGATGCTTCTGGATCACAAGATAAGTTTAACCAGATCCTAGAAGTTCAGTGCTCCCTTTCTCACATAATAAATTATCAAAGAGCAGTATCTAATAAAATAAGTTTAAATGATGTTCAAAGTTTTATCTGCAATTCTAGTTGGAAAGAAGAATGTAAACATCAGTGGTGAGATTTGGAGATTAAACATACACAGATACGCAATTAGATAAACACACAAATGAGTGACAATCATCTGTTAAAATAGATTGATTTTTCTGCTTTCTTTTATTTGTAGTTCATGTAACCTCTAGCTTGTCTGAAGTGTAAAACATTGTGTAATAAAATTGATAAGTTATGAAGAGTTGATCACTTCGACTAACATCTTAGACAAATAATTCATTTCAAAGTTGAGCCAAAAAACGGAAACTGCCACTTTTAATTATTCCACACAACCTCTGTCGACAAAAAGAAAAAGATACACAGTTATTCCATAATGAGCTATGAATACAATGTTCCTTTGATACATAGCTCGAACCACAAAACAGAAGTAACATTACGCGGTGATTTTCGTTTATTGAGAAATAATTTACTTCGTGCATTAACCAAACATTCCGCGTGTCCTACAGGAAAGTGAAACTGACTACCAATCATATTTTCAACTTGGGGTAGACGTAAACGTTGTAAATATGAATTTTTTTCTATGTAGGCAATATAAACAAATATATATTTTTCATCAGAATCTATCTTTCTCTCCTTGTCTGTTGGCCAGCTTTAATCCATGATTTTTGTCTATTGACAAAAGTAATGTTACAACTATCTTACGTTTTAAAATGATGTTATGGAAGGGCCTAAAATATTAAAATATCTGTTAACCGTCATGACAAAATAGGCTTCATTAGATAAAACTCTATTTTGTCCACAACTGATTGAACAATGCAGTTTGTTTTATACTCAGGTGGCATACACTAAAAACAAAAAGTCTAAAAGCCAACCTGTAGCCACCTGTCGGTAATACCAACAGCTTGTTATCAGAGAGAATGACGTAAACTTGTATAGTGTATATGGAGTATGGAGTATGCACATTTGCAGTATATTCGTAAACTAACTTACAAATATCAAACCCGACTGCAGGAGATTGCCCGTTCTCTTGCCTCTAATGGCAAAACTTTAAAGGCGGATCCATCATATGTGGATTTTCACTTTGCCTTCCTCCTGTAAAATTTCTTCAAATACTCATGCTTAACCTAAACGTCTGAACAAATACGAAAATACTTATAGTTCTTATGAAAACTATTAGGCTTGTAATAACAGCTTAAATAAAGTATATTTCCTATAAATTAAAAGGCAGTACAAAATAGTTTCTCTGGATTAATGCCAAGCGAATGATCTTAACTACTCGTATACTAAGTTGACAGTTAAGATTATAAAATCAGAAGTAAACAGATATTGCCGTTTATCAGTTTAATTACTCAAAAGTAATCAAATAGTTAAAGCAAACAGTGTGTGATCAAACTCATAATGATAACCCAGGTTTCCTCTCCGATTTAAAAACAACAACAAATACAAAAAAACTTAAATTATGTTCTATAAATAGTTTTGTGTGTTTACAAGTTATAGTTTCACTTCTTATCTTATTAGAACGGAAACATTTATTTTAATGATACTGAACTGCTTGTTTGTTTAAGAGTAAAGACACATTGAATTGTATTCTGTTTACCGCAAGGAAACTAAATCCATTTGTAGCATTCTAAGTCCAAGAACTACCGTTGTTCTGTCGGGGGGCCAATAGTAACTTGTAATTTTTTAATGCCTCCCGCTAGTACAGCGGTAAGTCTACAGATTTACAACTCTAAAATCAGATGTTTCGATTCCCCTCAGCGGGCTCAGGAGATATCTCGATGTGACTTTGCTATAAGAAAAACACACACAACTTTTTCATAACTAGAATATAAAATATTCTTTATATAAAAAATAACAACACGAAGTCACAAGTTCCAACAAAAATCAGAAGTGCTTTGTAACAATGGATTGCCGTTACAACACTTACTCTCTCGTGTCCACAGCCCACCGCTAGTACAGCGGTAAGTCTACAGAGTTATAATGCTAACATCAGGGGATACGATTCCCCCTCTGTGGGATCAGCGGATAGCCTGATGTGGTTTTGCAATAAGTCTAAGAAAAACACAAACATCATCTTAATAGTTAATTTTATTCAATGCAATATAAAAATATGATTTTATTTTAACGGTAAAAATTTCAGAATCCGTTTTACAATATTTTACCTTCACTGGTTGTAAAATGAAATTACTTTTATTCCAAACGAACATGATTCCGCAGCTTTGATAATATAATCATACTTTGAGAAATATTCAAGAAAGTTATGTTGCTATAGTACGAGGTATTGGCAATGATATCTATTGTATTATATCTGACATTTTTACACTTTCAGTTCCACAACACTTATACATGTATGTTTTAACACATTCACTTTTACAAACATGTATGTAATACCTTTATTGCATCAATACCTTTTTAAATACAGGATGTTTAGAATAATACAAAATGAATCTAATCGCAGACACCGAAATCTGTAAGCCCCCTGTCTTAGGTCTAATATTAGTTAAGCCTTTACTAAGTACAACCTATATTCAATAAAAATATAAACTTAACAATGCAATTTGTCTACGTTTTTTTATTTGTTTAGTTAGGTTTAAACCATACTTAATACTATCAAGAAATAAACTCGTTATGTTATCCTACAATTCAATTTTAGATCTTTTCAAAATGTTTGATAAGATTTTAATATATTGTGGAAAATGTCTATTAAAATGTATTAACATTCGTTCGAAGAAGGGCCCGGCATGGCCAGGTGGGTTAAGGCGTTCGATTCCTACTCCGAGGGTCGCGGGTTCGAATTACGGTCGCACCAAACATGCTCGCTCTTTCAACTGTGGGGGCATTATAATGTGACGGGCAATCACACTATTCGTTGGTAAAAGAGTAGCCCAAGAGTTAGCGGTGGGTGGTGATGCCTAGCTGCCTTCCCTCTAGTCTTATTCTCCAAAATTAAGGACGGCTAGCGCAGATAGCCCTCGTGTAGCTTTACGCGAAATTCAAAAACAAATCATTCGAAGAAAAAGTTCGCTCGCATGCGCTGTTAGATTGTAAGGTGAGCGTACTATTTCAAGATATACAAAAGTTGAGTATTATTATAATAGATCATTTTGTACTAATAATTACTAATCCTGGTATTCATACCTTATTGATAAAAATTTAGAAAAAGCTAGCATTTTTTATGGATTTTTGCTTGTGGTGACATTTAATAGATGGTGCAGGAGTTTGGGTTACATACATAGATACTGGCATACACGCTATTATAGTAAGGTTAAGACCTTAAGTTCTCTGAACAAATATAAATGTACATGTTAACGCCTTCAATTCTACAAACGCGTATGTATATATGTATACATTATAAATATAGATGTACGTATGTTGTTATCTTCTGGTACAGCGGTAAGTCTACGCATTTACAACACTAAAATTAGGGGTTCCATTCCTCTCGTCAGACTCAGCAGCTGTGGCTTTATAATAAGAAAAACATAACTTAAGTATGTTGAGCAAAGATTTCGAAGTTGCTATGATGTTGTAATTCACTTACTATGATGTTGTAACTCTCTTAGTATTACATGCTTTATATAGATCGTACAGAAAACAAAAGTTCTAGCGAAACAATATTTTTAAAAATTTGGATAATTTAAAAAGTAAAACACAGGTAAGGGTTTCCTTGCTTATTAACTTTACCCGAGAAATTCCCTATTCTACAATTTAAAGCAGAAATGTTAAGATTCGTTTAACTAAGTTCAAAAATATTAATCACCACGACTTTATCATTAAGTGTGTTTTCTATATGATTTATTAATTGTGTTCGCAGCATTTTACAATTTTGATAACGTAGACAATCTTTTGACTATGATGTGGCAATTTAGACTAAAATATTCAAAACATAATTATATCAATATTTAAAAAAATATAATATATCTTGATATTCTTGTTACCCGGATTTAGCACATCTGAAGAAAGTGGATTCAATTCACCGTTGTGCAACTGTAAACTAAGGGAAAAACAACTAACATTAGCTTTATACATCTGATAAAATTGTTCAACATATGCTTAAATTACTTAAACGTTATAATCTGGGAAAGTTGGAAGCAACTGGGAATAATGAAATCATTACGTTTGTAATAACGTATTAAACCGTATTTGGACCTTGCATGGCCAGGTGGTTAGGGCGCTCGACTCGTAATCTGAAAATAGCGAGTTCAAATCCCCGTCACACCAAACATGCTTGGCCTTTCAGCTGGGAAGGTTGCGTTATATGTGACGGTCAATCCAAATGGGTGGTGACGACTAGCTGCCTTCCCTCTAGTCTTACACTGCTAAATTTGGGACAGCTGGTGCTGATAGCCCTCGTGTAGCTTTGCGCAAGTTAAAAAAAAAACAAAACAATTAAACCATTATTCAAGAACAAAGAGATTAATAAAAGTATTAATTTTGTGAAACTGTTAGAATAAACTTGAAAACTAAGGATCAGTTACTACCAAGAAAACATTTACCCATGGTTCTTAAGTCTCACGAGTAAAAATTAAAATCGGTGAAGCAATAAACGTGTCATTTACTTTATTATTATTATTATTTTTACTGATTTTTTTTAAATATGGCTCAATGTAAAATTATATAATATATATGCTCATATGATTTTTTTTCATTAAACCCTTTAATATTAAACTTGAGACTGCGTTCTTCTGAGAAACATAGTTCAACTTTCTCCATCCCTAGTAATTTCTTGAAATGAATTAACTTACAGATAGCGCCCTCTCAGTGGCACAGCGGTATTTCCGCGGACTTACAACGCTAGAAATCTGGTTTCGATGCCCCTGGTGAGCAGAACACAAATAGCTCACTATGTAGCTTTGTGATTAATTTCAAATAAACAAACTTACAGGTAGATTTAGACAGTCAAAGTAGTGAAACGATACGTTTCTAGTCTGTTTGTGTGTGTGTCGGGGGTTATGTCATGTAACACCCTAAAACAATATTGCTTGAAACTAGTAGCATGTAATCTTATAAAAGTAATACATAGGTTTGTCTGTGAAATACCAATACGTGTTTTATCATAAACCATTTTTATTTGTTTTGTTTTTTTCATCCGAAATCAGTAAATAGGGGATTGGTAAAAGTAAACTAGTAAAACATAAATAAAAGCCACTGATAAAAGAAAAACATATTTTTTGACTTAAAGGACGAAATACAACTCTCAAAAAGACAAGTTAATCCATGAGAAAACGAAATAAATTCCAAAACTGTCAGAATGTTACAATAAAAAGATAAATGTGCCATTATGTTTGCCAGATATCAAACATTGAAACTGTTTCAGCCCACACTCAGAAAGAACTATAAAGAGAGGATAACCTGGTGCTTTTTATCATTTCTAATAGTTTTGTCTCTGTCTTTAGAAAAGGTTTGCTGATACCAAGGTAGGACTACTGTTTGTTTTTATTTATTTCTGTTAAAAACGATACATTAATCAACAAATTTAAACAGTAAGTATTTTGACATAAGTGCAATTAAAATGTCTTTATGAGATGTAATTTTTCAGTGATTTATGATAAGCCAAAATGTATATGAAATATCATCATGGAAAACACTTAGCTATCGATTTTGTTGTTCCTAGAAAATGTATATATAAAAAGAAACGTGGTAATCAGTATACGATAGGCCTAGCATCGGCAGGTGGTTAGAGGCGCTAGACTCATAATCTGAGAGTCGCGGGTACGAATTCCCCTCACACTAATTATGCTTGCCCTTTCAGCCGTGGAGTGTTATAACGTTACGAGCAATCCAAACTATTCATTAGTAAAAGAGTAGCTACTTTGTTGGCGGTGGGTGATGATAACTAGCTGCCTTCCCACTACTAAATTAGGGACGGTTAACACAGATAGCCGTCGGGTAGCTTTGCGTGGAATTCGAAAATCAAACAAACAATCAATATAAGAACGTCATGATGAGGAAACTTTAGCTACGATGGTAAATAAAATTCCCCAGCTTATCTAAACTTTAATAAAACAATCTTATTTAGCAAAAACATAAGTCGTTCCAGTTAAAATCTGCCACAAAAATTATGATGAAAATTCAAATCTTGTATTTTAAAGTCATGACAATCAGTTAAGTTCTAAAGTACGAGTTTAAGAGGCATAGATATTTAAAGCAAATGAAGGCTTATTTATCGTAACCATAATTTTTGTTTAGTATAAAATTACTACGTTAAATGCATATAAGAACAGAATACATTTCAAATTTCTTTAGCATCTTTATACTTGGTTATTGATTTTTAGACTTCGACTTGAATATATATATATATATATATATATACTCATTTGACACAAACTGCAAAATCTCTCTAGACGCTACAAATGTAGCTTTAATTGTTGCATGGGCCGTTGCTCCAGGTGAGACAATCAAACATTGTAAAAATAATATTTTGTTAGAAAATAAATTTTTCCAAAACAGTGTTATTGTTTTCACCTCTCAGTGGCTCAACGGTAGGTCTGAGGGAATTTGTTTATGAATTTTGCGTTAGCCGTCCCTAAATTAGCAGTGTAAGATCAGAGGGAAGACAACTAGTCATCACCACCCACCGTCAACTCTTGGGCTACTCTTTTACCAACGAATATTGGGATTGACCGCACATTATAACGCCCCCACAACTTAAAGAGCGAGCATGTTTGGTGTGACGGGGACTCGAACCCGCGACCCTCAGATTAGGAGTCGAGTGCCTTAACCACCTGGCTCACACCTCTAAAAACTGGTTTCGATATTCGTAGTGTAGCAAGTGATTGCGCCTAACAACAAACAAACAATTGTGTTTTATTATTATCATTTCAGGCAACATGGAAATTAAGCTAGCCTTTTTCTTAGTTCTGCTACTGACTATTACTGCAGCATGGTGCAATCCATTAGCTAAGACTCTCAGAGGTGAGTTATAGTTTCATTCTGGTTTTGTGTTCTCTTCTTTTCTCGATGATTTTAGAACTCGTTATTTTTTAAATCATACAATACATAAAACCATGTATAGCCAAGACTCTTATTGTTAATTGTAATACATTATTTAACCTTTCAGAGTAAAGTTAAATGGCTAAGTTTTGTTTTTAGTTCTGCGTACTTGTGTTCTGCCATTATTTGTATACAAAAAAGTTGTGTTAATTAATAACTGAAAACCGTGTACAACTTGGTCGAGGACTTAAAATTTCATAAGCGGATATTTTTGATGCAATCTTCACGTTTTATTTACGGAGAAAAATATAAAACAGGCTTAAGAAAATTAAGTTAATTTGGTTACAAATATTTTAATCGTAAGAGTAAATTAAGAAATATAACCATGCTTTTATCAACCATTTATATACTAGTAGCTAATTTTTATTATTATATTATTTGTTACATTTTTTTAAACTTCTAGGGCTTGCTTTTGTTTAAGAGTAATGGTTTAATAATGTTTTCGATAGATCTTCTATTTTTCAAAATTTTTTCTGATCATTTCGTAGATTAGTCACAAAGAATATGACATTTTGGTATAAAAGATATATATTTCTAGTACATTCTGCATTAATCTTCACAGACCGTAACAGCAAGCCATACAAAGTTGTGTGTTACCTGGGTAGTTGGGCCAACTACCGCTGGGGAGATGGAAAATACAAAATTGAAGATATCGACCCTTTTATCTGCACTCATCTTATCTACGGATTTGCTAAACTGGATCTCAATAATAAGATCGCTGCATATGATCCTTATCTAGACTTGGTTGAGAACTGGGGTTTGGGTAAGTTTATGTATTTCGTATCTTCTGTTTACTTGAGGTCAGGCGTAGCTTACTCGTTAGCTTGCCGGAATTTTAGAGAGTGTAGTTTTATCCTAAACATTATTCAGAATCACTTGAAGTTTATTGCTGTTATTAATACCAGATGTACTTCCGCAGGGTCCTCGATAGCCTTTTGTTTAAAGGGTAAATAGAATCAAAATTAGAAGTAATAAATGTTTTTATTTCTTGGTCTTGAAGTTCATATTTCATGTTGTGTTGTAGCCTACAGAGTGCATAATTCTTCTCGTGATTTTATAACATGTGCATATTTTACTAACGTCACGACAATACAAATTTCAACGCTAAGCGTCTCTTATATGACGTCATTTAATGTGTCTAATAACTGACCGATAGACATCACACTACTGTACAGTGATGAGAGTAGTTAAAACAAGTGGCCCTTTCAGGTGAACTTTGACCCTTTTTCTGGGAAATTATTTTATCTTCATGGAAAGTAGTAGGAGCCACCATTATTTCTTTTTCTTGTAACTCTCATTAATATCACTAAAAGTGGCGAAAAGATTTAAGAACATTTTGCTGTTAATCTATTAATGAACTTCATATCGTGATTTTTTTCGAAAGGAGATCAAAGACCGCCTGGAATGGTCCTCTGTTTTAACCAGTCGCACCACAATACAGTAGTGTATTCTCTGTCTGTCAGTTAGCAGACGTTAAATTGACTCACGTGAGGCATTTATGTTTTTTATAAAACAAATGTTAACATATTTCCAAATAGACAGTTTACTTCTAATAAAGTTAAGAATAAACAAACATTATTATCTAGTGTCTCTGACAGTTAATTTAAGGTAAAGATGTTATTTTTATAAATATTTATGACACTTTTTATCAGAGTTCATTGTACTGCTGAAAAGCCCAACTCTGAAGTGTTGCCTTTATAGTGACAACGTAAAAAAAAAAAAGATAAAAGAGAGGTAATTTGCTTCTCATTTTGTGGACTCTGATGGGTTAGTAACTAGCGTGCTTGCGCTGTGAACCCGATGGTTTCTGTTTTGCGTCCCGTTAAAGCAGAGTGTGTGTGTGCCGAGTGTGTGTGTGCTAAAAGAATGAAGCTCATTTCTACTATTTAATCAGACGGAAGAGACCAAAGAATTGTTGGTGGGTGCTGTTGACTATATGTCTTCCCTTTAGTCTATCAATTCCAATTTACGATCAGCTATGCATAGATAACTCTTGTGTAGACGCAGGTGCGCAAATAAGCTCTGTTTGTTGTTTGAAGAACTACTCGCAGGATTACTGTCGTTTCGAGAAACCATAGAAAACGAAATCGAATTTGTTTTATAACTGGTGAATTAGTCTCTAAGAAAAGCATAAAAATTTCCTTCAGTATAAAAATAACTCTGGAATTTTCCCTGACATCTGCTTTAATAACAATAATCTTCAAATGTACGTATTTTGGTCTCACTTGTGATAATACAATAACTTACAATTTAACAAGCATCATTTATACTAAATGTTGATAAAGCTTTTGTGTTTGTAGTTAAGCACAAAGCTACACAATGGGGCTATCTGTGGTCTGCCCACCACGAGTATCGAAAAATGGTTTCTAGCTGTGGAAGTCCGCAGACATGCCGCTGTGCCACTGGGTGTTGTTGATAAAGAAGGAATTATCTAATAAATATTTGCTTTATCATAAACAAAACAAATCACACCAAAGATTTGCCAAAATATTGTATCCACTTTGCAATAAAACAACTTCTTATAAGCTCTTTAGCTGTAGTTTTTCATGAGCATAGTAATCAGTCTGACGGCCATAAAGTTCCATGGTGGGCACAGTACCGATAGCTTTGTTCTTAACTACAAACAAACAAATATTTTATCATAATGAGTATACTTGCCGTGTTTCCTGTGGTTCACCAGACAGCCTCTTGTGTATCTTTGTGCTGAAAAAACAAACATGTCGTATTTTAAATTTCTCTATCAAACGATTTATTTGTAGCATATGTTAACTTTGGCTTTACCTGTTTTTTCCCTTTTTTGTATAAATACTCAGTGGTTTATATATATTTATATATACTGTTATTGACAGTGGTAGATTCATATAAAAATAACAAATTATTTGCGAAACTTCCTGGAAAACAACAACCAAATTTCCAGACTTTGTTTCGATTAACATATTTTTTTCTCAATGTTCAAATAAAACCTCCCATTCAACTCTGATAAATTCCAAACTCCATTAACACTCTCCCAATTATGGGATACCACATGTGCATTTTAAAAATCTAAACGTAATTCCTTATTCTGGGTGATTTCCTGGATGACTATGCCACATTTGTTGTAACCTCATGAAACTAGTCTTCAGGTATCCACAACGCCTCTGACCCCTATATGAAGGCTCAAATTTGAAAATCTTTAAACTTTGAATGTGTGTTATTATTTTGAACTGTTCCCCTTGTAATAAAACCAATTGTCAAGTAAATAAATTTGGCCTAAGCCCGACAATCCCAATAAAATCACCGACTTCACATTTCTAGAGGCCTTTCACAATTCTACTGAAACGTTTTTCGTCTTTATTCTATGGGGCCAATGGTTCAAAAATTAAGTAAACGAAGTGAAACTGAACTACTGTATAACTATTTATACAGTAGTTTAATGTTCCTTTAATATGGAACATTGAAATATCTCGAAATTTGATAAACACTTTTGTTTCCTTTGTTCGTGTGAAAGGAGACCAAACCATGACCGAAGAATAAATTGTGAGGGAACTCAAAAATACTCTCCACAATCACCGTTATCAAAGATAGCACTTTAGTGTAACCAGTTCTATTGAAATGTTAAATTACAATAAGTAACATGAACAGGCGAAGAACACTAAAACTTTACGTCGTGTTTGTTACCTTCAGGTGCATTTAAAAGATTCAACGACTTAAGAAAAATAAATCCTGAGCTAACCACCATCTTGGCCATTGGCGGTTGGAATGAAGGATCAGTAAAATATTCCAATATGGCAAGAGATCCAGCCAAAAGAAAAATATTTATCGATAGCTGTGTGGAATTTCTTCTTAATCACAACTTCGATGGATTAGACATGGATTGGGAATATCCTGCTAATCGGGGTGGAAGGCCAGAGGACAAACAGGATTTTGTCACACTGTTGAAGGTAGTGTCTGTGTTTGATATGTCTCTAATTTCTTCTCGAAGTATTATTTTGTGACCTATAAAAGGCATTTACATGATGGAGCTGAATGTTACAAATGGTTAGCATGCCGTACAGTGAGCCAACATGCTATTAATCACGTTCAATTAGCGCAAAACAAAATCGCTCTCCGCACTTTGTGGCTATGGGTCCTTTATGAGTGACAGTCAAATACAAGTTCTTTTTCCAATCTATCAGTTCAAAATTGTGTGAAAATGACACAGACAGCCTCTTTGAATAGGTCTGTGCGAACGTTCGAAAACACAAACAATTTACGTGATACTGAGAAACCCGTATATTTAGTCTTATGTAAGCTTTGAATCAGCGTCAAAAACAAGATACTAATAAGCTCTAGTACATGATTATGTTCTTAAAATAAAACATGTCTCTATTTTCAAAATTTACAGTGAAATAATAAAATATTACACTAAAAAACTACATTAGTAGACAAGCAGAATATTAAAGTAATTGAATAATTTACCAGTAAGAAATGGCTGCCACTATACAGCAAATAGTACACTGTGGTTCATGTTTGCACTGGTACAAATTTTATGACGTAATTTTCGTGTTCAGTATTTTGTGGTAATTGTTGCTTTCTTTCCTAATGTTCTGAAAATATAACTTTGATAAATGCAGAAAACTGTGAAATGGAATTATCAATAGCTACATCATTTTACCGGCAGTAGAATGTTGTACAACCTTTACTTCCTTTTATGTACCTTACGTGAATAAGAAACCAGCATGGCCAGGTGGTTAAAGCACTCGACTCGTAATCCGATGGTCACGGGTTCGAATTCCCATCGCACTATACATGCTCGCTCTTTCAGCAGTGGGGGCGTTATAATGTTACAGTCAATCCCACTATTCGTTAGTAATAGAGAACCCTAAGAGTTGGCGGCGGGTGGTGATGACTAACTGCTCTTCCTCTAGTCTTACACTAATAAATTAGGGACGACTAACGCAGATAGCCCTCATGTAGCTTTGCGCGAAATTCAAAACAAACAAACGTAAAAGAGAGACGTGCTTTTTATTATTGAAATTGAAGTTTATATTGAAAAATGATAAACATCTATTTTTTTATTTAATATCGTCATTTTTTCGCCCAAACGTGATATAGAATCTTAATCTGTTGTTTGATTCACTACTCCTGCTGCAATGGTCCGGCATGGCCAGGTGGTTAGGGCACTCGACTCGTAATCAGAGGGTCGCAGGTTCAAATTCCGTCCCACCAAACACGCTCACCCATTCAGCCGTGGGGGCGTTATAATGTTACAGTCAATCCTACTATTCGTTGCTAAAGGAGTAGTCCAATAGTTGGCGGTGGGTAATGATGACTAGCTACCTTTCCTTTAGTCGTACACTGCTAAATTAGGGAGGCTAGTGCGCGAAATTCAAAAACAACTCCTGCTACAACATACTAGTTGGAAGAGGTCGTCGGAACCTGACCCTCCTGGATATATAAACACTAATAACCAAATAACTATGAGAGAGAGAGAGAACATATTAATTTCGCCGAGTTGAAAATGTACATCTAAATAAAACAAATTGCTTTTGTATTCGTAGTTGCGTTGGCAGAGACGGTTAATATTACCGCCAGGTAAAGATAGCCTGATATTGACAATTAGAGCGATATTAAGAAACACAGTTAACAATATGTATAGATATAGTTTCCATAGGCATAAAGATTCGTTTCATATTTGCGTGTGTTTTATTTTTAAAATATTGTATTTGATCACAGACATTCAGTCTTCTTCGCTAAAATTATTCGATATGTAGCAAGCATGTGTTTTGTTAAATTGGTAAATTATGTAACAATAACTTATTCAATATTATATTTGACACACATTAAATATATATATATTATAATTGTCACTCATTAAATATATATATATATTATAATTGTCACACATTAAATATATATGTATTATAATTGTCACACATTAAATATATATGTATTATAATTGTCACACATTAAATATATATATATTATAATTGTCACACATTAAATATATATGTATTATAATTGTCACACATTAAATATATATATATTATAATTGTCACACATTAAATATATATATATATATATCGAATTTAAACCTCTTACTCTATCAGTTGACTTTATTGTAGTTTAATGTATCTGAAATACAAACGAAAGGAATGAGCTAAATCAAGAATGAAACAATAAGAGTTAACTTTTAGGTTGTCATGGTAATCTACCATGACGTCTCTCCACCTTTTCTCACACGTATCTTTATTTAGTTACTGTAAGTCTACTACCAACGAGGAAAGGTCCACATTTTGAAAGCACCATGACTAACCAAGGAATAATCTGAAAAATAATTAATTAATTAAAGTTCATCTAATTTTAATGTAATATTCTCTTAGTTTAATTTCATCTTTATTTTTTTGTGTGGATGGGGAACAATGCAGTTTCTATTTATATTTACCGAGAAATTTTCTGAATATAAGTTTCTCTCATAGGAGATGAAGCAAGCTTTCTCTCCACATGGTCTTCTACTGACTGCCGCCGTCTCTGCTGGAGTTAAAACTATTGAAACAGCCTACGACATCCCTAAAGTTTCACAGTAAGTTAATATAATTCTCTTTACGATAAGCATTAACACTTATTTGCTTCCACCTTTTGTACAAACTTCGAAAAGCACAAATATTTTACCCAAGATTAATGTTTCTCACAACCAACTATGTTCATTAAGATTTGATGATCTGCTAAATATGAAAGTGGTTTAAATAATAAAAAAATTGCATAATTGTATATAAAACGTGTCGTTTGTGGTACAGTAAGTTTTATTGTGCCTAATAAAAGGTATCGAGTATCTTAATGTCTCTTAATGCCTGCGAAACGAGTAACTTTAAAAGTACTTTTGTTACATTTTAGGGTCATGTGTGTCTAAAATTGAATATCTTCTGGGTTGTTGTTTTTTTTTCGTTTACACTGCGCAATATAACAACATGTTCTTATTTTGTCTGCTTTAGTTGGAAAAGTTTCGAGCATTTACACGAAAAATTAAAAATAGCCAAGAAACCATATTTATTGTAGGAAACATATATCTTCATTTCCTTATTTTTCAAATTAAAAGTATGAGATGAAACTGCAAAGAAAGATGACTATAGTAAACCATCAGGTCGCTTGCATTAATTTATTATGAACCTTTCCGACAGGCCTTGTTCCTTAGGCTAAAACATAAACTCTGTTTAAAGCAGTACACGAAAGTAAACCACTTCTGTATGTATTAATTGTTACAGTGATAAACTGGCAACAGGAGATGGAAGGATTTATAACCATCGCAAAAGACGATCACCTTCTCAATCGTGGGGGAGTTACAATGTGATGGTCAGTCCCTTTATTCGTTGGTAAAGAGTAGCTCAAGATTGAGTGAGTAGTGTTTACTAGCTGGCTATCACTTAAAAAATTGGGGCAACTAGTACAGATAGATGTGGAAAAGCTTTGCGAGAAATTAAACAAGCAAACAGTTCCCAAGGGTGAACAATTATTATTCCAAAAACAGATTTTAACAAGTGTTGGCAACGAAACCATTTAGTATCTGCTTATACCACTTGGTGTAAAACTTCAAAAATGTTAACTTCGTGAATGCATTAAATCTCGGCATTTCTAGTAATTATTGAACTATAATTTATCATGTTCCCTCAGTAACTTAAAACTGATCTGTCTGGAAAAAAAAAAAAGTGAAACGCTTGTCAGTATATAACTACTCAAAATCTCGAGGATATTTCGAACATAAATAAACATGTGCAAACATATTAGAACAAGAGAATATTTTGTCATTCTTTCCGTTATATATATATATATATGGGACTAATTCTTCCATGCCATTACAAAATGTAAGTTAAAACGCTATGGTAATGCTTTACTGATCCCTGTTGACAACTGAATAAGCCAGGGTAAGAATACTTATATATACATTCTTTAGAATTCCCATATACTTGTATCAAGGGCATGTCGTAAGAGTTCTGCTTAAATAAACATACTGATCAAATTTAGGGTCTGAAATAACTCATGACATCCCATACAGTGTCTTAACAATACTGATAAAAAGCTATCAAGGAACAAGCATATGGTATCGATATATGATAAAATAAATCACTTTAATAGCACTACACAAATAAACAGGATAAAAACAGTGTCTAACACTACTTTGTTCTCATGCCTCGGCCCAAACTGCGTAGAGAATTGTCAGTGGAGCAAAGTATTCGCATAAAAACTTACTTGATGTTGGTCGGACATGAAATACTTCCCAAACACTGTCAAGTACAGACTAGATCATGAGACTGAGACAGGTAACTTTGAAAAGAGGAAAAAAACAGACAAAAATACCAAACTGAATGATACTGATGTTAAGTATGCAACCTTCGAAACAGAAGGAAGACTGCCACTGATCTCAAGCATGAGATTAACGATCATGTACCACATGATAGAAAAGTGTCCAGATCTACAGTATCAAGAAGACTTAACAAGAACGAAATATTTGGTCGTGTAGCAGTTTAAAAATCCTTGTTTTGGTCTTCAAATATTGTCAAGAGTCTGACATTTGCTAAAACCTACGAAACTGGACTGTTGATGTTTGGATAAGTGTGTTATGGATGCATGAGTCCAAGTTTGAAATATTTGGTTCAAAACGCAGGTTGTACATTCCACGGAAGAAACAATGAAGATACTTATATCAATGCAGAGCAGCTACAATGAAGTACTGGGGAGGCAGTGTGAGGATCTCGGGGTGTTTTCATGCTGCAGCGACAGAAGACGTTTACACTGTATGTCTAATGGTTTACGTATTATTGGTAAAGAAGATAATGACCCCAAAAACACATCCTATCTATGCAGAAATTACTTACCTAAGAAAGAAGCTGGTAGAGTCATTCAAATGATTCAATGACCTCATAAAGCTCCAATTTTTATCCCAGTTGAGCGGATCTGGGATTTGAAAGATCAAAATTTGACAAATTAAAGTTACTTCCAAAACACTTTATGGGAGTGTATTGAAGACATTTGGAGTAAAATCTCAAAAAATACTTTGTTTAAATACGTTGCAAAAATGCCTGAAAGACTGTCTGCAGTTATTGAGACAAAAGGGGACACACAAAATATTAACTGTTTGCTGAACTCAATCACTTCCATTGACTTTGTTTTGTACTAAACATTAAGATTAATAAAACTCTGATGTTCTTGTGTAATTTATTTACCTTCCACTGTCCTCTGAAAGTAGCCTGAAGCATATTTTTTATTCCGTCCTTACATTGTTGCACAGTACAGTATAATAAATAAATTTGTAACAATTCATAAACTGACGATTGAACTGTTTTTTCCCCTATTTAGTCTTCTTGATTTATACTAGCTATTGATTTCTATGTCAATCCTAGATATCTGGACATCGTTAACATCATGACATATGATTTCCATGGAGGTTGGGACAATAAAACAGGCCACAATTCTCCTTTATATCCAAGGCCAAATGAATCCCCAGAAGACCAGACATTCAACGTGGTAGAGTATCAAACTTACACATTATTGTAGTCACAATGTAATAGAACTTTGTCTATCGAAGCCACGATATAACTGAACTTTATTATTGCAGCTACGTTATGGCAAAACTCCATCATTGTAACCACGTGTTAAGACTTTATCGTTGTAGACACGAATAAAGGAAACATTATTACATTAAAAAATAATAATAATTTTACATTTTAAACCGGATGGTCTTGCCAGTGTTTTTTCGTCTATTTTATATCAGTGTTGTAAATTTAATTTTGATAATATTATCGTCCAGAAACATTTTTTTATAATTTGATAATTGCGCTTAAATGTTTATTATAAAACTATAACAGCACTTCCATTAATGACATATTTTATTTTGACTTAAACCCACATATCACTTGAAATGAAACCTAAAGTAATGAGGTTGTTGAATTGATGGTGTAAAAAATAGGATGGTTTGTGACGTATATTTACAAAACAAATTTCTGTTTTTAATTGATAAAATTTAAATGATATACGCCATCTTCAAATCTCCATACTAGTTAGTACTAAAGTCTATCCTAGGAGTAAATTCGTAATATATCGATAAAGCCACATTTCCAGCATTACTAGTTAAGCAATTACCAACCTTTTAAGCCCCTGCTATCACCTTTTTATGTTTACTTTCAATCAAGATACAAACAATTTAACCTGCGCTTCGGTAGGGAAGGTCGAAACATCACGATTGTCAGCAGTAGGATAAGTAGACAGGAACACTTTGAATGCAGCTACAAGCATAATATTGTACTACTTTTGCTGCACATTATCTATTAAAATAGTTCTAAATGGTTTCTGAATATTTCCGCGTGCCATTTGGAGATTTCCATGTTTCTTGTGCTTCGCCGTTAAGCTCGTGATGCGCTGACTGATTTCAGTGACCTTATCACTTCAAATAACTTTACGCAGCTCATTGCTAAAATATTGCAGGAAATTCCTTGTTTTCAGCCAAAACAAATTCAAAAGATTTCAGTTCAAACTGAGAAAAAGCGGATTGGGTAGGGTTTTTTTCCTGCAAAAAAAAAATGTCCCCTATTGGCTCGTGAGGAGTCTGTTAAAATTATCATTTTAGTTTTGCTTTGTTTTTCTCTAGAACGTAATATTTTACAAATTTTCCTTAGAAACTTTCTAAAACAGTATATGTTTTATATCTGACATAAATAATTTCATAAAATATTATTTTTTCATTAACAACGATAATTATAAAACGTTAGGATTTCGCTATAAATTTTTGGATTAAAAATGGAGCTGATCCAAAAAAGATAACGATGGGACTTCCTTTGTATGGACGTTGTTTTACTTTGAGTGACACCAGTAGAAATGGGTTAGATGCTCCAGTAAATGGACCGGGCCAACAGGGACCTTTCACGAGAGAACCGGGAATGATGGGATACAATGAAGTGAGTATATATGTATCAGCTATAGTATAAAACAAATCATTCAATTTTTGTTCTAAGAGGCAAAAATAAAAATAAAAATTTACCTCCAGACTATGAACTTGCCTTTATAACTGCTTACAACCGGGATGAGCTATCTTTGGTTTTATATTTTTATCTGTTACAACTGTGAGTGTATGGAACTGATAAAAGAAAAAAAAATAACGTTAAATACACATAGGACTCTATCAGTAATTTTCATATTTGTTTTAATTTTAAGTAAGAACTTATTAGAAAATCTATGATTAACGAAGTCAGGGACCCACCACCAAATTTGGATGTAAATAGTTTACAAAAATCTATTTAGAAGGGAGATTGGTCTACATGGACCTCCTATTTAAAAGGGTGTGTGTTTGTGTGTGTCTTCTTATAGCAAAGCCTCATCGGGCTATCTGCTGAGTCTACCGAGGGGAACCGAACCCCTGATTTTAGCATTGTAAATCCGTAGATTTACTAGCTGGGAGCATTTAAAAGGGAAAAGAGGTTCATGTGAGCCTCCTTTAGTAAGTGTTTTAGTTATTTTTATTAGTAACTCGTTACATCCTTCTAAAACCTCTAATTATAGTACTAATACATTTATTTTTAGCTTTGTTCCAATCTGAAAGCTGGACATGGCGAATGGACCATCGTTCGAGATCCTCATCATAAAGTTCCATACATGTATAAAGACAGACAATGGTGTGGTTACGATGATGCTGAAAGCTTTCGGTTAAAGGTATTAAAAATAAATTTAGTGTATAAATGGGACCTTGTATAGCCTTGTGGTCTGCGGATTGTGGAATTAAAACCTGACGTCGACATGCTAATTAACTTTATTACGATGTGATAATTGTGCCTTTTTTGTAATTAATCCTAACTTGAAAATATAGATGTAAATAAAGTTTCTCACCAAAGGAAAAAAGTAACATCCCATGATAGTTAAAATCACTCTGTAACATCCCATAATAATTAAAACTACTCGATAACAACCCATAATAATAAAAAATGTATAATATCCCATAAGATTGTTTGTTTGAAATTAAGCACAAAGCTACACAAAGGGCTATCTGTGCTCTGCCCACCACAGGTATCGAAACCCGGATTTTAGCAGCGAGTCCGCAGACATTCCGCTGTGCCACTAGGGAAGCATCCCATAATAATTAAGTAAAAACTATTAAAGCATACATCAATGACAAAATTATTTTATTACTACCTACAACGTTTTCGTAATTATGTTTATTTTCTGTGTCGTTTTAATTCTAAAATTCAATTTCTCTCACTTTAATGCCTGTTTATTGTTTTAAGAAACTGTTTATATAAACGCTTCAATGACGTTCCTTCTAACAAATTTTTGTAAGGTGCTCCACGCAATGCATATGCAATTTAGAATATCTGTATCCTCTAGCCCTTCAACAATTTTTACTGAGACTATTTTTCCACGTAACACTGTTTACACTGCTTGATGAAAGACTTCTTCTGCCCAAGACGTTGCAAGTAATAATAATAATAAAGTTTTGTTATATATTTGTTTTAACTTTTTTTATTCGTTATTTTTACTCGTCTTGCAGTCTTAACTACTGTGTGCTTTTCTAATAGTTTCGTACTTTTATTGCTGAGCAACGTAATATAAAATCCATTTTTGAAACACCGAATTTTAAAAAAAACAGACATTGGCTTTTATATATTTTATGCAATATGCTCTATTAAATTGTTTCGAATTGTTGACACAATCTTATGTAAGCGTTTAATATTTACTTTTAATTGTCATATCTAATCATAACACTTTCAAACTGTTAACATTGTTTCTTAAGAGGTATTTTTATACTTGCTCTTGTGGTTAAGACACTCATCTCGCGACCTGCGGGAACTGAGTTCGATTCTCATCACAAAGCATGCTTACTCTTTCAGCCATGAGTTTGTTATAATATACAGTCAATCCCAGTAATCGTTGGTAAAGAGTAGACACCATCATTCTACCCTATAAAGGTCTTTCACAACAGCTTACTCACCCCAGTTAGAAAAAAGGGCAAATAGCACTAAATTCAAATGTAAAAATATTTGTTATGACTTAAGTACACATCAGACTACAACTAGAATGAATACAACATAAAATAACAAAACCCCAGGATTGAGAAGCACTGTAGTCTACACCACCACTCAAAAATGAGGTAAAGCTAGCGCAGGTAGCTCTGTAGTAACCTTACGCTAAATTTCAACAGAGAATCGTATTCAAATGATAAACTTCTAATTTAAGTTTTGTTCCTACATCTCTCTGTGAGCTCTGAAACGGGTTTATCAAGTTCGGACATAGTGTCACATCATAAGATTTTACAGGCCATTTAAATGTAAATTGTAATGAGCTAACAGTTTTAAATCACAAAATATTTAGAGATTCACCTATTAAATTTACTAGAACTTAAGCATTGAAATATACATATACTTTATCTGTTATATATTACAGACAGAATACATTAAAAAGATGGGCTTAGGAGGAGGAATGGTTTGGTCATTGGAAACTGATGATTTTAAAGGAAAATGTCACGGACAACGATATCCACTTTTGACCATTCTGCAAGAGGGTCTGAACGGACACATTGAGCGAGTAACCACTACAAGTCGCCCAGAAGCCAGTTCTACGGCCAGCTCTAGTGGACCAAGCCCCGGAGGGTCAACTCAGTCACCACAACCGGAATCCACGATTGATGACGGTAACACCCTAGTGTGTGAAAAGGAAGGAATGTTTCGCTATCCTAAAGACTGTAGAAGGTTTTATCAGTGTGTAAGAAGCGGGTCCTCCTTCAAAATATACAAATTCGAGTGTCCTTTCAAAACCGTCTTTGACACGAAGATCAATGCTTGTTCCCATCCACACCTTGTTACTGATTGTTAGAAAGGATAATCATTTCAAGTAGATACAAACTTATTAGCTCTTACTGTAATTAAAGTCGAGATCAATAAAATCAAATCTAGAGCTCTGTATATTTTTTTTTTATGAGACAAATGGAATATAGCGAAAATGAAGAAATGTGAAATTGTATTATTTTGATTAGTAGTTGGATTTGGAGACGTTGAAATAAAAGCTGACATTTAAAATTGTACATATTTCGACTGGGATCGGACTTGTTACATATATTAAACAACATAACACCTTGTTTGTTGTTAAGTACAAAGTTTCATAGCGGGCTATCTGTGTTGTACCCACCACTGAGAGGCGCAACGTAATACCACTTTCTATAATCATACAGCTCGTTTTCCATCTGTTAACATATAAGAACCTCAAAAGAACAAACTAAAAGAAGGATAAATTAAATATAAACAACCTAAGAGTGGGTTAATTAACAATAGCTTGTTATTTAGTACGGTATAATATATAAAGACTGTGTATTCTGCACAAAAGGATGAGAAAAACAAAAACTAAAAATTAAATTCTGAGTTAATTATGCATAAAACTTGCTTTCTCAGAATGTTTGTACTGAATATCTGAAGCATGCGAAACTAACTGTAAAGCGCGGCCTCAGTTCTTTTTAAATAATTTGAGTCTAAAATAAAAATAATGTACATTTAATGACCACATTATGAGATACACTTGCTCTTTAACGAAAATAACCAAACATCGAATCATGTGGCTGCAACTCAATATATAAAGCAAGAGAAGCAGTTATTGTTCGACTAAACATTAGAATGGGGAAGATGCGTCATCTAAGCGGTTTTTACCGTGGAATGATTGTTGGTGCCAGACATGGTTGTTACAGCATCTCAAAAAAAGAAAACTGCTGACCTCATGAGTTTTTCACGCACTACAGTCTCTGGAGTTTACATAGAACAGTGAAAAAAACGAAAACATCCAGAGAGCGGCAGTTCTATGAGCGAAACACCTTATCAATAAGAGAGGTCAAAGGAGAATGGCCAAGCTCGTTCAAGTTAACAAGATTTTGTTTTGTTTGTTTGGAAATTTCGCACAAAGCTACTCGAGGGCTATCTGTGCTAGCCGTCCCTAATTTAGCAGTGTAAGACTAGAGGGAAAGCAGCTAGTCATCACCACCCACCGCCAACTCTTGGGCTACTCTTTACCAACGAATAGTGGGATTGACCGTCACATTATACACCCCCACGGCTGGGAGGGTGAGCATGTTTAGCGCGACGCGGGCGCGAACCCGCGACCCTCGGATTACGAGTCGCACGCCTTACGCGCTAGGCCATGCCGGGCCAAGTTAACAAGAAGGCCACGAAACTTAAATAACAATTCTTTACAACAGCGGTATGATATAAAGGCGTCTCTGAAAAGTCTCGATTTCAGCTGTGACATGCAAATGTCAGGGTTAAAATTTGGCTTAAACAGCAGGAATCCATGGATCCTTCCTGCCTTATGTCAATGATACAGAGTGTTGATGGTAGTGTATTGGTGTGGGGAATGTTTTCTTGACACACATTAGACCCCTTAATACCATTTAAGCATCATTTGGATGCCACAGCGTACATGAGCATTGTTGCTCACCGTGTGCGTCCTTTTATGACCACAATCTACCCATTTTGTAGTGGTTACTTCCGGCAGGATAGTACGCCATGTCACAAAGCACGCATCATCTCGAGTTTGCTCCACGAACATGACAGTGACTTCAGTGTACTCCAATGACATTCATAGTTCCCAGAACTCAGTCAACTAAAGCACCTTCGGGATGAGGTGGAACGTATGGTTTGCAGCATTAATGTGTGGTCGACAAATCTACAGGAACTGCATGATGCTATTGAGTCACCAAGGACCCAAATTCCTAAGGAATGTTTCCACCTTGTTTAATTCATGCCGCGAAGAATTCAGACTGTTTTGGAGGCAAAAGGAGGTTCTATCCAGTGCTAGATAGGTGTACCTAATAAAGTGATCACTGAGTGTAGACCAACTTATTTTAACGTATAAAGAAAGTTTTATTGAAACTAGACCGACCCGTGGATCCAAGGTTCTTTGCTCGCTAAAGCAAAACAAAAAACATTCTAATCAAATTCCAATATTCAATAGGAATATTCCAAAAGCTAGCGGTGGCTAGGACAGACAACCCTTGTATAGTTTTGCGTGAAAATCAAGAAACAATAACCATTGCAAATATTTTACCTATTACAAAATTAACAAAATAACATAAGAAGTTTCACAAATTTACTGGATATTTAATAAAACGATTTTATATGGCAGTATATTAATAAACTAAGACAAGAAGCTTTAAAAAGTTTTGTAGCTTTACAGCATATTAATGAAACTATTTTATCTTTCAGTAAAATTAGTACACTAGCATAACAAGTTTCAAAGCTTTACATGGATATAAATTATTACATCTGCACCTACAAAAGCGTATTCATCTACTCTTGTTTGTTGTTTTTGAATTTCGCACAAAGCTACTCCATGGCTATCTGTGCTAGCCGTCCCTAATTTAGCAGTGTAAGACTAGAGGGAAGGCAGCTAGTCATCACCACCCACCGCCAACTCTTGGGCTACTCTTTTACCAACGAATAGTGGGATTGATCGTCATATTATAACGCTCCCACGGCTGAAAGGGCGAGCATGTTTGGCGCGACCGGAATGCGAACCCGCGACCCTCATATTACAAATCGCACGCCTTAACACGCTTGGCCATGCCGGGCCTCACCTACTCTAACAAAATTAAAACTTTTCGATCAAACAGTGTTATTAAACGTTTAGTGGCATACTTTTCAACAAGGTATTATGCAGAGAGAATTGCTTAAGAGCTTCCCAGTGGGAAGACAGTAAGTTCTCAGCCTCATAATGCTACAATCCAGGGTTTGATGCTGTGCAGTGGACAGAGTAGCAATATTTTACTGAGTAGTTTTACACAGAGATAACAATATACCACTAAAGTTGTTTGTCTGTAGAACGTCACAGAAAAGCAAAAAACGTATTTTAGGGTTAATTAACTTGAACAGTAGCTCGAGTACTAGTTATTCATAAAGCGATGATACATCCTATTATTTATTCTCACCATACAGTCTTTAAGTACCCAAAAAACATCTTACTTAACTATTCTGATATACACTGCTGGCCAAAATCTTAAGGCCATTGAACATAAAGAAAAAATATGCATTTTGCGTTGTTAGACTCAACCACTTATTTGAGTAGAGCTTCGAAAGATGAAAATTAGATAAGGGAAAATAAAAATAATTTCTTTTTTAGCATTTAATAGGAAAATGTGAACGCTATGAAATTAGTCTAAATACTAGTTAGTCAAAAGTTTAAGACCATACTGAAACGAAGCGTTAATCGGTGAACACGTAACGAAATTTAGTCTTTGTGTTCAAGCATTAGCGTTGTCAACATCACCCACTGACATCTCCTGTGTTGCATTGGGTAAAAACATGGCAAAGGCTAAAAAGTTGACAGAGTTTGAACGTGGCAGAATTGTCGAACTGCAAAAGCAAGATCTTTCTCAACGTACCATCGCTGGTGAGATTGGGCGTAGTGAAACTGCTGTTGCAAATTTCTTAAAAGACCCTGAGGAATACGGAAGGAGAAATTCAAGTGGTCGACCCAAGAAAATTTCGCCGGCGTTGAGTAGGAGGATTCGATGGGTTGTCCGGCAAGACACCAGCCGACCATCAAATCAGATTAAGGCCCTTACGGACGCAGAATGCAGCTCAAGAACAATAAGACGGCATCTACGAGAGAAAAGCGTTAAAAACCGCAAACGTCTTCAAAGACCACTCCTCCTTTCACACCACGAAACAGCTCGATCAAACTTTGCTGAGAAGCACCAAACATGGAACGCAGAAAAGTACAAGAAGGTTTTGTTCTCTGATGAGAAAATATTTAACCTGGACGGTCCAGATGGCTTCCAACATTACTGGCACGATAAGGATATCCCACTGGAGACATTTTCTACATGACACAGTGGTGGATGTTCCATCATGATCTGGAGTGCTTTCTCCTTTCATGGAACAATGGAGCTTCAGGTTATACAGAAGCGTCAAACAGCGGCTGGCTACATTGGCACGTTGGAGAGAGCATCCTTATTGACTAAAGGCCCTTGCTTGTGTAGAAATGACTGGATCTTTCAGTAGGACAACATTGCAATCCACAATGCCTGCAGAACAAAGGACTTTTTCATGGCAAATAACGTGATTCTTTTGAACCATCCAGCGTGTTCGCCCGAACTGAACCCTATTGAAAATGTTTGAGGGTGGATGGCAAGGGAAATCTATAGAAATGGACGTCAATTCCAAACAGTGCATGACCATCGTGAAGCCATCTCACCACTTGGAATAACATTCCAGCCAGTCTTCTGCAAACGCTTATATCGACCATGCCAAAGCGAATTTTTGAAGTTATTCGCAATGACGGCCGTGCAACTCACTACTGAGACCTCTTGTTGGGCATTTCCTATCCTGTTTAGGACTTCTTTATGGTATGGGTCTTAAAATTTTGACCAACTAGTATTTAGGCTAATTTCATAGTGTTCACATTTTCCCTATTAAATGCTAAAAAGTTTTTTATTTTTATTTTCCCTTTTCTCATTTTCATCTTTCGAAGCTCTACTCAAATAAGTGGTTGAGTCTAACAACATAAAATGCATATTTTTTTTTTATATTCGTTGGCCTTAAGATTTTGGCCAGCAGTGTATATGTACATCTCAGGCTAAGTGATATGTTTAACTAATTTATTAAAACTGCTAAAATTATTGTTTTTAGTTTCCCATCTCTCTACTGATACAATTTATTTTAATTCAAGCAAATTATAATTAATTTAAAAGGTCAAACACGATCATTTTTGTCTAATATGAAGAAAATGAAATTCATTCAGGAACAATTACAAAAATTTAAGTGTTAATCACGTTTTCTTATCTTCTCGTTCCCGGTAAGTTCACAAAATTACAACGTTAGAATGAGGGATTTGTTTTCCTGCAGTGGACACAGCAAATAGTCCAATATGACTTTGCTTTAAGAACAAACAAAGGACCAGACCTTATATTTTCAATTGTAATATTACGTTTATAATCACACAGTGAAAAACACAGCCCAAACTGTAGGTTTGGAACAATATCAAAGCCTTCTTTTCAGAACGTAATATTTAGGTGAAAATGTATATTCGTGAATATTCTACACGCCTTTAGTTGAACTCCGTAACAGATATATATATATATATTGTAACTGTTAATGTTCTCTCAGTACTCATAGCTATCTTTTCACGTTTTATTTATTTTTCTTTTCTTTTTCCCTTATTTAACAATTTCTTACCGATTCAATATATATAAATACATAAGAACGTAAACATGAAATTCTAAAATGAATTAGATTCAATCCACAGGAAAGATGAGATAATATACGATATCCATGTATAGATAGAGATATAGATCACTGAATTTAGCACAAATACGGTTACCTGGCTGAGTTACAGACTTATGAGACATAATTTTACTGAATTACATACAATATATATAAATATTGTTCAATTGTTTTGATTGTCGTTCACTGATATACATGCATGTGTTCCTTTACTATCTAACTGATTTTTAAAAGACATAGTAAGTGTATTGGTAACGACAATATGTTCCAAAAGTAACCAAAATAGTTTTTCTTTTTTCGAAGAACTGAAGTCTTCATCTCACTTCATGGGAAAATATATGTGGATCCAATCACAAACCGAAAAATATCACGTTATAATTTGCTCATAATTTATATTTTTAACGTGAATATGATATCGTTTTATGTGTTGTGCTAAAGCTATAAAAACGTGTAATTAAAAATTTTATAGAGAAATCATGATGACCGAGGTTTAACAACAATATATAAAAGTTGAAACTTTTATGAGCATCAGTGATGTCGAGAAACCCACTTGTTGAGAAATTTATATGCAAACACATGACTTACAAAAACAAAAAATGAACCTAGACCATCAACCGGCATGCTGCATTAAACCAGAGATTTACGGACTTATACAACGAAACATAAACCAAATCAATACTAAGAACGACAGAGACAAAAAGATCTGCCACAACAAAAAACTAGAAAAACTAAGATGCAAACAACAGAAAAGACACCAAAACGACAAACCGTTGACCAACCTCATAATTAACAGATCCGACCGTCAATTAAACACAGACGAGATACATCTACTTAACAAAGGACTCAACTTTGCAATAGCACCTAGGCATATTCCAACCATAGAAATCAAAACATGTTTAGAAGACCAAGCCAGAAGACTTGTGATACTTTCTACAGAGAAGAAAAACAAGGAAACAACCAAAAACAACAAACAGAAAGAAGACAACTTAGATAATTTTATTGACATCCAACAGCCAAACTTCCCAGGTAAAATTACAAATTTATATTTTCCAGAAACACCTAAAACAACATCTTAAACGATTTTTCAAAGAATTTTCTCACAAAACCATCAACATAATTTCACAAAACAGAAAACTAAAACAACCTTACAAAAGAGACATTAATTCCATTAAAACCTAAAACAAGACAAAACATAAAAATTCTAAAAGCAGATAAAGGTAACGCTATAGTCATAATGAACACGAATGAATACATCCAAAAAATGAATAACATCCTATCAGACACGAACAAATTTAAACCAATACACACAAATCCAACAAAGACACACGAGACGCACCTGAACAAATTACTACTACAAATGAAAAAAGCCAACACAATTTCACAAACACTTTATTCCTACCTACGTAAAACCGACTCACGCTCACCGCAAATATACGGCATCCCCAAACCTCATAAACCAAATTGTCCATTACGACCAATAATGTCCACATATGAATCGTTTAATTACAATCTTGGTAAATACATAGCATGGGCATTCTCCAAATATGTAACATCAGCCAGCTCATTCATCAAAGACTCTTTTAATTTCAAGTCTAACCTAAATCAACTTAATCAGAAAGCCTTAATAGCTAGTTTCGATGTTATATCCCTCTTTACAGAAGTTCCTACCACTGAAGCCTGCAAGATAGCCTTAGAACTCTATATCCGAGACCCTAACCCAACTATAGAAATTCCCAGTAACCAGTTAGCAACCCTCATAGAATTCACCACGATAAAGACAAACTTCATGTTCAACAACCAAAACTATATACAAACAAATGGCCTAAGCATGGGCAACCCAGTATCACCAGTCCTAGCCAATATTTTTATGACACAAGTTGAAACACAAGCAATTAACACAGCATTACATCCACCACTATACTGGTACAGATATGTAGATGACACGGTTGCGGGATTCAAATCTACAGAACACATACTTAATTTTTTCAGTCACATTAACTCTATACATCCCAACATTAACTTCACATGTGAACAGGAAGAAAGCAATCAAATATCATTTCTTAACCTCAAAATTACAAGAACCGACACACAATTCAAAACAGAAATCCACCGAAAAATAACCCATACTGGACTATACATTCCTTGGGACCCAGCACATGAAACAAAACAAAAATTCAACATACTAAGAAACCAAATAAACACAGCCATAAAACTATGCTCACCAGATAAAATTAACGATGAATTAGACAAAATAAAACAATACTTCATCAACATCAATAAGTTTCCTCCACAAACCGTAGAAAACATTATACGCACACCCCTAGACAGAAAGCAAAATCAACCAACTAAAGTAAATATATCTAACGAATCAAAAAATCACGAAACCATATACTGCTGTATACCATATATTCCTGACATCAGCAAACAAATAACCAACATTTGGCAAAAATTAGTAACAAAATATGACATTCCAGTAAATTCCAAATTTATTCAAAAACCAGGCACAAAACTGAGGTCTATACTATGTAAAAACTACACTGACAAACAACACACCAACATTATTTATAAAATACAAACTGTCTCGACTTCTATATTGGAGAAACAAGTAGAAAAATGGAAACCAGATTCAAAGAACATAAAAAGTCACCTTCACACGTTTTCGAACACTGCAAGTCAAATAAACACAACATAACCATAGAAAACACTCAAATACTAAATAAAGAAACAAACATAAACAAACGCAAAATTAAAGAAGCCTTACTTATACAACAACTTAAACCCAAAATAAACCAATATAAAGGAACGCCTTTATACCTATATTAATATAATAAAATAAATAATATAAAATTATATATTCAAACATCTAATACCTTCACAGACCAGCGAAGAAAAACTCACCGAAGAACAGCCAGTAGTTCCACCACCAAGACCACGTTTCTCAGTTGCACCAATGGGCTTCAAGTGTGGAAACAAGTTCATGATGAAGTTACCACCCGATCTACAAGACTGCAGCTAACAGTTTCCACGTACACCATCAACGTAGTTCATCAGTTTTTTTTGTTTTGTTTTTTTTAATTTTGTGTTTTTTTTTGTGTTTTTTTTTTCTTTCCCAGCTACTTCCGGGCACGGTCTGGGTAGATTATTCGGCGCCCAGGCCGTGAAAGTGGGTTTTCTCGGGGCACTCCCGTTTCCCCCCACAGCAAAATCTCTGGCATCGGACCTGTAGGTCCCAGCCTCATTCTGAAAAGGGCCGTTTTCCCAGTCAAGGGTATCTATTCAATTACAGTAAATTTTAAAAACCAATTCGCCAGCCGCCAGTGTACTCCATCCTCGAGCCAAGGTTTGGCTCACTTCACTTTCGCTGCTTTCGTCCAGTTCTCCCGTCCTTCCTCTCACTCACAAATACACCACTACACTTTTTTTTTTTTTTTTGAAATGTTAAAAATAAAGATCCACGAATATCTTAAAACATTTCTCATGTAAGGGGACGAAGAGGAACTACAAAGTTCCTGAACACCCCAGTTGGGGAGAGAACTCTTCTGATTTCTCTCTCTCTAAACTGAACCCTTGCCACGTTAGTTTAGTTTAGTTCTAATACCGCCCTCTACATTCCGACACTCAGTTACACAACCCCTTTCAAACATGTGGTCAGCTTCCGGTCAGTTACCTCTTTCTTTGTGAACCTGACGATGACCGAAGAAGGTCGAAACGTTGTTCGCTCTTCTATGTGAAATATTTTCTCAACCCAAACGAGCCGTTTTTGCATATATATTTTGTGAGCATGGTTGTGATAACGCTTTCATTTTACTCGATGTTTAAAGATTGTTTGCGTGCAAGCTTTTTGTTATTTTCTATCGTTACATCCATTATTATTTCATCTTTTTGTATGATGGTAATATAATTAACTGTCAGTTCGTTTAAAAATTATTCGATTATTCTCTTATAGCAAACTTGTAATTATTATTTAAAAACCATATATATGTGTCAGAATGTGTTTTTTCTTTAAAGTATGTATAAAGTGATAATTTTTATTTTATTTAATGCGAGTTAAGATTGTTTTGTGATGTTTAAAATGTATTATTATAACGTCTTCTATGGTTGGGACTGTTTAATTTAAAAAATGTTAAGTTCAGATTAAATAACGACAGCAAATTAACTCATTTCTCCAATAACGTTTGATACAGGCTGTGTTCAGTGGTAGGCCTAATTTCACCAACAACATTTCAACAGAAATTCCCAAACTAACATACGATTAAATGACTTACAATTGTTTTTCTCCAATTGATCTATTGGCTAACTTATATACACGATCACTAATGAGCAGATGCACTAACTCTCAACCTCTAATTTACTAAATGATTCTGAATTTAATAAATCTAACTCATTCAGTCTGGCATTTTTATATTGTATTTTTTCTTCTCTACACACTGCAAGAAGCTTTGAGATTTTTACAGGCAGAGGCTTAAAATTTTCATGAAGCTTTTAGAATTATTACTTCACGTAATAAGAAATTCTCTCTCGTGAGCAAAATATTAAAATAATGTAACACTGCCCTTTCTTGGACCCGAAAGCCCTTAAAGAATCCTAATACACAAATAAAACAGCCTTTTATTTTGTTTTATGTAAACTACATCATTGGTTCCTTTCAGTACAAATATGGCCTTTCCAAACATCTGCTTAACTTTTGAATTTATTCTTTTTTGCAGTGGAGTTTGTACAGCCATGTCACGCCACCTTGATGAAAGTCAGTTTTATAAGAATTAACATTAAAACATCTTTTCATTTTATCGCTAACTTATTTAAGTCTTTCCCAGATTAATTAATCTATAACATTATTAGTGTTCCTTGGTCTGGCATCCTTTGGGAAAAGATATTATTCTCCAGAGGCTTTTATTAGCAACTGGCAATATATTATTTCAAGTTACACTTGAAGCACTTATTGTCTGGTTATTGATTCCCACAATTTTACGTAACTTGTTGTCTAAGTAGCACTTTCAGTTCTTCTATATTATCGTCAAGATATTTCAATACTGATTATCCCATATGTTCTAAATAGTGCATTTCGTTGTTTATATGCGATTTTAATAGATTCGTGTTCCATTGCCGACTAAAGAGTTTTCTTAAAGATATATTTTAACATTTCGGTCTGATATAGCATCCCTTAATTAGTTTTGTGCTAACACAGCCATCATTTTATATGAAGCATTCAGTTAAGATGATTATACAATTTTTCCAAATCTTTTTGGTTGATCTCTTCTTTCACCAGTATTCTGTTTTGAATTTTGCTCTAAATACTTCCTTGGTATGTCATTCTGGATAAGGCAGTTAACAATGCTCAGTAGTTGTTTCAGTTCTTACTTGGAAGATTATTTAATATATGATTAAGAACTATCCTTTTAAACTGACAACAAAACGAGTAGTTTGTGTTTTTCATTATTCGCTTTGTTAATGTTGGAAATGATCTGAAACTGATCTTGGTATGTCACCCATGCATCTTTCCATCATATTCCATTGGTTAGGGACGGCTATCACAGATAGCCCTCGAGTAGCTTTGTGCGAAATTCCAAAACACAAACCATTGGTTTATTGGACGCTGCTGTTGAACAGGCTAGCTATTTTCTTGAACTTTACTTGACAGAGACATGGTTGGATAAGTCTAGAAAGGCTCTACAGTCACAGATGGCACAGATATCTGGTTACAGGTCAAATAGGCTCTCCTATTCCATATTTTATATCAAGTGGTGTTTTGCATTGGAATTACTGGGCAAATGCAGAGAAGGTATAACTATTTAACTTTTGCATTTACCAATTTATTAGAGAAATAGTTTACTCTGTAACCAACATGACTTAATATCTTATTATAATCTTTTCATGCTTCTTCAACTCAGTCATTATTAAAGATTTGTGAGCTTCTTCAATGTTTCACTTCATTAATATAATTCTTAACTTCTTAACTATTGTTATAAACTCCCTGTACGTCTTTGATGTTCTTGTAAACTCTCTGTACCTCTCCAATAGCTCTATCTATCTCATCTTAAATCAGATTTAAATGTGTTCTAGATTCTCCTTTTGATATTACACTTCTTTATTTTAACTTCTTTATTAAAATACTGTCTCTTATACCTTGAACTTTTTTAATTTTTAGCTTCTTTCTTCTTCATTTTATTTTAGTGTTCTGTCTCTTTCTGCTTGTTCTTTTCCTACTATTTCATCATCACCAGCAAATTTTCTTTTTGTGCTTGTTTTGTCATCCTGAATTTTCATCAGTTTTATTTTTACTAAAATAATCCCACTTTTTACACCAATACTTTAACGTGCTCTCCGTGATAACGAGAAAACCCACTTGTAGAGAAAATTATATATTTAAAAACGGCTGGTATGGATAGAGAAAGCACCAATAAAGGAGCGAACAACGTTTCGACCTTCCTAGGTCATCTTCAGGTTAACAAAGACAGAATTTACAACTAAACTCTGCTGAGAACATGTCTTAGGGATGAAAATATAAACAGGTAAGGAATTATAGGAGCCATTGCAGCTGGATGTTAGGTTATTAATTAGTATAGGTATAAAGGTGTTCCATTATATTGGTTTAATTTGGGTTTTTAGTTGTTGTATAAGAAGAGCTTCATTGATTTTGTGTTTATTTCCCTACTTAATATCTGGTTTCCATTTTCTGCTTGTTTCTCCTTTATAGAAGCAGTTGTTGCATTGTACTTTATAAATGGCGTTGGTATTGTGTTTGTCAGTATAGTTTTTACATAGTACAAACTTTAGTTTTTTACCTGGTTTTTGAATAAATTTGGTGTTTACTGAAATATTGTATTTTGTTATAAGTTTTATCCATGCGTTGGTTATTTTTCCGCTGATGTCAGGAATATATGGCATGCACCAGTGTATAATTTTTTTGTTTGTTGAATCTTGAGATTTATTATTGTTTCTATCCTTTTCCTAACGACTTGTCGAAGTGCAAATTTATTTCATTAATTGTATATTGAACCGTGGATTAGTCTCGGATTAGTTGTCTACTAAGGAATAGTGCCAAACTCACAATTTGCGATCTGCTGACTTGCATTGCCAAAGTTCTAGATTATTGTGACGCCTTGGAAATGATTAACAAATATTGATGTATAATGGCTGGTCAATCGTCAAATGTCAACATTGCGAGCTAGTTTGACATATGATGTGTAGAGAGGGTGTAGCGTCTTTGACGTACTAGATGCTGACGCCGTGTTGGTTGAGTTTCTTCTAGTAGGTTGCAAGGTAGAATGAAGATCAAGATAAAAATGTTATACATTATTTGTGTAAACATCGGTTACAAAATTAACTGAATGCCTGATTATAGTGTAGTTTTCGACTGTTGGAGTTGAGTGTTCTTTCAGTGGCATGAACCGTATTATAAATGAGTTGAAAAACCGGATAGAAAAAAAGACACGTTTTGAAGTTGCATGAAGATTAGCACCGAGGGGCCTAATGTGCTTTGAGACACCTTGTAGTCAAGGTTTGTCAACTTATATGTAGGAAAAACAAAACGTATTCGTTCTTTTTTTCTAAGAGCAGCTACAATGACTCTTCTGAAAGTATTTTCAGTATTTTGTTTTGCAAACTCTTAAAAACTGCATTTAAATATCATAATCAGGTATTTTAATAAAGTAAAGTTTTTTCGATGTTGTTGAATTTGATGTTAATGGAAGTCACAATTTAAAGAACTTAAAGATCTTAAAAGTTTATACACAGATGGAGGACCTGCTGTATAGAGAAATATTCTATGGGTAATTTGCCCCAGTGCCCCATTTGGAACGTTTACGTTAAATTTACTAGGTAAAAACTGAAACTACTGCAAAAAAAAAAAGTAGTATTAACGTGCATGTAATTTACTTTCATTTCAAATTAATTTGTCTATGTTCAACTAAATGTCATTATTAACATGCAAGAAACAAAACTCGATTATTTGTTTGACCGAGAACTAATATAACACAGACTTTGCTTCTTTGATTATTTACGAGCAAAATCACTGTAGGCCATCTGCTGTGTCCACTACGGGTAATCTAATCCCGTATTATAGGATTGTAAGTTCGTAGGCTTACTGCTATCCCATCGGAGGACAAAAAAATTACGTAGTGTTCAATCAGTTCATCTACTAACAGTACAAAGTTTAAATGCTGTAGTAGAGAACTTTATAATTTAATATCCACTTTTATCTGCTTCGACAGAATCACATCTACAACAAATTATTATTTTTTATTTTGTTGCTTATTATACTTTCTTTCTGACAAGTCTCCGATTTATTACGTTACTATGTTAACATATTACTATTTTACATATAACTAGAAAGTTTAATTAAGTATTTAATTAAATGTTAATATGTATTAGATTTATGTTATTTGCCAACAAGATTGATACACACAATTTTATTTTAACACAACTATATTTTAATATACAAACATAAAAACAATACAATTTAAAATAGCGGTTGTTACTAATAGTTATTATAAATGATAGTTTATATGTAACAGTTTTACAAAATTACAGACAACACGGGTCTTATATACGGTCTAGAACTAAATACTTTATTGATGATACATGTCCACGACAAGCAAATTAATTCCGAGGTGATATTGCTGCACCTCGCTTAGTTAGCTAGCTTGCTTCTTGACTGGCCTCACACCGATTACAATTTGACTCCTTCTAGCGAAAATATTTGACCTACTCATAGAAATCCTAACGTCTGAAATAATTCACTGAAGTTGAACGAATTGTAATGTTTAAAATCTATAACGTTCCTGGTCAAATTCTGTAGTTTTCCTATTAATACATGTTAATCACAATTATAGCTTCCTAGGCCTATAATGTACTGACTGTAGTTGTCCAAATATAATCTACTTCCATTTCTGGGTTGGCTGTTTTTTATAAAAATAACGCGATACTGTAAAACAGGGGTAGGCAACTTATTTTTCATAGTGGCCACAACTGTGGCTAATGTAAACAACAATGGCTACACCATTAAAAAGATTTGTTTTTGTTTGTTTTGGAATTTCGCACAAAGCTACTCGAGGGCTATCTGTGCTAGCCGTCCCTAATTTAGCAGTGTAAGACTAGAGGGAAGGCAGCTAGTCATCACCACCCACCGCCAACTCTTGGGCTACTGTTTTACCAAGTAAAAGTGAGATTGACCGTAACATTATAACTCCCCCACGGCTGGGAGGGCGAGCATGTTTGGCGCGTCTCGGGCGCGAACCCGCGACTCTCAGATTACGAAGCGCACGCCTTAACGCGCTAGGCCATGCCAGGCCCATTGAAAAAGAAAAAAAGAAAAATGTTAGTTGAATGAAAATAATTGCATTCCAACTAACCTGCCCCCCAGTGGCTCAGTGGTATGTCTGTGAACTTACAACGCTAAAGACCGGGTTTTGATACCCGTGGTGGGCAGAGCACAGATAGCCCATTGTGTAGCTTTGTACTTAATTCAAAACAACAACAACCGACTAACCTTCAATATGAAAAGTGATGGGGGTTTTCATCAACATGTTTCGTGAAATTTGGCTTAATATCTATGCTCAATGAGCTTTTTGCTCTGCCTCTAAATTTATGTCAGTGAGCCAAGATCTGTATCTAGGCTCCAGAAAATATAGGGTAGAAAATGTTGATTCACACATCCACGTTGATCCAAACATAGAAAATAATTTTGAAATTGCTATCTTTAAATTTGGAAGACTCTCATTTATCAGAATAGTGAGTCACATCTATCTGATAGAACATTTTTATTTACATTTAATGTGTTCTATACTTTAAAGTGTAAGCATCTCGTCTTCAAATCCACACTTATCCAAAGACAAAAAAGATGTAATTTCCTTACTGAAATTTCCTAAGTCAAATTGAAATGGATCATGCAAAAATTCAAATATCAATTTCAAAGTTTTAAATTCGGAGAAACATGATTCAAATTTTTGAGATAAATTTTTGATCCAGTTATATAGAGATCATCTTTTGCATCAGAGAAATCATAGTCCTTATTATTTTCTAGAAAACTATTCAACTTTGCAAAATGTATCAAATCATTCTTTTGTAATTATTCCGCAAGAAGATTTAGCTTCAATTGAAATTCATGAATAGACTGTGATTGCTCTCTTATTATTTTACCTCTTCCCTGAAGTTTCGTATTCAAATTATTCAAGTGAGTCATCATGTTGCACAGAAAGCGCAAATCACGCTGCCATGAAAAAGTTTCAATTTCAGGGAAATTTTCAATCTTACTTTTTTTTAAACAAGATACTCTTTTATTTGAGGAAATAAGGAAGTAAATCGTTTTAAGGCTTTTCCTCTATTTTACCATTTTTCATTTGCAAAATCAGTAAGATCATCAAAAGTACAGTCACCGATTTTCTTCAGACTCAACAAACTGTCAATGGATGAGAGAGCTTTCACTTCTAATATAATTCACAATTTTTACAATAATGTCCACTAAGTCTTTCAGTTCATCACTTTTAGACATCTGAGCACATAAATTTCCCTGATGCAAAATGCAGTGGAAAGATGGCAGCATGAACTTCACATTATTTTCAATTAAATGCTGCTTTAAAAGAGAAACAAATCCTAATTTCGCCCCAGTCATGGCGGAAGCACCATCTGTTGTGACAGAAACCAGTTTTTTTAAAATCCAATTTTTTTTGACATTTCAAGAAATTTTCCAAAGATGTTTTTTTCCACATGTTCAATCTCATAATCCACAAAGCCTTGAAGATGGGAAGTTACATATCGAACCCAAAATATCAACTGTGCAGTGTCACTAACATCTGTTGACTAATCTAGTGTTAAAGAAAAATACAAAGTATTTTAGTTGTTCAAGCAACTGATTTTCTATGTCTTTCGCCAACTTTAGCATTCTGCGGACGGTTGTTCTTCGACTTAATTGCAAATTATTTACCTTTTGAAGAATATAATCTTTTACTTTTGACTCATAATTGTCCAACAGAGTTGAAACGACCACAATCAATATTTTTTTTACTAGTTCAGCATCAGAAAATTATTTCTTTTTTTGAGCTAGAAGCCAAGCTACCTTATAGCTATCTAATGTAACTAGTTCTATGCATGATAAAAATATGTTTAGGCCTCCCTTTTGTTGTGCTTTTAAGACTGCTAATTTCATTCACACGATTTTTGCTATCAACTGGAAATTTTACATCAATTTCGTTGTGAAAATTGTTAAAGTGTTGCTTAAGGTTGTATACTTTGTTATTCATAATAACACACAAAAGACACACTATCTTATTATTTGCTTCAATCACTGCAAATTTCATCTCCCAACTTTCATTAAATTATCGTTTCACGTTTTTCCACCCACGCGCCCTTCTCTTTTCAGCAGGGCCTGGCATGGCCAAGCGCGTAAGGCGTGTGAATGGTAATCCGAGGGTCGCGGGTTCGCGCCCGCGTCGCGCTAAACATGCTCGCCCTCCCAGCCGTGGGGGCGTATAATGTGACAATCAATCCCACTTTTCGTTGGTAAAAGAGTAGCCCAAGAGTTGGCGGTGGGTGGTGATGACTAGCTGCCTTCCCTCTAGTCTTACACTGTAAAATTAGGGACGGCTAGCACAGATAGCCTTCGAGTAGCTTTGTGCGAAATTTTAAAACAAACAAAACTCTTTTCAGCAGTGATGCCAGAATCAATTAAATTGTCTTTATTTTCTGAGTGTTCACCATAATCTGAATTCTTTCGTTTTCGAATTATCCACTTACCCATATGATGGGATTAAAAACAAAATATATTTAAACAGTTGAAAATTGCACCATAAAAATATGTTTGCAAGCGCTCGCAAAACAACGTATACTCGATAACAAACATCTAAACCAGACCGACGTTACAAAATGGGCAGAGTCTGTGGCAGTGATGAAGCGCGTGACATTAGCGATGACGTAAGGCAGTGCATTTGCTGATTGCCAAATTTGCGATAAGAAAATATATGATGGAAAAAGTTATACAGTTATAGCGTTGTAGGTAAGAGTTTGTATATATATTTTATTTTTTAATCCTCCAATTAGTGAAAACTAAACTTGTATTGTGATATATTTACCCTGTCATTGCCAAGATATCGGTTGTATAAATATAATTTCTACTCTTGCATTAAATATAATAATATACGTTGAATTATTTATTTTTCAATAACAATAATGAGAGCCTACAATTAGACAAAATTTTATTTTTATTCCCGCTTTCGTTGTGTCACATGGTAAAAGTTCCCTAACCACTTTTGAAATAAATACCCGCCAGCTGTCAGGGTATTCTGACCATGGTCCAAGGTCTGGCTCACTTAACTTATGCCGCCCTCATCCGGTTCTTCCTTCTTTCGTGATACTCTCACATACTTCACTTCACTTCTACACCTTAATAAAGTTAAGATAAATTAAAGAAAAAAAACATGTAAGTTTCAACAATTTTTCACGTAAGTGGACGAAGAGGAACCACAACGTTCCTGACCACCCCAGATGGAGAGAGAATTCTTCAGATTTCTCTAAACTAAACCCTTTCCACGTCCGTTTGCGTTTGAACTAAATAAATTGGAGCTGTAAGAACTGAGCTAGTATGGCATGATTCTTGAGCGCAGGAAAGACACAGCAAGCGGCAGGATATAATATATATGTTACATATTTGTTTTATTCTGGAATGTTTTAAGTTTGTAAAATGTAAATCATATTACGTTGGAGTATATTATATATAAAAGTACAACCTTATGACATACTGTTTGGGCCGCAATAAATTGCAATAGTGTTATAAGATCATTCATCTGTGATCTTCCCAGTGGCACAGCAGCATATATCTAGGCTTATAACGCTATAAACTACGTTTCAATACCCATGGTGGGCAGTGCACGGATAGCCCATTGTGTAGCTTTGCACGTAACTTCAAACAGTCATCTGCAAATATTGTTTTAATTTGAAATTTGATACAAATTATTATAATTGGCATTAAGTTACGAACACGTTTTGGAAGTGGTGAAATGTGTGAGTAAAAAAACATGAATGGCTGAATTTTTAAATAATATATTAACTTATTAACGTATATTCGTTTCTAAGTATATTTTCTTCTTTATTCGTTTTTCTTAGTGTATATAATTTTTTTTCCATTTAGGCAGAACATCAGCGATAAAAATGTCATGAATATTAAGTTTTTAGAAAATATTTGTAATTCATTGCAGTTGTGTGTGTGAGAGTGAACTACGCTAAACAGATTTATAACAGCAAAACTTGTTGTAGCTTTTTCACAAAATATTATGAGCTGAGTTACACCTAAATATCATCTGCTATGAACCAGTGATGTTTTATAGCAGGTTCTTTTTACTACTAATTTTCAATAATTTACCTTTAAGTCACCAATTCTTTATTTACTTTGTAAGAGATTGATAAAAACACATTAAGCACTTTGGTCTGTCAGACTAGTCATTACAACAAACAAATGGTAACTTAAATGTTGTATTAATGTTTAATGTATAACTTACTGTATGTATGTGTGTAATTTAAGTTTTATTGTATTTTATAGATATTTATATACTTAGTGTGGTTATGGTTATTGAATTTAGCTACAAGTGGTTTGTTTAGCAAGTTGATTTTCTTGAATGTGTTACAGTTTTTGAAACTTGACATCTGCTCATTAGCATTTTGTTTCTTGACCAGATTTGCTGTAAAGTACTACTGTGCTTTGTACCAGGAAATACATAAATTGATTAAGGAGTTTACTATGGAATTTGATCCTAAAGGTACGTTCAATGTTTTAATTTACATCTTGTAATTGTTCAACCACAAAAGTAAATGCTTTCTGTCTTAGTTCAATATGAGTTCAAATTTGATTTTTCCACTTGTGTAAGTGCAATAATAGATGTTCAGAGAATGACTTGATGTGTGACATGCAAAAATCAAAAATATATAGAGATGTTTTTTCTTCTAATTTATTTATAAGGTAGCTACTTCATATCACAGCATTCTAGTAACTACAGCAGTTACAGCACAGGACATGAGCTTTGAAAAACAAAGTTAATAAATCACTGGTAGTGGAAGCATAGATTGATTTATTTTCTTAAAAGGATAGGTCTAATTTATTTTAGTAACACCCACAGTGCTCAACTTACTATTTCAACCTCAGTTATCCAAGGAAAGTACTGTGTGTGTATTAGCAGCTCAAAGATTGAGGCAGTGATATATGTGGGCCATGCAACTTTGAGACCTGATAATGTGGTATCTAAAATACTGATTAGGTAGGCCTAACAATCTAACACTAGCAGATCTAGAACTTACCTTGGGAGAGGGTAAAAAATGTTTTCACCATTGCTCTCTGAAGCATATTTTAACAGTTCATTAAACTTTTCTCGTTTTATAAACCAAATACGATAACAAGAACCAAATAACAAAAATTACATAGTAATGTCATTATAATGCATCAAATATGAAACTATTTTTCTTCCACTTTATTTTATAAACTATTATGAGCAACATAAGAAAAGCAGTACAAATATAACTGATATCAGAAGTGAACTAAGTTCAGGAATAAACAGATCATGAGTGGTTGTAGGCAGAGCCTAGAAGTTAGTGGAATGTGATACTTGGTTAACCATCATGTCAATTAATTACATGCATTCAACTAACTGATTACACTCACATGATATGTGAATAGTAGGAATAAATGAAAATAGTAATAATTTAATGCACTAATTTCAATTAGTTCTTTATTTTTATGGATTATGACAGTAATCTATTAATCAGTTAATAATGAGAAATCGCAGAGGCAATGTTTCAAGTCTTTAGATAATTTGAATAATTAAAAACATTAATAATTGAAATCACTAATTTTTATTAATTGATTGTTTTTCTGGCATTAATTAATTTAATGGTGGTTTTATAAGATATAGTATACCAGCCTCTAACCATTTCTTGATTAATCTCTTGCATCTTCTACCAGGTTGACTAGCAGCATTTTTCTGGTATATTTATCAAATACTTTATCATAGTGTATGTGGATGTTCTTGTTAATACATAAAAACATGAGTGCAACTATGTGCTTCTGACCAGTTGGATTCTTTCTCAATGTTTGAGCAGCTTGAGTGTTTACAGTTATTAACATGATACACAGGGAATGTAGTGAGAGTGTATGAAAGAGTGTTGTCTAAAACTGTCAACTTATAGGTTAAAGTTTCCATCTGATGTGGCTGTTCCATATACCATTCACCATCTGCATTCATACTTAAAACTGTCAAGACATGGTATTTCTCCATTTTTTTCTATAAAATAATAGGGTATCATTTCCATTTTGTGGAAACATTTTGTCAAGATGCCTCGGAAAAAGATACAAGCCCTTCACAGCTTGCTTGGTAAACAGATTGAATCTGCTCTGAGACTCGCCAAGCCATTCATCCAAAAAGTGAAAGAAGATTGTTTTTCATCATTATCTCCTGAATTGTCTCTTTCAACATTTATTTTTCAGTTTCCCTTTCACATGTTGAGGGGCTTGGCATTAATCTTGGTGTAGAACATATAATGGTAACTTTTTATTTGCTTGTGTTTCAAAAAATGGCTTGAATTCTGTGAAGGATTTCTTTTTACTGTAATTTGACAGGCAGTGTTTTAAGAAATACAGCTTCTTTCATATTTAAGTATCATTCTTTACAGAAGGTTTTAGTTGTCACATTTTTCTGCACAGGAGTTATAAATCAAATACAGGTGTATATGACAAATATTAAAAACCTGCTTTTACAGGGAAGTTAAATTGTATGAAATCTACTTTATATTACAGAATTGTTTGCATACTGTTGTATTTCTCTTGTGTTTTTCATTCTTTAGCTGGGGATCAGTTTCATCCTTCTGGTTGTTTTTTGTCCTTTGGCTGGGATAAGTTTCATCCATCTGGTTATTTTTTATTCTTTGGCTAGGGATCAGTATCATTCTTCTGGTTATTTTTCTATTTTCAGTGTGTATTTTATAGTATCAACAGACTGTGATATTTTTATATAACTAATAATATCATTGGTGTTTATTTTCACAAGTTCCATCAACTTGTCCAGTTATTTGCATAATAATTGTTTATTAGAATTCTTTTTATGAACAGTAAGAGATAATATTCCACCTAATGCAAAAAAAGAACAAATTGTTCTCAAATGTCTCGGGTCAAGTGAATTATCATGAATCTGTATTATGTAGCTGTTCTCAATGAAACAGGTCTGGTCTTATAACTTCTCCTATATCATGCAATATTTTATTATCACAGTTGTTGGAAACAATGTGCCACTAAAAAAACATTCAATCAAATGTGAAAGTTTTCTATACTTTAGAATTTAAGGTTAACATTATTACAGCATCCATACAAAAGTAGTTTCACCATCTCAATCCACCTATTTAAAATGCATATATAAGAGACCAGTGAAAGTACACAATAATACTATTTTCCAGGAAACAGTATATCACACAAGGAGGGAAAGAGTCATAATGTATACAGTACTCACAGTAATAGCACTTATGTAAAAAAATATGTAAAATATGGTATAAAAAGTTAATTTTTAACACAAGGGAACATCTGTTAGTTTACCTTTATTCTGGGAAAACTGCCATTTTAACACCAAAGTTTATTGAACAAATAGCGTATATCAAAAATTATAATTAAAACTTGGTAAAATAAAGTATTTAAATTGAAAACCACAGTGGATGGCTGGAAGTGTAATGTCATAATTGTTTTGCAGTTTAACTAGCTATTTGAAATTGTACATGGCTAAAAGGTGCTACCATCAAGAACTTGTCATTACATAGATTTATATTTTAAATTTTTTGAAGAACTGTTTCAACAACTGCTGTTTCATCAAAGCCACATTTCCTTCCCTTATCAATAATCTTCACAGTTTTCTAAATGTAAAGACAACATTCACTTTTCTGAACTATTACTTTAATTTCATGTCTTAGGGGGGAAAATGAACTTGTATGTATGTGGTGATTAGTTATGTGATAACTATAGAATCAATTAAAATGATTAGTGAAAATGAATCTTATTGTTTTGGTAGCAGTCAAGTTACTTTAAATGGTAATTTTCATCTTTTTTTTTACTTGTATGTGTGTGACATAAGTATAAAAATTGTGTTTATGATGAAATGTTTAAAATAAGTTAAACACTAACTCTTTCCTTTTTTTTAATTTTTTCTCCTCTGAATACACTTATTGTGCATATGCAGTGCCATGGAAAGCATGTTTTTTCTTGAGCTGTAGCACTACATAGCATAAAGATTTTTTTTAAATATCTATATGAGCATATTTTAATCATATTTGTATTCATACAAATAAAGTTACACATGAAAACGTTTTATAGTATTGAAAAAAGTTTTGTATAATTTGATGTTGTATATAGTATTAGTGTATTTTTGGAATAATGCAATATATTTTGTGTGTGTATGATATATACAAGAGTATATCAGACTATTATATTAGCTCCTTGTATTCTCTGATGCTCAGTTGTATGCACTATTACAGCTGTGCAGATTTATGTTTATTTTTATTTATCTAATGTTGGTTCTCTCTACACACAGTTGAACTTATTAGGTGAAGACCAAGCATAGTTAATATTATGAACAGTAATGCTTTTATTACCCCATTGTACCTACAATGTGTGTAGAAAACATGAAATATTTTACAAGATTCTAGAAAATTTGTAATAAATATACAATGTGTGTTCCTTAGGAAAATATAAAACCCAATACATTAATATAATTCTCTTTGTTTGAATGTCTCACCTAACTTATAAAATTAGTGTTTTCTTTCATCCTTGTATAGTTTTCATACTTTGAGCTCTGGAGCAGAGCAAAACCTCTTATCAACATCCCTCAGTGTGGATTCCTGTATGTAGTGAGGGGAACTCTCAGAGACTGTTCTGTTCTTTCAGTTTACCTCCTTTGAGATATAAACATCCTCCCACATATTTGTTGCACATGGCAACCTGTGAAGGGAAAGAGAGGATCCTGTTGGTTGAAGGTGTCCAACCCTAACACACCACTTTGGCCTTGAATTCCTGTAGACAGGCAACCTTGGGATGCCCCCCCCAGGTCATTCAGCTGGTTCACTTGGACTAGGCTCAACCAAGTACCAGTGTTGGATTTTCTCAGTGTGTGTTGTGGACATTGTGTCTGATGCTGGTGTTTGGATATAGCTCTCCTGAAACCCTGGGGTTGCTGCAACGTCCTTGTTTGGCATTGTAGTGCTTCCTCTTGTAGGGCTCCATGGTGGGTGGGGACAATGACACTGATATATTTTTTCTTTTTATGGATCCCCCAAATAAAAATAAAATGGTGAAGAAACAGACCATAGGTAAATGACCACATCTTGAAAATTCTGACTAGCAATCTTCAACCTCTTCAACACCTATACCTCACTTTCTGATACTACATTCTCTTTGAGATAAATCTTTAGGGCAAATGTCTCCCTTTTTTTTATTCAGAAGGGACTAGAGAGGCTTATGGCTCAAAAAGTTTCATTCTGGTGACATATTGATGGAAACATCCACTCCTAAACACAGTGAACTCCTCTTGCATTTGATAGTCATTGGGAATATACCCATTGAGGTTACACCCCATGCTACTTTATATTAATGACAAGGAGTTATTGTTAAGAGGGATTTGAAGAACATCCCCAAGTCAGAGACCCTCACTGATTTCTCCACCCAAGGAGTTTCTGCAGTAAGGCGTATCTCCACTCACAAAGATGGAATTACGATGCTGACCAGTGTCCTAATTTTTTCATTTACATCACCACATCCACATGCCACCATGAAAACAGGTTATCTAAATTGCAAGGTATGACCATATATTCCAAACCCTCTCATATGTTTCCAATGTCAGCAGTTTGGTCACTCAAAGACATCATGTCACAGTTCCTTGACGTGTGCTCATTGCAGTGGCAAGGACCACAGTGTCTATGAGTGTGATATAGACCCTCGTTGTGTTAATTTTACTGGCTATCATCCATCTTACTTTCATTCATGCCCTAGATGGGTGGAAGAAAAAGAGTTACAGCATTTGAAAATGGTTTGCAAGATTTCTTACCCAGAAGCTTGAAAGTTACTGTCCACTACTCCATCTTGGATGTATGCTGCTGCACTTCATTTTACTGCTACAGTTGGAATGCAGACAGATCTATCCATGCCTGCAAAATAATTGTTCACAAACCATGTGAAAAGTCATTTGCCCTCCATGGTTAAAACAATTGATGAATCAACACCCATTTCTGCCCCTATCATTCTTTCCAACAGATCCCCAGATCCACTTCCTTTGGTTCCAGGTTTAGACGTTTCCTCAGGTCCATCTTTCTCTCCAGCCCTGAGATGCAGAACAATCATTCATTGATTGCAGGATCCATGGAGGTCAGTTGACCTCCTTTGAATAAAGAAAATAAAGAAAAAAGATGTGGTCAAAAACAGAAGGGCTGTCCACTCAGAGTGTCTATACATAAGTAAAAATGGCTACTTTCATTCAGTGGAACTGACGAGGTTTACATTTTAATCTGGATAATATCAAAGCACTGATTGATTCTCAACATCTCGTGTGTCTCTCCTTACAGGAAACATTTCTGAAACCTGCTGATACAGTTACCTTTTAGCAGTTTTCTTTGTACAGAAATGACAGGTTGAGTGATGGACAAGTGCATGGAGGGGTAGCACTACTAGTTGATCAGCATGTGCCCACCCTGTCTTTGACACTTGACACACACTTGGAGGCTGTAGTCATCCATATTTCTTTGGGTCATGCCATCTCCATTTGTTCTCTCTTCTTGTCTGCTGGAGAGACCTTGATGCACTTGTTGAACATTTGCCTTCTCCCTTTTCAATCCTGGGGAAGTTTAATGGGGAGGTGCAGATATTGATGGCAGGAATCGCTCTATAAAGTGTATACTCACAGATCACAACCTTTCTCTCTGCAATACTGGTTCTTATACTTATTTTCATGCACCTAGTCAGTCTTTTATTGCTATTGATCTCTCAGTCTGCTCCTCTTCACTATTCTCCTACTTTTCTGGGAGGGCTGACAACAACTCATTGGGCAGTAATCATTTTTCTATAATTCTGAGAGAGACTGGCCAGGGTAGATGCCACCCAACCTGCTTGCTCAAGTAGATGCTGGACCAAACCAACTTGCTCTCTTCCACTACTCTCATGGAACTTGATCCTACTGTCATTTGTAAGCCATCAATAGATGACTGCATGGCAGCAGTGACTGTCTTTATTATCCAGACAGCTGCTCAATGTATTCCTAGAACCTCAACACGCTTTCTGCAATATCCTTATCTGAGGTGGAATCCTGTTTGCCACATAGCACAGAAGTATTAAAGACAGGCCTGGGATACCTTTTGTAGGTGTTGCACACTTTTGAACCTTGTTGCTTTTCAGCGGGCCTGTTCACATGTTCTGCAGGTAAGACTTCAAAGCCAGAAGGAATCTTTGATTAAATTCTCAACCAGCATCTCTTCTACCACCAGTTCCAAAGTCATATTGAACAAGATTCAGAAGGTCAGTGGGCAGTAAAATTCTGTCCTACTTTCGATCTTGTTCTCTGATGGCCAGGAAGTTGCTTATGCCCAGAGCATTGCTGACACTTTCAGTGAAAACTTTTGCCAGGTATCTAGCACTTCAGCTTCATCCTCCACCTTCTTATCCATCAAGACTCAGACAGAGCAATCACTTCTTTCCTTCTGGGCTGATTGTCTCTATGACTATAATCACTCCTTTACACTAGTGGAACTCAAGCTGGCAATACATCAGTCGGACCTGATGATATACACTACAAAGCCCTGCACTATCTCTCTCTTGCTTCTCCTGCTATTCTTCTGGTTGTTTTTAACTGAAAATGGCAGGAGAATGTTTTTCCTGATGCGTGGCACCAGGCTATTGTCCTACCTTTCTCTAAGCCTGGGAAGGATCCCAAGATTCCTTTGAACTACCATTCCATTGCTTTGATGAGCTGTATCTGCTAGACCTTAGAGAAAATGGTTAATGCTCTTCTTGTTTGGTTCCTCAAATCAAACAACCTCTTCTCGCCCACCCAGTGTGGGTTCCAATGGTAGCACATCACCATGGATCACCTGATTCAACTTGAAACATCGATCGGAGAAGCCTTTCTCAAGTGTCAACATCTTGTGTCAGTATTCTTTTACCTTGAGAAGGCTTATGTTATTACATGGAGGTATGGCATTTTGCAAGACCTTCACTTATATGGGTTGCATGGCCATTTGCCCATTTTTATTATAATTTTTTTTAATGGACAGGTGATTCCATGTTCATGTGGGTTCAACATTTTCCTGTTTTTTCTTATAGGAACTTGGAGCCCTTCAAGGCTGTGTCTTCAGTGTCACACTTTTTAGTATAAAGATTAATGCCATCACTGGATAACTCCCTCTTACTGTTGCAAATAGCCTCTATGTCAACAACTTCCACATCTCATGTCTTTCATTAAACATGAGGTTTATTGAGCAACAGTTAGAGACTGCTTTAAATCATTTACTAAAGTGGACCACAGCAAGTGGTTTTAACTTTTCTCTTTCTAAAACTGCTTGCATGCACTTTTGCTGCCAATGGGGTATTCACCTTGATCCTGAACTCCATGTCAGTGAAATTGTGCTTCCCATGGTTCCTAGGGCTTATCTTTGACCATAAGTTCACCTTTATACCACACATCAAGCAGGTATGAGTCAAGTGCACAAGGGCACTGAACATCCTCTGTGTCCTGTCTTCCACCTGTTGGGGAGTGGATCAATGTTCTATGTTAAAGATATATTGTGCTCTCATTCAATCAAAACTAGACTACAGGTCTCTAGTCTATGGCTGTGCCAGGACCTCAGCTTTGAAGATGTTGGACCCCTTCATCTTCAGAGGCTTCAGTTCTGCATGGGGGCTTTCTGAACATCCCCAGTCCAGAGTTTGTACACAATCTCATGAACTTTCTATACATCTACACCATTTGCAACTGTCTTTACTGTATGCTTCAAATCTTTGATCCTTACCATAGCATCCCACCTGAGGTTGTGTTTTTCCTTCCTCAGTGAGCCATGCTTTTACAGAACAGTCAATTTGCTGTTGTTGCTTTTACCCTTTGTATCCAGCCACAGTATGCTGAATTGGGTCTGTCCTTGAATGAAATTGCTGTATCCACTGGTCAGCCCATCCCACCATGGCATATTAACATCCCCAAGTGTGACCTTACTTTGAGTTATCTGAGAAAACCAGATACTTCCAATTGGAAGTACCTTCTTTTATTTTCTGAACATTTTTCAAACCATCCTTCCATCCCCATTTATACGGATGGTCAAAATTAGATGGCTCTGTGTGCTTTGTCATGGGTTGTTGTGGTTTGTTGGTAATGCACAGAATTTTCTCTACGATTTCTGTGTTCACTGCCAAACTCTACACCATTTTTCTTTCCCTGAATGACATAAAAGCTAAGTAGTACTCAAATTGAAATACTTATACTGAATCACTTCACATTAGTTTCATTCTGTTCTTGCCGATATTCAAAACCAACTGGCCCATTTCTCTTTAACATCTATTTATATCCAGTTTTTCTGGATACCAAGCCATCTTGTTATTCATGGGAACAAGCTCACTGACACCTGCAGCTTAGTCTGTCTGCTCTGACACTATCACTTCTGTGCCTGTTCCATATGTGGACTATGGTTCTGTATTAAAGGTTCAGCTCTGCGCCAGTTGACAGCTGACTTGGAGTGAGTGACATGAAAACAAGCTTTTCCAGATAAAACCCTCTATTGGACTTTAGCCATCTTGTTTCTGTAAGGATCAAAAAGAAGAAGTTGTCCTAACTAGACTGTGCATTGGTCACAGATTTTTAACTCATTGCTTTCTTTTTTCTGGGACTGATACACCAATATTTGGTCTGTGTGACACTCAGGTCACAATAGTCCACATTTTACTATCATGCCATTGTTAAGACTCAATGAAGCCAGTATTTTAGACATGTTTTGTTTACAGGTTTACCCCTGATTCTGGACAGTGTCACCATGGCCATGGTGACACTGTCCACCTTATAAATGTTTTCAGTTTTTTAAGGAGCATTGGCCTTTTAAATGCTATTTGAGGTTTTATTTCAAAAATTGGACTTTGTTTTGTTTTAACATGATTACTTTTAACAAATTCTAATAATTTTACTTTTAATGTTTTTACTGATTGTTTGACACACTCTACAAGTGATTTTTGGTGATTAAGACTTTTTTAAAATTTTAATTAAAGAGTTTTTGTTTCAGAACACCAACATAGGAGGTACAATCCTTTGAAGAATGAATGGATTCTTGTATCTCCTCATCGAATGAGGAGACCTTGGAAAGGTCAAGTAGAAAAACCATCAGAAAAAAATGTGCTAGCCAAAGATCTAAGTAATCCTTTGTGTCCTGGAGCTGTTAGAGAAAATGGAGAGGTCTTGTGTCTTTAATTGTATAATGCTAGTTTTAATTAACATTTCTTAATGGTTGTATAATTGTACTATAATATTTTGCATACGTTATGATCCATCATGTAACTTGCATTATTGATTTTCTTTTCTGATGGGATATGTTATTATATATAATCACTAGGTTTCAAGAATTTTTTGTGAGGTGTTCAAAGTCATCGAGTTTTTGAAGAACTTTGTATCATCAGGCTGTTAATAGTGCATTACAATGCAGTTGATAAACATATATCAAAAATTAATGTAAACATCCAACTACTCACAATAAAAGAAAGTTTTCAAAATGAAATGCATGTTTTATGAACAAATACATTTACAAGTACTGTGAAAAAAGTGAAATAGTTACATGTTAAATAGTGGTTATTATCATTAACTATAGAATAACTTTAACTTGTCATTATGGATTAAGTCCCTCCTTTAATAAGTCAGAAATATATTTTTTTAATAAATAGTTCATACATTATCTAAGACATTTGCAAACATGAGCATTGCAACCAAACAGAGAAGGACTTAATTGTTACATTTAGTTTCAGTAAAATCTTAAAGTGCTGCCCCATGTCTCATGTGACAGGTTGTCACTTGAGTAGAAGTTTTAGTATTTAATGTAAAAAAAAATTAAAATGTGACATTTTCTTGTTTAGCAACAAATTTGCTGTCAGCTTTCTCCTGATTTGAAATGTGGTTTTTAGTTTTCTAATGAAATACTCTTTTTAGCCTATCAGTTAGGTTTTGTTTGATTGAAAAGTTTTCTATAAATTTTTTCAGGTTTGAAAATTCTTTCCATAATTATTTTAAGCAGTGCTTTTGTTAGATTTTTTCCTATTGGTCGACTTTAATTTTAGACTTATTTGTTGGGATTTGTATTAAGTTTATTAGTGAGGTAGAAGGATTTCTTGAGGTGATTTAATTTGCTACACCAAATGATCAGGAGACAAAATCAATGGTTAATGATTTGGGGAAATGAATCAATAAGTGATATTAGACATATTTGGAATATTTTTAAAAATACATCAGTGTTAGTTGAAGATAGGTGTGCTCTTAGAAAGAGAGGAATAACAGGAAAGATTGAATGCAATAGCACTTAAAATCATGAGGAAGAAAATCAAGGATAAGTGTTAAATTTAAGTTGACACACAGGATAGAAAAGCTACAAAAATTTAGAAAATCTGGATATTTTTGCTGAAATAAAATTATAAAAGCAAAACTAAGCTATTTGTATGTCAAAGAACTGGTTAAAAATGTTAAAATAAAATATCCTGATGTTAAAATTGGAATTAGGACAGCAGTGACAAGGTTTTTGTTGGAAACTGCAAGATTGCTGAGGATTTAAGTGTTTTCTTATTTGGTTCTGTTTTTTTTAAGATAACGTTATCACTGTTTCTGACTTTAGGATGACAATGTTTATTATACGAGGATAAATTAAGATATCAGAAATTGTTTTCTCTTGGAGAAAGAAGATATGGGTGGTATCTGATTGAGGTGGTTAAGATTGTTGAGAGAATTTATAGTGTTAATGGATAATGTTTTTTTTAATATATGATAGTGAGGATGGTAAAACTAGGGGATGCAAGTATAAGTTTTTGCAAGAAATATATATTCAACTTGCTGATAGAGTTGTTGGTCCCTGAAATATGTTGCCTTTGGATGTAGTGGATATAGTTGATTTAAGAGTTTAAGGGAACACTTGATAAATATTTGAGTGACAAAGGGTGCATCTGAGTTTTTTTAATGGTTTAAGTTAATTTAGAATATATGACAGTATAAATTAATGAAAAGGTCCATTATTCTTCTATAGTGTTATGATTTATTAATCTAATAATGATAAATAAAAAGATTTGAGATTAAAGATGAAAACAATATTTTATCCTGGGTTTTACAGAATGTTACACTTCAGATTCACAGGTCTTTGTTATTTTTGGTAGGTTGACAGACAGTAGGCAGTTGCCTTGAGAACCAGAGAGCTGCTAATGTTATTTCTGTTTTCAAGAGTTGTCTTGAAAATTGTAATAATGTCAGTGAATCTTACTTTTATCCACACACACACACACAGTCAAACTATTGAACAAGTCTCGTCAGTGGACTTTTATAAAGGCTTAGCTATGAACCACATATTTGGAACTTCTGACAAAAGATTAAACAAAATCTCTCTAATCTCTCTAATAATTTCTTGTTTCAGGTTTTACTCATCAGATACATTTACAGATTTTTTTAGTGAAGGTTTCTCCGAGCTCACTGATTGGTTTTATAATACCTCTCCTCTTTAAGTCTCAACACTTCTGTTAGAAATAATTATTGCAGTGCATAAGTTTCTTCATAACATTTAGGATAGTATTTGTAATCATAATTTTGTGTTCACTGTAGGAAAGTGCTGAAGATGTAATGAATATTTTCTGAAATATTCATTGAATATGTTGTTATTTGTCACTACTGTGGTTATATTGTTCTTCATTAGTTGTACTTCCTTCTCTAGTGAGAATATTTTTTAGTTTTTTAAAATGAGATTAACAAAATCATTTAGTGAAGCATTTCATTGTAGAATAAACCAAGGTGGATTCACTAAATGGAAATCTTACCTTAATAAACTGTTGATTTTATCTAAGGATGCTACTTGTTATGTGAATGATGAAAAGGGTGTGTATTTGGTGTATTTAAATTTTCAAAATGTTTTTTGAAGGTTAGATGAGATAATCATGTTAATGGGAGTTTGTGCATTGAAACATTTAGTCAACAAAGATTTCCCTCAAAAATTATACATTACTTTTTTTTAAAAAAAAAAAGGGGAGAACAAGGAAATTTGAAATTCAAATAGGTGATAAGCCTTGGCAAATAGTTTGTTGTTTATCAGAATTTGTAATGCATACTAGAGGGATTTTAGACATTTTAACAATAAAGTTAGAAAAAACAAACTTTACTCTTCATGTGGTAATAAAAAATTTATTTCTTCTGATGTTTTGCCACTGTAGTTTCATCAGGACTAGTAGTTCTTGTAGTACTTGTTCTGATAAAGCCATAATGGCAAAACCTTTAAACTAAAAATAAGAATGATCAACTTTTCACAGAACATTACAGTTGTTAATACACCATGGCTCCTTGGTGAAAAGAATATTTATTAAGCTTTATCATATTATGTTTTGAACCCTCCATTTTGTTTAAAGCAAAGTGGAAACTTGTTGTGTTTGGTATTAATTTAGCATATAAATAATTTAAATGATTCACATGTGCAATACAACTTTATAATACAATACATCTTTATTGGTATTACAATGGCTGATCTCTACCTCTAAAGCATTTTGAACATTACAAACTCAGTTTACAAAGGTTAGTATCCATATATATTAAATTATGCAGTCTAATAAAACAGCTAAAGATTTCTGTTAGAAGCCATTGTTTTTATTGATGCATGTATACAAACAATATATTACTTATTTTAACATTTGGTTAAACCAAAGCTCTGTTTTACTTGGTATTAAGTGAGATGTATTTTTACCCACCACATAAATTAATAGCTACTAAATAACCTGTTTGTGCCATGAAGATTTTGGTGATTTTACAGATCTCCATCTATGTATATACATAATTTTGTTTCAATAATAGTCTGGATATTTTACAAGCATGTTAATTTGTTCACTGTAAAGACTTGCCTGAAATTCACATTTCCATAAGATTTGGAGTTTGTGTTCCAAAGATTTTGTACATTCTACTATACTGAGTTGTTGATTGGATTGTAAGATGGCTGAGTAAGAGAAACCAAAAAGTTGTTATTAATGGAGTCCAGTCAAATGAATCTTTTTGTGCCTTAGCTCTCAAGGGTCAATACATAGGTCTTTATTTTCTTTATGTTAATGATTTCATAGGGGATGTATAACTAGTAAATTCTGAAATGTCTCAACCTTAGTTTGCCATCTAGGCAATGGGTAAGTCTTATAAACAGCACACCAGTCTTTTATAGTCTTACATTTTTGCATCAATGCAGCAACATGTGCTGATCATGTGACCACCCTCTATCAGTCCCATTGCGCCCTCTATACGAGCACAGGTAGCTTTCTCCACCTATTACAGCACAGTTCTCACATCCTTGATTGACACTACATTGTTAAGACATGTTTTTCAATTGTTCTTCAAATGAATTTTGCCATGTTTTTGTGTGATTTCTTTCTGCTTTTCACTCTTAGTTGGAATTACTTTTTCATTTACTAGTACCTTTACTTGTGTTTTTCATCACAAGTCCTTGTGGACTTATGACTTTGAATTTTCAAGTGGTGGAAGAGGTTCTCACCAAAGTGGATGAAACTCGTTTCTTTAGTCCCCCAGTGCAGCAAGTTGTCAATGTTGACTGAGGAGATTCAGGCATTAATCCATAAGAGTTGAATACTGAATGCTTTTGCTTGTTCTCCCTTCCCTCAGGACGGTGCTTCTGAGAAAGTGTTTGTGAAAAGGATGATAAATTTTCATGTAGTTTTCCTGCCCTTATTTTTTTGGCCATTCATATAACACTGACAGTTATGAAAATTTGCTGACCATGCCTTTCTTGCATCTTATTGATCAAAATTTACATGTCTCACCTTTAGCCCTTAATCCTTCTACTTTTTCCTTGCTGGAAGAAGAGCCTTGTTCCAATTGTTTCCTCCCTCTCCCAACATTCTTGTTTATGCTCAATGTTTTGCTGCTCAAATACAGTTGGAAATTGGTATACTTTGTCACCTTTGGCTTTTGAACGAATTCTCTTTTGCTTACCAATATGCCTTGAATCCATGTTTGGACTCTCGGAATTTAGATCCTTTCCTTCCCTTTTGGTGCCTTAGTTTTTTTTTTATCAAATTCCAGTTTACTACAATTTGCATTACATTGACCAATCTTTTGTGTGTTTTTTTTTCTTTACAGTTGTTGTCTCAGGCCTTCCACTAGTTTTCTGATCAGTTCTTGACTGATATCCAGACCCTATGGGCTACTATGACCTGTTGTCAGTTTCAGCACTTGGATTTTGTGTTGTTGAGGTTTACTTGGTAGGGATACATTATTTGTGGACATGTGTGTCCCCTTTTTTGTCGTTATGGAAACTTATTCAGACCTCATTTCTATGCAAAACAGTCTTTGGGGATGTTCCTGGATATGGAACAAGCAATTCCTCTGACTCCACCTTCTCTTCCTACTTGAGATTTTCACACTATTTTGAGTATGTGGGCCTCCCTAGTAGCTCTCATTCTTTTGAGTTAAGCATACATACATTCCCTTAAGTGGATACTTATTGACTAATGGAACTACTCCTGTGATCCTTGGATCATCCTATTTCATTTTCCCCAGGGATCAAGACCAATCTTGTTTGTTGGCTTGACAGAGTTCTTACTACAGTGGAGGTTTCTCTTCCTCCATCTCATCCCAACTCACATTTGTTCACAGATGCTTCTTTAGTGGGTTAGGGATTTCCCTCAACTGTAAGGAGAATTTGGGTCAGTGGTTCATTGAGGAAACTACTTATCATATCATCCACTTGGAGGTGTTGACATTTTGTTGGTCTGTCACTTATTTACTCTCACTTTTACAAGAACAGGACCCTGTGTTTTCTCACACTCTACATCTTATACTGAGCTCACAGTCATATCATCAAAATCTTGGCAGGTCAATTACCAGGTGTTATGAATTTGGTTGCAGACTGCCTATCCTGTCCCAACCAAGTTCTTCCTACAGAGTGATCCCTTCATCTGGGATAATTCAGTGGGAATGTTCTCACCTTGGTGTGCCTCATATCAATGTGCTTGCAACCTGTTGGAATGCCAAACTTCTCCTGTTCTACACTCCTTAATCCTTGGATTAGTTGAGTGCAGTCAGGATTGCATGTTTGTTTCCAGTGTCATGCTGCTCTGTCCCACACTTTTCACTTCTACTGTTTTCATAGATCCTTCTCCTCCCCTGTTATTTCTATTCTTTTCCATTCCTTTTCTATTCATCCATTCTGTCCATTTTGGCATTTGGATTGGGATCTCAATGTTGTTCTTAATGCTCTTGCTAATTCTCATTTGAAACCTGTCACTACATGTTCTTTGTACTACCTTTCCCGTAAGACCTATTTCCTTCTCCTTCTCATTAGTTATTGTCATTGTTCTAATATTTATGCTAATAATGTTTCCCACACCCCTTACCATGTCTTGTGTTCTCCTTTATCCCAGTCATTCCTTTCTTCCTAAGACATCTGCTGCTCATGAAGGTTGTTTTGCCTTTTTTCCTCTTTCCTCCCTTTTGTTTCCCATTTTACTTCCATTCCAACTCCAGTCATCTTCTTAGTCCTGTACATTCTATTTATTGTTATTTCTCAAACTGAATCTTTTTTGAGTTCCCATTCTTGCCTTTTTATACATTGAAATCTCTCTGTTTCCTGAGATCTTTCTCCTGTTACCCTTACTGGCTGGGTTCAACATCTCATATGTCTAACTTATCCTTACCTGTTGATGGAAGATTCTGTTGAATGTATTATTTCACCAAATACACAATGTTACTTTGTCTTTAGCTGCTCATATTCACTATCTTTTGGAGAAGGTTGTACAAGTGGGAATGTGGACAACTCCCAATATATCTGTTGCACATTATTTGCACAATATTGCTATATGCTCCTTGGTCGGGTATTTTATTTCACCTATGGTGATTCACTACATATGTTTTTGCCTTTTAAATGGGGCAAGGTGACATTTTGGTATCACTTATTCTCCCTTTTTTGTTTCTACCTTTTCATTTCTGGTGATGGGTATTGGCTAATAGGGTATACTGAATCATTTTATACTAACATGTACTGTACTTGATTTCGGTGATCACTGTGGAGAAAAGGTGTTTCTGTAAGACCACAGGATATTTTTCCAGTGGTACATAGATATCTCTTGAGGATTATCACTGATGGACATCATGAATAATACAAATAGAGATTTTTGCCCAGTTGATCCATGATTCTCACAACCTGTGTTTTTCTGCTTTTCAAAATAGGGAACCGTAGACAGCCACTGCACTATCATTGATAGGTTGTTCCTCTGGACCCTAGAATGCATCTTCCCCCTTCTTTCTTCTAGTAAAACATGGGGTCCTCGCCACTTCCAGTTGCTAGAGTGGTGGAACATGGAGCTTTTCTCATGGGTGGGTTTTGTACAATAAAAAAATCTTATTGCCAAGTGTACTTACCCAATGAAAAGAGGGCTGTCTGCATTATGCTTCATATTATACATACAATATGGCATGAAGTCTCATATGCAAATACCTTTCTTTGGATATTTTTGCTCAAATGAACTGCAATTGACATAATCCAATTTATACCAAGGGGTTTTCCTCAAATGTTTTTGCCTCATATGGCTATCTTTTGCTTAATCCAAGGTGTTTTCTCTGGATTTTTTGCCATAATGTACTGCACTTGTTGATTTTACAATCTGATACAAGGCATGTTGTTTTTGTCCTTGGACCACACTTGGCATAATATGCCATATCCTAAGGTGCTTTACCTGAATGTTTTTGCCTGAGTGGACCACACCTAGTCAATTCAATTCATATATGGGCCTCTAGCCCTCACCACATATTCCCTTCATTTCCACACTGTGTCATATCTTTTTCACTGGGTGAAGAACACCTGTGTCCAGAAGTAGTGAATATACTTCATAGGTGTGTCTTGTATTTTAATTAATGTCATGGCTGCTTTTTATATGTATATATAGTGGTTACTCTTCACTTGATTATTTGTTTTTACACCTTTACCAACATATTCACCTGTCCAATCTGGGATTCTAGCAATGGGAGAGAAGAGGTAGTGCCATTTTAGAGGTTGATATTTTCTAACACTGAAAATGTATTTCTAATAGGTACTTACCTTCCCTCACCTATTTCCCACCCTTCCACCCCACTGATATTTCTGTGTTTTAGTGTTTTTATATGCTGATTCTCAAAACTAAGGATTATGCTATAATGGTAGAGGGAGCCACCTGCAATAGTATAGAGAGCTCAGTGGGATTGGTGGAGGGTGGTCATATGATCAGCACATGTTGCTGTAATGATGCACAAAATATAGGGGTATAAAAAAGCTGCTACACTGTTTATAAGATTTACTAATGCCTAGAGGGCAAATGAAGATATAGATAGCTATGGGTGAGGAGAGGTTAGTAACTGTCAAAATACATTTTTAGTGTTAGAAAATGTTAACACTTGCTGATAGCATGAAACTTAGCATATTTGTAGTTGTACTTAGGATGATGAGGTACTACAGTCTAACATAATGATCTGAATCAATTAGTAAGTTGGGTAGATCCTTGGTAAACTACCTGTAGTTATAGTAAGTGCAAAGTAATCCATTTGTGACAGAAAAAAACAGCAGTAGACAAGTCACTAAAGCCACCAACACAGTGCTCTGTTATTAGCAGTAAAGCTAATAGAGTTTTTATAAACATTTATTAGATGTAAAATGAGCTAATGGTTACTTTACACAGATCACTGGTTTGGTTTCACTTGGAGTATTATCTACATTTTAAATCAATGAAAGGATACTGGTTATTGGAAGTAGTTCAAAGAAATGTTACTATGATGAAGCATTGTCTTATGTAGAGAATTTAAAATCTCTTAACTTACACACAAAAAAAAGTAATATGTGATTTTTTTAAATTTATAAGATTATTTAGGGAATTGTTAAGATAATGGCTTTGGATGTCTCTATGCTGTATCCTGAAAAAGTAGGATGAGATGACACAAGTTTAAGATGTGGAAAAGCCAAGCTCAGCTTTAGTTAAGACAGGATTTATTTTTTCAGAGTGATTAGCTTATGAAGTGATTTGCCATCAACAGTACTGGAGGCCAACTCTTTAGGAAATTTAAGAGGGGAGTCAATAAATTTGAGAAAAATAAAGGGTAGGTTTGCAACTTTTATTTTTACATTTACATTTCTTGGGAGTGGGTTTTCAAGGACACCTTTAACAGACCAAATGGTTCATCTTAATGAAGAGAAACCCACTTGAAGTAAAAATGTATCTCAGAACAGATAGTATGGTGGATTTTAATACTTTTACTAATAAAGCAGGTTAATCTGAAGATGACCTAGGAATGTCAAAACTTTATTCTCTATTATAATAAATAAACAAATAATTATACTGCTTTTGGGTCAAAATTTTTCTCTTAGTTTTTCTATTGCACCTATCTTATACAGTTTGTATTATTCTAAGTAACCCTTGAACACATTTTAAGCAGTACACGTATTATTATTATTTCTGCATTTCCATTCCTATTTAGTGGATGTTTTTCATTGACTTGTTACTATCTAAGAGCTCAATAAGAACTTGAACACATTCTAGTTTACAAAAATTTTGAAAGACATTTTGAAGAAAAAAATATTTCTTGATTAACATATGACAAATATATTTTGTTGTTAAACTGAATCATTGGTTACTGTTTTGGTACTCTCTTTTTTTCTAAACTGTTTGTAGCAGACCACAAATTTGAAAAATGCCCTTGTGATAAGTTATATAGTGGAGCCAGAGCATGCTGGAATGTCTACTATAATTATTTTTTGGTGTGATTCAAATAAGTGCATGTACATGTGTTATATAGTAGTAAACTTGCATGTTTAAAATGCTATATCTCGAATTAATAAAATCTTTGAAATGATGAGTTAGAATAAAATTATACACAAATAATATATATCTTTTATGATGTGGAGATGTTACATAAAGTACATATAGTTTGTGAATTTTGTTCTTGCAACTTATAGAAACTAGTTAATTATATAGATGTAACTGGTAAGTGGCTGGTTGTTATAAATAAATCAAATACCTTGAATACAATCTATATGTGTAATGTTTAATTCAAGGGCTAGAAATTAATTAGGATTTAGTTGGTGCTCTGCCACAAAATATTTTACTGCTACAATGCTACATATAAGATTAGGTCCAGTTTTTGTCAGTTAGAAGGAACTGTGAATCTTAGACATGAGGGTCCCCTGCTGGTACAGTGGTAAGTCTACAGATTTACAATGCTAAAATCAGGGGTTTGATTCCCCTCAGTGAAGTCAGCAGACATCCCGAGGTAGCTTTGCTATAAGAAAACACACACTTGGACGTGGGAATGCTTTCTGCACATAGTTGAACACCTACTTCTTGATCTGTTATTTTACTCTCCTAGTCATTTTTACTTGGTGATGTTTGTTTTATTGATAATCTTTATCAATAACTTTATTAAAATTGAATTGAACTGCTCTCTTGAAGAGTTAACTGTCATACATGTAATAATAATTCTATGTCCTTGATAGTCTCAGTTACTTAATATTTTATGGTTGACTAATAACATGGTAAAAATCATTTTAGTGTAGCTTTTGTCACATTTTTATGTATATCTGTGTTTAATCACACAGTAAATAAATAATTGTATTCTTTACTTATTTACAGTAAGCTTGTTCCACTTTCAGTAAAATACATGTCTGTCCAAGTTATTCCATTGACACTAAACTACACAGTGATACCTGTTTTTATTAATTCATATGATTACTGTAATCCAAATATTTAAATCACTGCTGTCGGTCACTTCACCTACTTAGAGTAAACTTTACTGTTCAGTCAGTGTATTTTTTGAAATGCTTTTGATATAACAATAAACTAATTGTATGAAATACATTTTAAACTAACAAGATCCTCCAATATTTGTGTTAAGCTTTGTAAACTTAAAACTCAAACATGTACAACTTTATATGTACATGTAATATTTTAAAAAATTCAATTGTGTAATATCGTGCTATTCTTATTTATAGTTTAGAAAACATGTACATTATATTTTCTTTTTTGAACTTTTTTAATTATTTCCATTCCAGTATATTTTTAAACAAAAACTAACACTTGTATAAGTTTTTACCAAACTAGTAGTGAATCTAAAACATGTTATTCTATAGTTAAAGAAAAAAAAATGGTATAAATACTGTTGTTAATATAAATAACCAAATTTGAATGACAATACTTATATTTTATATTTTCCTAAATAATTATTTAAGATCGACCTGACCATATACTTTTCACATTTTTTTTTCTTCCTGTTTAGGTTAACCCTGATTACAAACATACATTTACTTTTAAAAATGACTTCCCAGCACTTTTAGAAAATGTTCCTGATCCAGGTAAAGACAAAATCGCTAATGTAACTTTTTAATCTTTCATGATAAAATTTCTGTTTTAATGTTTACTACCTAAATAATGCTCATAAAATATTCATTCAATAATGATTTGGAACTTAAAAATTGTATCACATATGTTTTCATGACAAAATAGTTTCTGTGTGAATTGACATTTCCTGTACTTTGATTGGAAATAATAAAAATCTACTTTTGGAAATGTTTTTTCTTTAATTAGAAGGATTTGTGTTCATGATGGTAAGATGTAGCTAAAAATATACACAATTTTTGTAGAGTAATATGAATTTTCATAACTTCCTCTCTTGAATATTGATACCAAAACCTTTGAATGTAGACTACCTTACTAACATTTTGATATTTTTAGGTCCCAGCCAACATCCATTATTCAGGGCTGAAGCTGCTTGTGGATTATGTGAAGTCATGTGCTTTCATCCCAGGTCTGATGTCACGTTACCACTGATGACTTTATGTGAAATAAATGAAGTTATAAGTAAATGGATTGAAAGAACTTTAGAGTTAGGGAAGAAATATAGATGGGTTCAGGTAGAGTGAACTTCAAAAATGGAATTTACTACATATTTTGATTAATTGGTTCTGAACTGTAATACTACATAAAGTTACTTACACTGTTTGTAGATATATATAAACAATGAGTCAATTTACATCGTGTGTTTAAGCTCAAAGGGGAGAAGCATACACTTTGAAAAACAAATCATACATTCTTTAAAACACAAAATATTTTTGAGTTAAAAATATTTATCGTTTGAGTAGTAAAAGCATATCTAAATTAAGAACAAGTTATGTGCCTTGATCGCAGGTGTAAAATCACCTGGTGGCATAGCTTCAAAGTTATCAACTAAGAAGCAAATATTAAACTGAATTTGTCTGTAACTTTACATTCAACCAAATGCTACTTAAAAGTATGTAAAAGGCTATGATGAAAATAGAAAGTGAAATTGAGTTTTAAAAACATTTTATACATTTGGAAAAACATATATACAATAATTATTTGATAAAACAACAGCAAGTTTTCGACAAAATTACAAAGATACTGTATATTGAATTTGGTTGAAATGTTTTTCAATTTATACTTGCATATATCATAAAATATCTTGTACAGTCACTTAGGCTAAATTTTAATACCTTTTTAAAGCTAATGGATTAAGTTATTCAATAGATCTAAATACTTTCATATTAGATAGCTTTATAAGATTTATCACTTAAAACTAACTGAAACTGCAAATAAATTGCACCATAACAAGTCTCATCCATGATATCTATCATCAGCATAGTTGTTACAATATTTATGATTGGCTTATGAGTGTGCTTTGAATTATATATATTTAAAATAGAAATTGCTTATCTTTTCAAATATGCAATTATTTTAATTTCTCCTAAACAACTGCAGGGAGTTTGATCTCCCTACTAGCTAAAAGTTGATTTTCAGGCTTATGTCACATGAGGTTGTAAACAAAAAATTATTTTAAACTAAATGTGTTTATTAATTTCGTTTTAACAGGTTTTATGCCTATTTGTTAATTTATTTTTGACAATATGTATTTATAGCTTTAAAAATACATACAAGTTAAATTTGGTTTACAATTTTGAATAGTGATTGAAATCCTTTTATGCAAGATATTTTTATATGAATATAGTTCCTGTTATTAGTGATACTAATATATTAAAATAATTCACTGAGAGATTTGTTATTAATGTAAATTTTCCAAAAACCTTAGTTTTGTAAAAGTTTATCCTCTAGTACATACAGTTTGAGTTGTTTTTTTTAATTACTATCCTAATTATAAAATCCAATATAAATTATATGAAGGTTAAATTCAACTTGTCACAAATTTCCAATTTGATAAAATGTTTCTAGGAGTTCAAAAATCATGTAATGTTAAACAAGTATCCATGGCAGTCTTGAATCACAGCAAATCACTTGGCCCTCACAGGACAAATTCAATATTGTAGAAACTGACTGCATTTCAGGCATAATTTGATATGCCTTGAAATGTTCTTTTAAAGTGTCATGCATTTTGTTGGAATTCCTGAGATGCTGGAAAATGGAGAGCATTCAAACATTTTTAGTTGTTTAATCACTTTAATATGCTAGTGCCTATAGTTTAAACAATCTAATTAATTATTTTTTATGGTGGCAACTAAAGATTGAAAAAAAAGGGATGACCCACATTTGATAGACCTGAAAAAGATAGCAAGTTTTGAGGTCTAGAGTATGTGCTTTGTTTAATCACTATTTTCAATCCAGTGTATTGAACATACATAAATTTGAAGCTTAAAATAATTAAATGTGTATGGCTGACATTATAAGTATATTCATTACCAGTATAAATTATGTAATATAAAGGTGTAATTTGTTTTCAACTACATCTACAGTAACATCTAATGCTTATAAAAATTGTAGGAGAATTTTTTTTTTGCTTTGTAGATTTTTGAAAACAAAGGAAAAATAATGGGTTGCTCTAATCCCCATCCACACTGTCAAGTAAGCTTAGATTTTTTAAAGATTAATATGTGTTGTTTTGTTAAAAAAAATAATCGTTTTGTATTGGAATTGTCTTCTCAGAAATTATTAAGAATAAATTAGCCTCATTTTTTATTTATTTTGTTGTGGATTAAAGCTATTGATTACATATATATTTTTAAATGGATCTTTTAGAATTGTGTACATAAATTAATTTTAATGAGTAATTAGACAATCATTTTAAAAAGTCATATACATGTAGTTGATTTCCAAATTGCAATAAACCAGTTTAACTTTTTACTTCGTAGAATTGTCATCAGTTAGGTCTTAGATTGGTAGATATTTGTCAAGTTATTATAATTATATGATCATAATGAACTTCATAATATACTCTGAATTGTATGTATTGGAGAGCAAAAAATATGTTATTTATATTAAAGCCCTTTAAAGAATATTAAGCAAAATGCTACAATGTTAAAATAAAAATGATTTAATTAGGTACTGAATAAAACAATTAGACACTTGAATGTTTGAATGCAATGCTTGAATTATCCATTATGTGTTCAATAATTTTATATTTTCAGCATGTATTTTATAAAGCAATGGCTACTTTGTAGAAAGGCAATGGCTTATGGTTTATTGAATGAAAGTATTCAAACATGTATGAATGTGTTTCATTCCTGGCTAACTGTTAAATCATCAGATGTTGCAAAGCCCTGCATGCTTTGATGTTAAAAATATAAAATTTATTTTAAAGGGTTTTACTTCATTTTCTTTATGTAGTTAAGAGTAACTTTCCAGAACTTTTAATATAATGAAGACTATAAATTTACCACACTAAACTCCAATTAAAAATTAATGTAGAATTGTACAATTAAAGCATCTTCAAACTGTTTTCTCCTCAGTGGTATAAAATAATGAAATCTGTATTTTAAAATTATACTTTATCTATTAAGACTGTAAATGTTGATGGCTTATCTTTGTTTTTGTTTAAGTAGGACTTTCATAAGAAAACATATACTCTCTCCATACAAAGCCACAATCTTATTATGACACTTCATTATCTAAGAATCCATGATTATTACTTATTTGAAGTCAGAACTTCTTGTGAACTTGAATTCTTGGAAGCCTTTTAACCATATAAGATTTTATGTTTTTTGTATTTTATCTTTAATCACAGAATACAAAATCAGAAAATGCATATGGTTTATATTGGTTTGACATATAATAATTTCACAAATTCACATTAATGATTTTATTGGAAAAAAATTTCATTGTTTCTTATTAATATACTTGTACATAGATATTATAAAATAGAAGCATTTAGGAAATGTTCTTTTTATTATTACTTCTGATTTTTTAACTGTGGAAAGACTTTTTTCCTGCTTCCAAGATTTGGGCAAGTTCTTTTCTACCAAATGAGGCTCATGTAGAAGATCAGTCGCAAAAAGATTACTACAGAAAACATGGAGTTCCGATGTTAGTTGAGTACGTGAATCAGGAACTTCAAATGCAGGTTATTCAGTGTTTTTATTTAACTTATATTTATATACATGATTCTAATAAGAAACATTTTATGGAGAAATATCAATAAAGTTTTTGTAAAGTAAGCTTAAGAAAGAAGAAAAAATACTTTTTTTAGGAAACAAAAGTAATATTATCCAGGTTTGGAAGCAGAATTCATTTTATTTTGATAGTTGCAGTTGGTTACTTGTTCCATATAAATTTAAAGTTCTGTCATATTGAAACATTATGTTTGACAAAAAGACAAAAGAACTTTAATACATGTACAGTGTGGTACACAGACATATGCTTACTAAAAAATTGTGTTTTCCTGTATTTAATCACAAGCCAATAAATTAACCTTAGAGAAAAAAACTGTGGAAAAGTTTGGTTTTCTAATTTAAAAATGTATTCTAAAAAAAAATTAGTTTATAGGTGAAATTGAACTCATTGAGTGATAAGGTAATCATATATTAAAAACAAAAAGTGATATACATAAAGTTGCTTTCTTATTAGCAGTAAAGCAGTTTAACCTTTTATTTATAGCATTATTATGAGCTGATTTTAGGTTGTTGGATATTTGTAAAGTTATTATCATTGAAATTTTGTATTTTAATAAGATCTTTGTGAATTTTTTACTGTTCAAAATTTTCATGTTGTCCTGCTGCTGAAGATGTCAAAGAGAAAACCACTGGATATCTGGACTGACTTACATGTGATTGCATTGTTTTTGCCATTGATTTTACTATGGTATTACCTCCCTCTAAGGCAGTTTCTATTTCAAAGACATAATCTTTGCATAGCTAATGTCTAATGCTTGGCTTCCATTGATGGGTAATGAGTTCTAATGGACAATTTTCAAACTTTTCTACACTGAAAGTGCAATATTATACAGCCTGGCAATGGATTGTACTAACCTGATGTCTGATGCTTTATTTTTGTGTCCTGATATTTTTTGGAGGAAGGGATGCAATTGTTCCATTTCTTCCCCACGCTTAATATCTCTGCTTCTGATGTGAAAAGATCCAAGTTATATACTACATCTGTTAATCATTTTAAAGCAAAATAGTTTATTTTCAAGTGTTACACTTTTTTGCATTATTAAACATTTAACTACACAAATATAATTTATCAAAGAAATGTTTGGAAACTTCTAATTTACGTACATACATATTATATATAAATATATTTAATATTGGTACATTTAGTTTTGGAAGTAAAATCATACTTAAGACTTAAGTGTGACCACAATTTTTCATTATTACATATAAATATATGCAATCTGTTTGTTAATTATTTTTTTTAAACAAACGTTATATATTTATAGATATTTGTGTGTTTATGTATCTGTTATATATTAAGTAATAATTTGGGAAAGATTCTTTTAGGACTAAACTGATGCCCCTTGAGATTCAAATAACTTAAAGTTCTGTGAAAAAATTATACAAAAATCCAAAAATGTAAAGTCACTTATGCTTATTTTAACAAGTTGTTCAGACAAGACCTATGAGGCAGTATTACAGAATAAGTGTGATAAAGCAACCATGCTTATTTTACAGGAACGTAATGTTGTACATAATGACCACTGGATAGCAGTAGTTCCTTACTGGGCAGTGTGGCCTTACGAAACAATGCTTTTACCACGGCGCCATGTTAAAAGGCTTTATGACCTAAATGATGCAGAAAGGTCCAGTGAGTACTTTAAATAATGAGTGTTATGTGTGGTTTTTAAGCCATACTTTACTGTTAGGTTGATGTAAAACATTTTCCTATTGTAGTATCTTTAAAAATATATATATATTTACAAACACAAGAGTGAACTGTATACTATATATTGGTTATTTGATATAACATAGTAAATGTGTTTAGACATTCTCATAATTCAATGCATATGTCAAGGTGTGAAGTTCTAAAAATGAACAATTCCTAAAATAACACAGTTGAAGTAAAGTAAGTGTCAAGAAAACAAGAAAATGAAATCAGAAACAAGTATTAAGTATGAGCATCTCTGGGGTTAGAGGTTAGGCACGAGAAACTAGTCTGATAAAACTGTTATATATATCTTCCTTTGTGGAGCTAAATTATGTACGTCTAGACTCTCAGAATTTAGCATCAGTTGTTTTTAAATTGTTTTTATTGTATACTTTGAGTACTTACGATAATTGTTTTACTTTATTTACAAGGTTTGGCAGATATTATGAAAAGACTGCTTACAAAATATGATAACATGTTTGAAGTTTCATTTCCTTATACTATGGGTTGGCATGGTGAGTAAAATTTTGTTAAAGTGAAGTTAATATCAGAAATATCTCTATGTATACATACAGTGAAAATTTTATAGTGTGGTTGAAGATGTATTAACGATTATAATTTAATATATACAAATACATAACTTAGTTTTCTGAGAAGAACCATAATAGCCACAAGGTGAGGTTCATCTACATGGTAGTTTCATGTCTTTGAAAGCATAGTACTATATTACTGTTAAAAGACCAGACGTTACACGTTTTTATCCAATTCACGGTCTTTATTATGAATTTTTATAAGTAACTGTATACTAGTTTGAGATCAGTTTCATTTAAAATTGATTAAGTTTATCTTTTAATTGGCTACTATATTATGTTTAGTGTAAAGAAGTTATTTTTTCACAGTAATTTTTCATGTCAAAAAATGATGCATTAAAACAATCACGTGCTAAGAAATACTATTCGTATCTTCACATAACCTATTATCTTGTGCCAACCCTTGAACATTTTGTTTCATTACACATTAACATTTTTTATGCTAAGCTGTCATGTAAACAGCAACAAGTTGTAGTCCTTCACCAGTAGAATTTCAATACATCCTTCATTAACAATACTCCCCTTGATGAAACATAAGAGACACACCAGAATTGTGAAATTTATTCTTCTATGGGGTGATGAAATCTGTCATCTTTCATCACGACTGTCATTTTGTCTTTTCTTGCCTTTAGTCATTAATGTCTTCTCAATGAGACTGCAGGCAGATACGTGAATGTCCGCCAACATTTTTGTGTCGTTACTTACACTACATTGTAGTTCAATCTACTCCTGGTTTTCATATCCCTCCAATAACCATCCTTTATTTTCATAGAGGCTCTAAGATTTGTTGAGCTGTTTGTTTTGCAACACCTACAACCACCATAATATATTTCTTCTTTCTCTTTCCTGAATTCTGCATTGGGCAGGAGATAACAGACAGAGTTTTGTCCATCTATCCCCTCCTCAATGCCCAGTGTTGAGATGGGTTTTTCAGTAAGATTGTTTTGACAATATATGTCTTATTTCCCAAGCTGTGCTATGTGATCCAGCCTGCACATCTGTGTAGTGCCTGCTGTTTCTATTCATGGTAACCCATTGCACAGTCCATTAGTGCAGATAAGATTATTTCTATCTGGGCTATGCACCTCTTTGGTGTTCTTCCCTGTGTGATATTCTCCCTTCCTTTTCATCTAATGGAGTCAAATAACCCTTGCTTATCCAGTACCAAACTGCTGTGGATGTTGATGTAAAGAGTTCCTCTTTGATTTATTGTAATCCCATTGATATGAGAATGAGTAGATGCATAAAAATTAGGTTTGGGTTGTTTACCTAGAAGTGTAGAACAGGTCATCCACTGCACAAAACTAGACCATTCTTGATGATCACACCAGCTAAGTTGGTCCTGCATTCATCTCAGGATGATTGCTCCCTGCACCTACATATTCTAGTAAGTGTTTCTCGCATGCTGTACAGCCTAATTTATTGCCTTAGCCACACTACATGTTCGTTTTTTGACTTCTGCCCGAAATATATTGGCAATTTAAGCAGTCTTTCCACTCAGCACCACCAAGATACTATTTATAGTACCTTTTGCTCTACCAGCTTTTTTGGGTGAAGAGTATTTCCTATATAAGATGGATGAAGAGTCACAATAAGTATTGCTTCATTGGTTCTCACCCCCCCCCCCTCACCCTTTCAGTAGGTGGCATGTTCCTTGAGTTTTTTGTTACTAAATATTGAGAAAGGAGCTTATTTCTTTATCTACACTGACCTCTCCACCATCTTATGAATGTGAGATTCTAGCTGTTCTTTTGGTGGGTGGCAAGTGCTGTTTCTGTAGTTAATATTTTCCTCACCTGAAAATGTATTGTACAGAAATACTCAGCTCTCTACAGAACCATCCATCCTTCCTCCCCACCAACTGTTTGTGTCTTCTGCTCTTCAAGAATGAGCCTTTGGTATACTTTATGTACTCACAGGGATTACTACACACAGAGAATGTGCCACCCTTCTGATCATTATTGCATCATAGAGTAGTGTATACATTTTATTGCATGTGAGGGTTTCATTCAAGGCTTAACACAAAAATCATGTCTAAGTCTGGCAGTCATTGAATGATCTCGGATATGTGTTTACAATGAGAACAAAGTATCTTATTCTTTCTGTTCTCTCCACTTTAAATTGTTTTGTCCTCTTTTGATTGTATAAGGTCTTCAGATAAGTTCTCTTTTCCTATCACTAGCTTCAATAGGTATTTCATCATGATGGTATCAACAACTTTTGAATTTTATGAAAATCTTTTTATAAAAACTTGTAAAAACACCTTGTCTAGTTGAACTAAAAGTAGGGTAAATATGATATTGGACATTTTCCCAATTTATATTAAAAAGCATAGTACTAAACTGTATATAGTACTGTAAATGAATTAATTTGCAAACGGCAATGGGCTTCCACCAAAATCTTACCACAGAGAGAAGAGGGAGATCTTTTATTCAAGTGAATATTTTCTTTCCATCAAGAGATGAATTGATGAGCACAAGAGTTGTATTGTTTGAAAGTCCTGATGCTATTGTTAGAAAGCAATTTTAGTGCTTTTTATCATTTGTTGGATATTGTGATGGCAAAGGCAGCCACAAATTTTCATATCATCCTTCAATTTTAGGGTAAAGTGTTTATAAAACAAAATGAAAACTACAAAATATAAGTTATTTATAGTAAGGCATTTCTTGATGACAAATACTACTTGCTTGTTAGAACTAAAACATTTTACTGAATTAGGAGCTCCAACTGGTGATATGGAACACACTGAAAACACCCACTGGCAGTTACATGCTCATTACCTTCCTCCATTACTGAGATCAGCAACAGTGAAGAAGTTCATGGTGGGTTATGAGATGCTAGCTCAAGCTCAGCGAGATTTAACATCAGAACAGGCGAGTGATGTGAGAATGTCTAACTTTATACCATTTTTGGTTTTGAAATGCTAGTTCTAGCTAACAGCATTTTAACATCAGAATAGGTGAATAACATGAGAATATTAGTTTTGTAATGTTTTGATAATGCAATGCTTAATCAAGCTCAACAAGACTTGACATTAGAACGGGTGACCAGCGTGAGAATGTTCACATTATAGTTTTCTTTGTTATAAAATGTACCTTCAAGCTCAACAGTGTATGAATAAAACGAACGTAAGTGATAACCATGTAAATAAGCTTCTTTACCCACTTTGTATATCATAGTATTTAGTAGTAAGATATTTCATGTATATAATTGAACCAGTCTGACTTCATGAAGTTCTACTCCACCAACTTGAAACATAATCGAATATCTTCTGAGGTAAATGTAATGCACAGAAATCTGTAATCAAGAGTTAATCAGTAACACTTAATATTTTCTCTTTTTTCTTCTATTTTTATAAAAAGGGCTCAAAGTCTTTTTTTTTCTATTTTCTTCTACTTTATTTTCACATTTTTTTTCATTTATGTGACTTTTTTTTGGATTAGCTTCAGTCTTGTTCAGTTGTTTTTTGTTTTGATAAGAATTTCAGACAAAAAATTAGTTTAGAAACTATATCTAACTTACTTTTATAAATACTGTTTTTAAACAGACTGAAAAGATAGAGATTGTAACCGAATCATTTGAAATAAAACTTTACAAACAAAGAATTGAAAAGATGTATTACACTTTGCAATCAATGTCCCAAACTCCACATAAGACAAAATAGTATTTATGACACAAGCATTAGAATTTGGGAATTGTAGCATACAATACAAGCTGTTTATTCTTGGAATCAAGTATGATAAAATCAAAATAATTTCTAGTGATAAAATGTTTTCAGTTGACATTTTTTCATTTTCTTTGTAGGCAGCAGCAAAATTACGTGAGCTTCCAGAAGTTCATTTCACAGAACACAACAATGGTAAAGTTTTTTGAACATGCTTTCATCAACCTAATTTTATGTTCAACATACCTATTTGATACACGTAATTAGTACCAAAATGTATTAGATAAAGTCTGTAAAAGTTTTTCAGATTATCTAATCTATTGCATTTTTTCTGTCATAAAGAAAGCACAGTTCTTAAATATTCAATCTTTGTTTTTTTGCCATTTTTTGTTGCATAATTACAGTTTTTATTTCTTCTTTCATTTTTCAATACTCTTACGAAATGGTTTGTACAAATCAAACATATACCAAAAAAAGAATTCAGTTTTCAAAACTTATTTGTAGTAACAAATATTAAAATTGCAAGAGAATCGAAGAATTTGATCAGTTCACATAATAGTATATACCGTAAGGCTGGTATATCAAATATAAATCAAGATGGAAGTAACGTGCATAAATTTGGGAAGAAAAAAAATCATTCCTTAATAATGTAATAATTTGCAAAATTTCATAAAATAATAATAAAAGGGATAATTAACCTTGTACTACTCAAAATCATGAAATGTATTAATGATGTTCCTTTCTATGGAGACACTTCCTCATGTAACTTGAATATTGGTTGACATGCCGCTTACAAACATCATAAATCAGTCCCTCAGTATTTATCCTACAGACGTAAAGAGAAATATTTTTGTAAAAGTTTTATATGTATCATTTTGTGGTATCACATATGAACTTTTGCTGTATGTGATTAAGTACATAACTTTAAATCAAGTTTTAAGTTTGGCAAATCTGTTGTTAAAAAACATCACACTTGCACAAAATTTAATTAATGCTTTACTAACAAGTAAAGACTATGTAGGGGATTAGAATATTATTCAAAGCATTTTAGTTTTCATTGTGTTAAAGAAGAAAATAGTTTCAACACAAAAAAAAACAAAACATCAGTACAATGACATTTTTTGTCCATGTAAAAACTTAACTAATTGTACTTTCTATACCCCAAAGTGAAGAATCTAGTCTGTTAATTTTTATACTAAAAGATTTAAGTGTCTAAAACAAAAATATTGTAATGCTCAAGTACACATGACTGTCCATGTTGAAAATAGAACTCTTGGTTGTATTTTTGTGTATGAACAAATTTCATTTATTGAAAGAGATTAAATTAATACATCAAACTACATTGTCTTTAACACTCCTACGAAAAGACGTTTCTAGTCCTGATTTCTTCAAGCCCGTTCCCCTGGCTGTGGTTTCGCTAGATAGTAGATAGGGACAGTGGGAATCTCGTTAATCCATTCATTAATGGATTTAAATGGCAATTTCATTTAAATACAAAATTATTAGCCTAATATTAATAACCTTTCAAGTTGCTCTGGGGCCTATTAGGCCCCACTTTTCGTAGGAGTGTTAAGTACATCAGAATAATTTCTTTGGAATGCATATAAAACAGTTTTTCAAACATTACTGTAATACTATGGAAATTATTTTGAGTTTCTGTCAGTGACTGTATTTTGTATTTCTGTAATATTAAGTTACTTAAAGTTGGAATTTGATAACTTTTTGTTGGTTAAAAGTTTGTTTTCTGTAACGTTACTCAAAACACTCATTGTAGGTTTGAAATATGAGTTATAAACCTAGATGTCGTTAAAAACATTAGCCTTTACAAAACCATTTAAATTTATACACAACTTTGACTCTTTAGGAGAATATTGCAGAGTATTTCATCAAATTTAACATTTCAGATTTGTTTGCTTTATTTAATACTACTAATTATCAGGTTATCTTCTCACATGAATATTTTAATAATATGATATTGAATATGTAGAACAGGCAAGTTTCTTGATTTTGGGCACGTGCCCAATAAAACATTTTAGTTCTTAGAGGTACATTTATGTAATTCATGTTTCAGTTTTGAAAAGGTTTTTTAACATGAGTTGTTATATGTTATTTCTAAAACCCAGTTATAACCACAATTACACACATTATGATTTTGTTAAATCATTGAAAGGTTAACAAGCTATAAGGCAGTCTTTTGCTTTTATTCAAATCACTCAAGTGTACTAGCTAGTCTCAAAGTACAAAAACCATCAATAAGTAACTAATAGTGAAATAACTAAATTTTGCAGGTTTCTTTACCAGAAATGATAAAGGAAAACCAGATTGTTTATGTGGAGGTGTTTAATAATTTATCTCAATACTTCCTGTTTTCACAGTTCTTTATAACTACAATATGTTTCCATGATTAATTAATGTATTGCAAAGTTAACCTCCTAACTTGCTTAAAAAATTACAATAAACTAATTTCATAAAGAAACATATTTTGAATATTTCTTTTCATTTAATACTGTCTCATTACAACTGTACTTGCAAAACCCTTAACTTTCCAGTGGTTCTACTGAAAGAATAAACAACACAAGTTCCTCTGATGGTTGTTAATCATGAAGGACAATATAAAACTTTTTTTTTCAAATATTATTTTTCAAAATTCACGTAAGAGAAAAATATGAAGTTTTACCAGTAACAAGATCAAACTGTAATAGGAAACATGTGAAATATACAAGATTATCTAACAAAGGCACCAAAGTTTGTAACAGTTTATAACTGGTTCTTTTTAATTCTGATGAAATATTCAGAGATGAAAATAAGCAAAGGTGAAAAATGTCCAAATGTTTTTATTCCAAAACTTCCAGAAACATGCTTTCCTTAAATATTTAGAAAATTATAAGCTCTCTGGTGCACTCGTCTTTTCATAGTTAACAGGTGTGATTCTGTAAAATTTAATAAGTTACCTACATACTTTAGTAGTTGCAAGTGTCCAAGGAAGTGCACTCTCATTAAGTATATTTCATATGTTTATTGCGTATTGTGTATGAAACTTTTTTCTAGTAAACCAACCCTTTTAATAAATTCTCATGTTGACTCAACCACTTTGATTTTCTTCTAACAAACAATTTCAAATTCATTCTCTGATAAGTCACCCCAGTTTTTTAAACCCAACTTTCAACTTTTCAAAACATGTTGAATATAATGATGAGTTGCTTGAAATATCTTTTTATAATTTTAATTCAATAACTTTTGTCATTCTATTCACTTAACTATAAATATGCCATTTTGTAAGATAAGAATGTACTAATTAGATTCTGATTAGTCAAATATTGAAACATTTATACACAAAGTATTAGAAAAATGAATTTGATGTGCTAGTATTTCTCCCCAGCTTAATGTAAATTTTAACAACCACAGGCAATATTAAACAGAAATCCACTGATGGATAGGAAGTTCTCATTCCTAAATATTAGATAAAACACAGAACTCTGCTGAACAATTACATGAATATGGACAAGTGAGTAAACTTTTATAACAAATGACAGTTTTCTTGTCACTTTTTAGTACAAAGTTACATAATGGACTATTAAACACTGTATTTTACTATTGTAATTCCTCAAATTTACTCCTGACCTACCAGGGTAAATAACAAACAGTAAAGAAACTATTTACATTAGTACACATGTACCATACAGAAAAAGTTTACAATATTCAGTTTCCAAGCTAATTTCCAGGCACACTACAAGATTTCAACAAAAAGTAAGGTAAAACTATCATAATGGATATAATATTATTGTTGCTACTTAAAACATGAGAGAGAGAGAAAGTTATGCCTAACTTAAATTGCCAAACAGATACTGAATTTTGAAAGTTTTATCAGTTTTATTCTTGAGTAGATATAGCAGTCAGACTGTTATGACTTATTTACAGTAGCTAACTACAGAATATAAAAAAGGAAACCTAAAATAAATCTACTTAGAAAAAAAAAAATAATTGGATATAGGTTATTTGTATGTTTTCTGGTTTAATTTTCAGGAGAGTTTTCAATCTTCAAAAACCACGAGACATCCATGTTTGAGTTTTTAACATTTTAGGAAAATAATGCATGCTGTATTGTCTAGAAAAGAAATTCTAGCAATAAACATGCCAACACGACTTTTGTAATTTGTACATTAAATACAGTTCACGCGAGTGAGTATAAACTTACTCATATAAGAAAACAAAATAAAAGGATAATATTTCTTCCTTTTAACATGAAAGTATATGTACTAATTATTCTTCAACAAACACATACCCTTTTTTGACTTATATCTGAAAGTATATGTACTAATTATTCTTCAACAAACACATACCCTTTTTTGACTTATATCTAAAAATAATAACATTTTCTGTGCACAGCATTATACATTAGTTAAATGCTTTGTACAACTATGTTGTTAGTTTTCCTGATACTGCTATGGAAGGAGCTTGACTCCACATACAGGATGTAAAAGTTTTGAAACTCGTTAGTTGTACAATATTGCATTGTCCTTATAATAAAAAAAACTTTTTTTTTTCTCATTATTTAAACAGTAAACTTCAGTGGCTGTTTTAACTATCCTTGTTATACAGTGGAATGACAAATTTTGACCCAAATGGTGAAGCATAACATATGCCAACATCATTAAATACTTCTCCTGGTAAACCTACATCACACAGATAAAGGCTTGCATTGCTGCTGGGAAAGGCAAGTGGAAGTATGGTAACAAGAATCCACTTAGGTGCAAAGTCCAAACTTGTTTTAGCCTCAGGAGATGGGTCCAGCAGCAGCAGTGGTGCTTTACAATGGCTGGCCCACTGATAAGAAGAATTGTACCAATGTTGGTCTGTTTTAACTTCAGAAGTCTCAAAGTGTTCATCAATAGCTACAAGAATAATGTCAACTGTCTGTGGAAGCAGGTCTGAAGAAAATCAAAGAATAAAGTATGTTATACAGTATGTCCTTGAAACTAAGACACCTTTAACAAATCAAAATAACAACATATAAAATGTTTTTTTTTTAAAGCAACTGCTCAAAATTCTTTACACCTTAGAAGGTGTAAGGATCAATTACAACAAAAGATTGTAAACTCACACATGTAAATAACATCATGGTGGATGAAGTTTTATTTAATTTTGATCACTACATAAAAATACAGAGAACATATATATAAGAATATGATTTTAATTCTTTAAGCATTTTAGTTCTGATTTTATTGGATTGTATTTTGCTTTTCAGGTGTGATAAATTTAACAGTACGTATTAATTATTAAAGAGTTATTCTTTTGGTTTAAAATTATTATTAGTTTACATTGGATATTTTTTTTTATTTTCTTTTGAATTAATAACTTATACCAAACATTTATATCAATAACCAATTACTAGTAATTAATATCATCAATAGGGAAAGATTCTACTCATAAAGTTCAGTTATTCTTCTGTGAACAACTAGTGTTAAATTTTCCACAAAATTCAAATAATTTCATTCTCTTTTAATCCAGAAAGTAATACAATATGTGTATGGTAGAACAGTTAAAAACATAACTTCAATACATGCAAGTAAGCAGTGAAAATTTTGGTTTCTCAATTTCTGCTGGAAGGGTCTTTTGTGCCAAATATTATATAAGCCATGCTAAGCAGTACCAACAGGAATATGGACCTACAGCTTTGAAGATACTCTAGTAATGTAGAACATAGTTACTTGCCAACAATGAAGAAGTGTCTTAAAGGCTCTCTATTGTTTAATACAGAATTCTTGAGAACACCTATGTTTTATTGACAGCTTTCATTACATGGCCATGAACATGCAAATACCAAAAAGAGACAAGTATTTTAATGAATATTAAATATACAGAGTTCCACGTTAATAAGTGCAAATATTGTGCTGCAACAGATGTCACTTGCAAATTAACAGTAAAACTGTATAAATTTAGTTTCCAAATAAGACTACAACAGTGGCTTCCAAACTGTGTGTCACTGCAAGTTACTAAGGAGTTGCGAGAGTTTTGCTAAATGAAAAATATATTGCATGTGGCAACAGAAAATCAAGGTATGTGGGTTAGGGTGTCATCAGTGAAAAAAGTTTGGTAACCATTGTACAACACACACAATAGTGGAAAGCCAACCAAAAATGATGGCATAACTACCCCCACCTGATAGTGTACTCTTAAACTCATATTTTCATAGCTAAGTGAAATAAATAAATTTTGGAAAATCAATCTTAGCCAACAGAGAAGTGCAGTCAACTGTTGGTAAATTTCTTTGTGAGCCAACCAAAATTAAGATAAATTATGAAATGAATTAATTGAATATTCACAGAATAATTATTGATACAAATTGATAGATTAATAACTTATAATATGCAGAAAGGTCACTGCATTTTGGTAACAGTGTCCTAACAATAGCTTTAGTGTCATGTTGCTTTGAAATAAAGGTATAACCTAATATTGATGTTAGTCTATGTACTGAAAGTATAAAATAAAACATATAAACAACAAATCTGGAAAAATATTTTGAATTCTTAATTTAGTTGCCATTGGTTAAAAAAGTTTGTTTTTATTAAAACAAAAAATAGCTTAATTCAGAAATGTTTCAAGGTTTAAAGTTGAATCCATATATTTACTTTTATCATAGATTTTATGTACTTGGCTTTAAGCTAAATCATCCACACATCTTTACTTTAAGCTTATTCTACTGACATTCACTAAACTTAAAAGGTTTCATGGCAAGCACCCCTCATAGCCCCTTCTGTACCCCATCAATAAAATCACAGTGGGCCAACAGCAATCAAACTATTCTATCTGGATAAATGCATTTAGCTTTTATGACTCCTATTTTTTTAGAAATGAAGAGGGATGAGGTACACTGTCTTTTATATAGGTTAGATACACACACCTGCTACACTGGAAGTTGTCTTCCCTCCTGTCAACTTAAACAACTTAAGTTCTTTCGTAAACCAAGCATCTTCTGTCTCGTGTACTGCAGGATGGAGAACTGTTACTTGGACACCATGATTTGCAAGATGGCGGCCACAGTTTACAGCTTGTGCTCCTTGTTGGTGTGAGGTACATATCACAACTGCTGTGGGCCTCTGATGGGAATTCTGAGGGTTCAACCTGTGTGTAAAAAATAATATTAAGAAATGAAATAAGTGAAACCATTTTCTTTAATATAACATCACAAGTCTGCTACACATAGTTATCACCACTATAACTGATAAGTAAGGACTTATCACTAATACACACAATCACTGATTAATATACTGTATGAGAAACGTGTTAAAAAACTCAAATAACTATATAGTAACACTTTGTGATACTTCTGTGTAGGGAGAAAAAAAAAACTGATACAATATTTTACACTTCAATTAGTATGGCGAGTTAAATTTAAAAACATTCCCAGCACAAAATTTTTCAGGAAGGTATATAAGTTTTCTCATATTAAAAGGTGGTAATCCCTTCACAACATTCTCTTATGATTTATGAATATTAGTCGCCACAGTGTTACTGAACTTATGTATATGTTCTACAAAACAGTATCTTGTCACCACTATGAGTGGTTTACAAGTACACCACACACTTGACAGACAAAATGTAAAACAAGACTGGATAGTACTGGGTTAATGTAATATATAATTACAAAATTATCCATCAGCATTACTTATGATGATTATAAAACCTTGAGTAACCACAATACCAGCAGAGTGTTATCCCAAAACCTGTTTAAACAAGAGAAATACATGATTTTTCAGATAGTTTAACCAGATAATTCATGATAAAAAAACTAAAATGAAACGAGTGACGATTATAAAGAAGACCCTGCAGGTCCAAAGTTATACAAAAGTAACAACAGAAGAGTGGGCAACATTGAGGACACCTTTAGTCTTCAGCTCAGAATGGCATGTACTACAGGTGGGAGAAGAGTATATATTGTTTGGAAGGATTAAGAATAGGGTGTTGTGATTGGTTGGTTGTTCTCGGTCATGGTTAATGGAGTGCATAAGTGCTGACCAATGGTAGCCATGAATTGTCTATCTTTTTTTATTCTTGTCCCAAAATATGTTTTACTCTCTATAATGTAGATCTGTTTACAGGAGCATGGTATTTCATAAACAGTTTTTGTATTTATCTTGAATCATTTCGTTTTGTCAAGGATAGATCAGAGTTAGGTTTCGATCGATGTTGACATATGAAACAGTGCCAGGATGGTTTCTAAGCCATTGGTAATGAAATTGGAATGGAAGTCATTCTGTTTAAAACACACAACTGTAAGATGTTTTTGAGCAAAAATGAAATAACATAAAAACTGAAAAACAATTATATCATTGCAGAATATGCAATATTAATGAAACAATTATGGACTCACATCAATTCTGGAAAACCAAGGAATCTTTCTACATCAACACAACGAAACCCCTATTAAACAGAGACTCAGGTATAGAAAGGACGATTTTATACCCATGACTGGTCTTCACGTTTTGCCAACCAGTCATAAATGTTCCCTTTTCAATCTTCCCAGACATTATCTAAGACTTCCACAGATTGTGTTAAAGTGACCTGAAAAAGAAAATTAGCCTATTCTACTCATGCTACCATTGTAAATTCTCTAAGGTCTTCTATAAAAACTGTTGCCCAAATCAAACAGTTGTCACCCAATTCATCTTTATTTTGTTTCAATGGAAAGACAACCACCACTAGGATTCAAGAGAGACAACCATAACTTGATCATCTTTTCTCTAACAGATAATTGCACCTGATTAAGGTTCTCAAACCTTCTATATCTACTCTGAAAGTTCCATTATAATTTTTTACTATTTACACCTAATTATATTTTTACTATGCCCTTTTTAATCACTTTTCAGCTATTTCGAGCTGTACCTGTAATAAATATTAAGTCAATTATAAAAGGTCATTAATTTTTTTTCTTGTATTAAATAGCAAGTTGTTTAAATGTCAAACTTCACTGATGTAGTATGTTCTTGTTTAAATTTTACTTTCATTTTCCAATACTTCTCTACATAAAAACAGTGAGTGATTATGTTAAAACTTTTCATTACTCCTATGGTCTATCTTTACTTTTTCATCACTCTACTTCTGTAATATGAAACACTTTAGGCTAGTTTGTCTATCAAATAGCTTTATCAATACTTCAATTTGGTACTTGTGGAAAACGTACTATGGACTAGTCGATTTATACCTCGGCAATAACAAAAAATTGGAAGTATACATGTACTCAGAATGATTTATTTATATTAATTACTATTACTGGTTTTTTTACCTGTGGTTGCCTCCAGCCAATTGGAGGACCATCTCACTAGCAGCTCGACCAGCCATCTCTAATCTTCTTTCAGTTGAGAAACCAAAGCGATCAGATGCCTCTATTAACTGAGACTGCAGCTCTTTAGTTATACTTGGTACCACCAAGCCAGTATCTAAATAGTTTTCCAAATATACAAGAATGAAGTATAGTATTAAAGCAGAAACACTTTATTTAAAAGACAATCTCTGAAAATTGACAATCAGGTACATCATTCAAATAATAGAAATAATTTCTGTAACGTACAACAGTATGTTCATAATAAGTTATGTTACTCAAATGACAGGAACAATATATTGACATTAAGGTAAACTATTTAACTAATAGAAAAAACCACCGTAAGATACAACAACATGTTTACAATAAGGTTAAACATTCAATTTGACAAAAATAACCACTATAAAGTAGAAAATATGTTGCTAATAAGATAAACTGTTCAAATAATAAAAACAACCACATTAAGGCAGGAGAATATGTCAATAATGAATAAATTGTTATATATGACAATCACTGTAAAGAAAAACCTGTTGATAAAACCTTCTGGATTACAATTTCATACAAATACTTTTACTGTGCCATTGACATATTTTACAAAACATAATATCACAACTATAGCTGTATACATTGTTTCAGAAATTACTTCTAACATTCATCTAACCTTATAATGACTTATCCCAAATAGTTCTGTCATTCCATTAATTATGTAAAAACAAATCCTTATTTCATTTATATCTCACAAACAATACATAAACAAACATAACTGAATCATAACATATAGTGGGAATAATTATCCAACATTTCTCAGGCCTAAAATGAGACAAATTACATGTGCAATCCAAGCTCTCAACATTGTATAAAGGTGTTATGACCAAATGCTTAAATTTGAAAGCATACTGCCTGTTATCCATCTCTTGCCCTAGTGGCTGTATCTTTCAGAAGTACATTTTGCAACAACGTTCATTATCAACAGTATTAAGGACACCCTACCTAGCATCTGAAATTCACTGGAGAAAACAGACAACAAGAGCAGTGACACATTTCAGATAAACATTCTCTTTATTTTCTTTCACAATTAAATCTACCAGTGCACAGAATATAACTGCCAAACATAACACTTTGGTCTTGAGTAAAGCTGGCACTAATCAAAAGTAAGTTCTCACCACAACCAGGCTTAACAATAAAACTGATGCAACTTGAGTAAATAAAAACCCATTTGCATGTAATTCTAAACTTACTGATAGTAGTAGGTATTAATGCGTTTTTAAAGATGTAATTAGTACAGTTAAAATTAAGATGAAATGTGATTCATACCAGAAATCAGTGAAAAAAATATACAACTTTGAAGTTAACAAAAAAAACCTTAAAGCATGTGTAGAGTGAAAGTTCTTATTTTTAATCACAATGTTAGTAGTGAAACTGTATCAACTGATTACAATATAACTATCTATATATAGTTCCATATGCATCTAGTAATTCCAATATAGATTTTATTCCTATGAAAACCTCATCATCAGTAACTGAACTAGAAGTTATTTTTGACCAATCAACAGCACAGGTCATTTACTTTTTAAGTAAAAAACTAATTTGTCTTCACTGGTTTACAAATTACCATAAAAGTTTTACTTTTGATCTAATGATTATTCATTTTTGACAATAATCCCATATTCTTAAATGTCTTTACTTTTCTCTTAATGTTTCTAACACCATTCACTACACATTGACTTAAAATACCATCTTAGGTCACATAATACACAAGTGATTCACCAACAGCTCTTACTGACATCCTTTTCAATTCTGGAGAAGTTTGTATAATTATTTAAATAGTTCCTGAAAACAATTACCAAAATTCTATGATTAAATAGTTCATAGTTTTAAGTGTTAGTCACCTCAGTTTACCATGACAGTAGGAATTCCATCACTCTTATTATATGAAAAATGGTCTAGGAAATAGGAAGGCCTTTGTTGTAGTAGTGTCATATGTAAAATAATATGGTTTAGGATAGAACTAACACTATATAAAGTATTGTAGTATGGGATACAGAAGACCTTTGTCGGAGTAGCATTATATGTAAAGTAATATGGTCTCAGATACATAAAGGCCTATTGTTGTAACAGAACCATATGTAAAATGGTCATAAAACATGAAGTCCTATTGTTAGAGTAGCACAAATTGTAAAATGATCTAATATACATGGAAGCTTATTGTTGGAATAGCATTATACATAAAATAATATGGCCTAAGGTATGTAGACACATACTGTTGGAATAGCACCATAGCACAGTCTAAGATACAGGAAGACCTACTGTTGAAGTGTCATTGTATGTAAAATATGGTCTAGGATACAGGAAGACCTATATTTGAAGTAGCACTATACATAAAATAATATAGTCTAAAATACGTGGAGACCTGTTATTGAAGTTGGATAATCATTTCTGCTATGATAGTTTGCTAAGCCTCAATTTATAATATAAATTTTGATGAATTAGCAATTTTGAAGTTGCAAAGTTTTCAATACATAAAGTTATACTGGTGATTATTCATTAATAAATGTTGGCACTGATAAATGTGGGTATTTCATATTCATTTCCAATTATTTGTTTTCATCAAACCATACCATACACTTAAGAAAAATTTTAAGGAATAAGAAATTGACCAGACTTGCCAAACTCTTAAAAGATTAATTTATTTTAAAGTGTTTCAGACAAAATTGGCTACTTTTTTTTAGCATTATGCATTATCATTTACAAATATATTGTAGATTTCTGCCCTTCTAAAGATAAGGTTAAACTAAATGATAAAAAGTATGGGATTATATGACTTTACTGCTTCACTTGGTTACTCAAAAAGTGGTAAAAAGTTAACAAAAACATTTAGTTGAAAAAAATGCAAATACACAAATATAGCTGGGCAATTAGTGGCAGTTGTTAATTGATCAACAAAGGGCATCATTAACTGATTGCATTTGATAAATCAATTAGTACAGTTGCTTTCCCTTTGGACATCAATTCAAAAAGAAAAAAAAAAACGAGAAAAAGTTGGTGGCTGGTGCTGTTAGAAAGTTTCCTTCCTTCTAGTCAGCAGTTCAAAGTTAGTGACAGATTTGCCATAACAAAGGGCAAGCAAATTTGGTGGCAATGGGAATTAAAGCAAAACCCCCCAAATCACCAAAGCTGAAGAAATTAGAAGTAAAAAAAATACAAATTTACAAGAATAAATTGGGTAGAGAAGAGACAGCCCATTTGTTAACCTGAAGATGACCTAGGAAGGTTGAAACATTGTTCTCTGCTTATCAATAAATGTTAATACCCATACCAGCCATTCTGAGATGCATTTTAATTTCAAGTGGGTTTCTCATCATCAAGACATAGCCCATTTAGTAGCTTTGTGGTTTAATAACTGAACGAAGAAAATAGCAATAATTTAACTAATGGAATAATCAAAAACAATAATTAAAAATCCCAATTTTTGATTAGTTGATGCTTACTGTGATAATTAATTTAATCCTAACTTAAACTTATTGGTTATATTCATGAAAGTTACTATAATCAAAATTCTGGATAATCAATTGTTGTAATAATAACAAACAGTAATAACTGGGAACATCTTATTTTGATTAAATGATTTCACTGTAATTTTGATCTATCAATTAAATCCTTATTTTGATTAATTGATTATGCACTGATTAATCAATTAAACTGTATTTATCTATACACAATACAATACGATATTAATCTGTTTTGATACACAAGTTGTTTTAGAAGCACAACTGTTTTAATAGTCCATTAAGTACAGTTGATAGGTGCTTAATGATAAATTAAAGACTTGAAATAATGAAATGTTAGAAACTTTATCCTACCTGTAACATATTCTTTTTCAACAACACACGGTACAGATATCTCTCTATACGTAATTGGTTCACTTAAAAGAATATTTTCATCACATCTGTACTTCGCTGTCTGACGTATGTTAGTGTCCACTAGACGAACAACATCAGGTTTTGAATGTGCTTCAATCTCTTCAAAAATAGCTTGCTTATCAAATAAAGCTAAATTTTTCTCAAAGTCAAACTCATGCTCCAAAATATAGCTGTCTACAGGAGCACTAAAGCACGCTTCATCCCGTTCACTAAGACGTTTTTTACCTTCTAACTTTTTTGGTGTCGTTATTTTTTTACGTCCATCACCTGCAATATAAATATGGTAGTTTTAGCAAGACCTTCTATGTAATTGCAGCATCTAAAAATACTTACAACAAGCAGCTCATTAGTTTAATATTAAATACAAAACAACAATTGTATAATGAGGCTTTCACTGAACCACTATCAAAAATCAAAATACAATTAAGTAATTATTAATCCAACTGAAAAAAAATGATAATGCATTAAAGAAGCAAGAACAGAAATGTACATTGGGAATTTTCAGTTTAAATAATGGAATTTGCTTCACACACTAAACTAAGTCAGAGATAAAATTGGCTACTTTTTATGCCAATCATTATCTGCCATTTAATACCCAAAACAGACATACTGGATTCATAAGTTGTATTATCAAGAGTATTAAAACTTAACACTGAAAGTGGTTGCAAATAATGATACTCTGATATGTTTATAAATGTCAGCACCTAATCAAATAAAAAGGTACATAAGAGTTCACTCCTTTCAAGAAAATTGATTATTTGATATAACAAGTGGCAAAACTGTATACAATTTTCATTTCATCACCCACAATCTTGATGAGAGTTTAGAGATACAGGATAGAAAATTCACAGCATAAATGGAATCACATGCTGTTAGGTTTCACAGATAGACCTCAACCTATAAGCCATTCATCACAAGCTTAGAAGCAAAACATGATGTATGGAATATGAAAACTGTAGGAAAAACACTAAAAAAAAGTCATTAAGTAAAGTAATGAACCCAAATAATCATTTTATTTACAGTGGGATGAATCTGATGAAAATCTAACAAAAGTACTAGAGTGAAGTCTTATAATTATTTTGGACTTACGGTTTTGGTAAAGATTAATGTTGAATTGCCAGAGTTTTACACAGGTCTTTCTTGGTACAATAATGTATTATGCTGTACTAAAGGACATATCCAGCAGTACTCTGATACAATGTTCAAAATACAACTTAGCTATTCTCAACTTCTATCTAACTCAACCACTTTGGGAAGTTTTGGAACACCAGCATAAAAAATCAGATAAGAGAAACCTCAAAATTAAACTATATCAAGGAATAGTTTGGAAGTGGAATGGAGTCTATTCTACCAAATGCATATCACTGGTTGGTGGTGAGAGAAAGTAAAGACAAGAACTAATGCCAAAAATGAAATACTTCCCATTTCAAGGCATACAGACTCAGTATTTGTAGTAAAACACTGGAAATAAAAAGTAAATTTTTCATTACCTCTCCTTTTGTTATGTTCTTCCACTTTGGCTGGAGATGAAAATGATTCTTCAGTTCCTGTGCTGTTAGAAGTTTTGCAATGATCCACCTGATTATGAGAGGATTTTTCCAAATCCTCAGCAGTGCGAAGAATTTTTAAATCACAGATATCCTGTGAACTGAAAAAGCAGAAATAAAAACTATCTATAAAACTTTAATGTAACTTACAATTCGTGAATGTGCAGTTAACCTTTAATATGCTGACTCTATGAACAAAATTAACTAAGAACTAATTAAAATTTACAGCATAATACTAACAAAAATGCTTATTTTTCTAATTAAACCAAAACATTTTTTAAAGACAAATTCTCTATTTTCAGAGTTTGAAGTTAAATTTTATTACATCATATAAAGGCTTTATTAGTCTTTGGAAAATTATGCACTTCACATATGCTCAGTGCTCATATATATTTATGCACTTGACACACATACATAAATGTAGAACATGAATTTTTTTGTTTTCTGTTATTGCTTTCAATGTATAATGTTTCTAAAGAAGAATGGATAAGCTAAATAATTTATAATTTTTAATAATTAGTATGACATCAAATTTGACAACTAGCCACATGTTACTTAATATGCTTACTGCTATAGAAGTTTCCATTTTATTATAAGAACAAACAATCTTGGTGTTATTGTTCGAAGTGTAACTTCTATCCAGAGTAGGTTCAAGTTCTAAAGATTTCTTACTTTCTCTTAGAAGAGAACTTACCACAACAAAATAAATATTTAAATTTTGTCACAGCTATGTAACATTTGAACTAGTCAGCACCTTAAGCTACAAAATTAACTCAATCAATTACCTATACTCATTGATTGTATTAATTAGGGTCATGTTAAATAGTCAATTTACCAAAAATTATGCATAACACCATAAACATAATCAATTAAATGAAACTAGTGCTTTCCATTATTACTGAATTCAATCACTATGCAAGTAATTGAATGAATACCATTATTATTTGAGATTAATTAAAGATTGTTCAAGTTAATCAATTTGTGTCATGACTCATGAAAATATCCAAATGACCAAATTTAGCATTTTCATTCTTACCAGATATCTAAGTCTTGTGAGAATAATTGGTTATTTGAATGTAATCTATTAATGAGCCTGCCAATTAATTGATTACTAAATTCCACTAATTGCCAAGCTATACTAGCCACTTGTTAATAGTCAAATGAATTAAAGTCTAGATTTAGTGTTAGTCATGTCTTTACTATTAACTGGACAGAAGAAAAAATATTATCAATAAATGTTAAATTTACATGATATATTTGTGTATAATCCATTTTAAAATTAAACACTATAACTAAATTTTGTAACCACAACAATAGCTTATAAATTCTTTTTAAGTTACATTTTATAAAATTTACTTTTGGTAGAGAAGTCTAAATACATAAAACGTACCAAAGGTAGCACAAGTGATATGTTCACACAGAACAGTGACCCACAAATGGTACAAAGCCAACCCACAAGAGGAGCAAAACTACACCAAAGGAGACAAGTAAGGATAGATTTTATTTTTTTTAAAAGGTTGCAAAACTTGTATATCACAACAATCAATAGTTTGATACAGTCCTGTAAACATATGCTGTTTTTACATGAGATTCTAACATCCACAAGTTTTTCATTTAGTTACACATTGCATTAATTTGGTAAATCAATTACAGGCTCAAAATGTTTCATATGTATAGAGAAAATAAAGAACTGTACGAGAAGCAATCATGCATCAAATATTACTATAATTCTGTTCATTCAAGTCTCTCACTATCTCAAAAAGATAAAGAAATATCTCATTTCCCCAAAAGGGGACTAAAGGTTGCCTGTAGGGGTAACCTGTTTTAACCACATGCAACAATAGAATGTAGTGTGTTGCTTGTCAATCAGTCAGTAGACACTAAAGTGATGTCACATAATGGATACTTAATGTTGTAATTTGTATATTCATGACTTCAGTAAAATGTGTGCATGCCATAGGTAACAAGCAGAACTCTATCTCAAAATGGCTGGTATGGGTATTAACATTTTTATTGATAAGCAGCGAACAGTGTTTTTGACCTTCCTGAAGATAACCTACAAAGGTTGAAACATTGTTCAATGCTTATCAACAAAAGTGTTCATACTCATAGCAACTGTTCTGAGATGTATTTTTTATTTCAACTGAGTTTCTCATCATCAAGAGCAACAAACAGAATTATCCACTCTGTAGGTTACAACACTGCATGACATATGAGCTTCAAATGCAAGAACTCAAAGTAGTTGTTATTCTTAATTCTGGTTTCAGTTATCCTTCAAAAACAAAACACTTTCAGAGACTCTGTGAAGTACATCTATTTGATGTAATACTAATATTCTTAACAATTCTAAATGTTTCATTTTGGTTTGTTTGATTCAAATTTTGCACAAAGCTAAATGAGGACTATCTGTGCTAGCCATCCCTAATTTGGCAGTGTAAGACTAGGAGGAAGGCAGCTAGTCATCACCATCCACCAGCAACTCTTATGCTTCTCTTTTATCAACAAATAGTGGGATTTAACATAGTATTAAAATGCCCCTATGGCTGAAAGGGCAAGCCTGTTTTATATGACAGCAATTTGAACCAGAGCCCATAAGGTTATGAGTTAAGCTCCCTAACAACTTGGCCATACTGAGCCAACTTCATTTTCAATAGCAGCAAACATCTTTCACTCGTAAGTTCCACAATATGAAATCAGATTACTGTTCCTAGCTTTTTTCAATTTTTGTAACATGTATATAGATTAAAATTTGGTAAAATTTGAACACAAGTATAAGTCATTGAAGAATACATTATACTCAAACTGAGAGTAACAGTAAGAAGATTGCTTATCCTTGAGTGGTCCACAAACATATTTTGTTAAATCATGGAGACAGCACCATTCACCAAGGAGCATCATTAGCTGCAATACAAGTACAAACAGCAACATGAGGAACACAATACACATATTCTAAGCCTACCTGACAATTAAATGGGGGTACTGAGAATGAACCCCATTTCTACAAAAATCCACAAGTGTAATAGTTTGATCCTCAGTGTCAACTTCAGATATCCGACCCTGAAAGATTCCTAAAGTATCACCACAGTCAACAATTACTTCACAACCAATCCAGCGATCTCCCATGTTGTACTATATTCTGAAAGAACATAAAATTATACTATTATTAAAAAAGTTTCAAATTTTGCATCTATAATTCAAAATTTATTATTTTACAATTCCAAACTAGATTTCAAAAAAATATTCTGAAGTTGTTTTTCTCCTTTTATTGTAATTTTCCAAACATAATAAACTTTCACAACCAGTCCAGACCATCTTTGGTAACACGCATTGTGAACAATAACGTATACTTACAAAAACATTGCACTTCGATAGTATGCCTTATTAACTCTTTCCCTGTTTCTAAGACAAAGGAAAATTGTCTTCTGTTTTCATTCATTTTTAGTATCTTTAAACATAATTTTTGAAATGAAATGATTAAAAAGTTAAGCCTTGGGGTTTTTAAGAATTGTTTATGTGCACATTTAAAACTGTTTTAAATATAAAACAAGTTATTGCTACATTACATCTGATATTCAAAACTACAGATAATTTTTGGTGAGATCTACATATTTCAAGTCCAAATCACTGTCCTCAAACAGCTGACTCAACTTCAATACCCACTAGTCATCACCGTAAATGCCATCACCACTGATATCTTCATTATCATTATCTACCAAGGTAGCTTTATTGTAATGGACTCTGATTTCATGATGTGCTTTTAAATCAGTGTTATAAAATTAAAACCTAAGTATGCACATAGATGAAGCATTTTAGAAATTTTACACTGTACTCCACTATAGCAAAGCTGTTGCAGAGGACCATGAGTAAGGAACACCAGCTGTAAATGGGATTTTAATGTTAATTTCGGGCTATAATTACAAAAATAGTAAGCACTATAGTGAATATGCAATTAGACATTATACAGACACTAACATTCTTATCAAAGGGTTACTTGTACCACAATATTACAAAAGTATAGGTATGTATTATTTATAGTGATAAAATAAATCTGACTTTGTATTTAGATTGCATATTATACTTGGAAAATTATGGTAGGTTATTTTCATTTTAGTCAACAAAAGCTACAAACCAAGTTAAATACAATAAACTACAAATACATGAGAAAGGTAATTTTAGTTATTAATACACTGTTTTTAAACTTAAAAGTCCAAAAATAACAACACATCTATAACTGCTTTGTGACTTGTATGCAAATTTAGATTCACTTTCAAATAATGAAACATGAGCAGCATAACCAGCTTCAAAAAACACCCAGGTTACTGAATGTGATCAGAGATATACCTGTGACTTTGTAAACTGGTTCAAAATTAGGGTTCATTCAAATGTATCTAGTGCTTTAAAAGTCCATGATAATGATACATAAGTAGATATTTTCAATCCATTGCATTTTGAAATGGTCTTCAAAAATATTTCACAGGCTAAGCTAATCAATACTTTATCAAAATTTCAAAAACACAAACCTCTGAAAAACATTTACAAACAGACTTTTAAATTTAATATATTCTAATGACTTCTACTGGAAAAATTCTAAAATGTAAGAAAGTTATAAACAGGTTTACAGCTTTTCCAGAAACATGTCTAAACTGAATCTAAAAGGCAACAGAAAATATCATGAAAAAAAAACAAGTCAGAAAAAAAAGACAAAGAAATTAGAAAAGCAGGTAAAAAAGTCAAAACCTTTTATAATTAAACTGTTATTCTCACCAATAGCTTCCAATTATTGTTCAACAATTGCAAGTAAACAATATAGGTTATCCAATAATAACAATAGAAGAGAATACTTATTTTGGAATTTGTCATTTCATACCTAAAATACGGAACTTTTTATTTTTACCTGTTTGTATAATTTTCTTTGTCTTTTACTAGACTGCTTTTTTTTTACCCTTGTTTTTATTACTGCCATTGGCCTAAGCTATAGTACTTATAAAATTTACATTGGTACAACAATGTCCAATGGTAAAAACTAATATACCATAGAAGCATTCAATTCATTACAAATCACTTTAAAAATTAGACTTTTTGTTATGTTATCTAAAAGTTATACAGTGTAAATCTGATATGATAATATATATAGAGCTACATAATGAGTAGAATTTGAAATCAACTAATTATTCTCATAAAATTGGCTAGTTGGAATACTTAAAACCAGTAATAATCAGAAACATTAATTTCTATCAATAGATCATTTTCCTACATAAATTGACTTATTCATAATTCTGATTAGTTAATTACTTTATGTGACATTAACCAATGACATCATTTGTGGTAATAACACTGTAGAACACTTAGTCTTACAAAAGGCAAAACTTTTAAATAAACAATTATGGTTCAGTACAAAGCATTTAAACATCAATACACAATTTATGTCAAGTTATTTATATTCTCACATCCCTATTAAGTTGTTTTACTAGAAAGACACTGCCAGTACTAAAACTCTCATGTTATTAATCTTAGAAAAGGTAAAAGATGAAACACAAAATCAGAAGTAATCAAACAAAATACTGACCATATCTAAATGGAACAGAAAGATCAAATGTAACTGTAATATGAAAATCTATACATTTATGGTCCAATATTGTGATTTGAAGTTAAGTTTAAAGTGTTTGGTGCTTTGTGTTATCCCTTGTTCATCTTTTCCTTATGTCTCACAACCTACTACAGTTGCAAAAATAAATTATCTGTATTTGAACTTGAGATTATTTAAGGGCACTAACAGATGCAGGGTTGCCAGCTGTCCCAGTTAAAGGCAGTCGTTTTTGGAGTGTTGTCCAAATATCAATACACAAATGTCCAAGTTTTCAATTTTGTCAGTAATCATTAACTTTTCTTCTACTTATATTCAGAACTTTGAGCCTTTGACAAACATGAAACAACAGATGCAAACTGTTTTATCAGAGTAAGGAAATTATTACATAGTATGGAATTACTCAATATATCCTATGCTAGTTCCTCTAAAGTTGGCTTTATCATAAGATAGGTTGCAACAGATGAAATGATGTAACAAATGCACACAGAACAAGTGATTTTGATTCCACCAAAACAGAGAGAAACCACTGAATGCAAATGGTAAGTTCAATTATCATGATGCATTCAAGTTAACACAAAGGTGAATATGAATGTCAGTTACTCATAATTTTACAGGAAACCAAAAAACAGTATCTTCAGAAGCAATAATGCAAGAAAAAAACATTTTCATTTGATGAAGCTTATTTTTTGAATAAAAGGAATATTTATATCTTTCCAAAAACAATGGGTCTATGTTTTAATATCTGAAAATATGTGTGTGTCCTAGTGTTATGACTTGAAAATTTGGTTGCCTAAAACAGATACTTTTAAATTGAGAGAGAGACAAAAAAAATCTTCATTAAAATAAATGCTAGCTCTACTGAAATTCAAGTAATTTTACAAGTTTGACCCCCCATTTTGTCTTTAATTATATTCTTTAAAACCAAAATTAATATCAAGAGATTCTCAGAAGCAGAAAAAAAAAAAAAACTTCCATTAAACCTCCATTAGTTTACAATTTCACTACACATTTTTCATCAGGGTCATAATCTTAATTTAAATGCCAGCACATTAAAAAAAAAAAAGATTTATAGGATTCTTGGTATGCTGAATAAAGTAACCCTCTATATTTTTCAAATTCTTCAGTCCCAAGAGAAAGCAAACTACCTGATAAATTTATTTAAGTATCTTTTGAAGTACATGTTTTAATTTTAAATTTTCTTCGTTTTTATAAAGTTAATTTTTTTGGTTTTGTACTTTGGTCATTTATCATGGATACAACTTCTGTCACCATGTTTTGTGTGTTTTGTTCAAGATACTTATATTGTAACTACACACAGAATTTGTTACTAACCTGCATGTATTCATCTGCTTTTGACATTTGTTTTTTTAATTTTTTCTAATGTCACCTTCTTAAAGTATCAAAATTATCCCATTAGGTATATGTAACAATCTGCTTTGAGAATGTTTTTTCATCCTAACCATATGTAACACTATGATACACCACAGTATCAGATCAATGGAAAAGGAAATTATAAGCATAAAAAGCTTATTAAAAGTCCAGCCAAAATCATACATTCTGTATACTTAAAGTAACCAATGGTTCAGTACTAACTGATACATTCTTTTCAAATCTAGTTCTCCAAGTGAAATCACACCTAAACTACATTAAAACAAATTACAAATATCTAATAAAAATATTTAAATATACAGACCCCTAACACATTAATTTTTTCTTTTGTGTCTTATCTGTGACAAAATATAAACAGACTTTTAAATTTTAAAAGATAAATATATTCCATAATTCCATGGTCAAAACCAAATATTTTTACTTTAGTTGAAAACATCCATATGTCATGAATTTCAGACTGCTGCAAAATCTGCACAATTAGAAAAATTAAATAAAAACGCTTGTTAAAACTCTATAAATAAGTTACAAAAATAATTAAATTGAAGAACAAGTATTTAATATTTAACGTATATTAATTATATATTTTTAAAAACCTGAAACTAATAGCAATATTTGACACACACCAGCTCATCACTAAATCAGGCAAAACGTTCTCCTGGGTTCTCTTTTCTGGTTCTACTAAGTTCCAGAACAACTTTGTCGATAGAAATTGTTTTCTTCCAAACTTAACAATTAGTAAAACTAGTTGTATTGGAATTACAATACAATTACCAATTTAAAATCAAGCTATATTTTTTAAATCACGATAAAAACAAGGTTCATTGTGTGATGAAAAACTGTCATCTCAACCATTTACCGACTAGAGGGCGTCAAAATTATTGATGTTCAAAAACACAAAATTCACAAATATAGTATATTAATATGTAAACACCCGAAGTCATTCACAAATATTCTAAATACAAATATTTTCATCTACATAAGCATCAAATCAAATAATCAAAATTATTGGGTTTACGGCTTAACATAGGATTAACAAAAAAAAAGATACATTATTGATGAAAAAATTCATTTTAATCTTAAGAAATAAGAATTATATATTTAAGTGGGCCATGGATACAAAGTTCTTTATTCGTGTCTCATTATTAACAAAAGAATCGCATTCTTTACTTTTGAGAATATTGCTATATACGAGTTGTAGTTAAATCCCGCTTTTCGATTAAAGTACCCCTAAACTGACGGTAGATTGTTTGAATGCTTAACTTCAGTGACATATACGTGATGTTATAAACGACGTGGAAGTAACTGATGCTAGAAGTAATGTGCTAAAAGCAAGCCCGTTGCCACCAACACATCTGAGATCGCTAGTTGAGGATTGTACAAAAACTAGACACAGTGCAGCAAAATACAGTTCATTGAATTTTGTTTATTTTATGAGAATACCAATGGAGCACTATACATATGGTCAATGTTGAAACATAGTGGATGTTGAAAGACGAGTCATTCAACTTTTGGATAGTGCTTGGTCATATTTAGTGGTGATTATCAGTTTATCTGTTGATTTCAGATGGATGAATGTGGTAATTCACTTTGACTCATTTCACGTAAATCGCTACAAACAGATGAATATCTGGATATATTTTAAGGTTTTAACTGAAAAAGTTATTTAAATTAGGCATCTGGACACTGGCAAGTTTAACTTGATGATGAGAGCAGAGCTAAAAATTCTTTTAAAACAAGCGATATCTCGTATGAGTTCTTCACCATGTCGTTGATCTGTATAATGTGTCTAACCTTTCGAGATGTTAATTGAGCTTACACTAAAGCGGTTGAGGTTAGAAAGATGCATATCGTATGTCGATGCAATTTTTGTGTTTCTTCGCATGTTTGAATCTGTAACTGAAAATCTGAGAATCATATTCCAGTAGATAAAGAAAGCAGAATTAAAAATGAAATCAGAAAATATTTTATCATGTGCACAGAAGGGAACTTTTTTGGTCGCGTTGGACGTAAAGATGGAGTCTCTACAGTCCCTACTAAGATAGCAGCTTTGAGAAATTAAACTCAACATGTGGGCAAGCAATAATTCGTCGGTTTTGTTAAGGCCAAGGCTACATAATGTGCAACGGGTGTGAGGCACCCGAACCACCAATTGAAAAGGGTCCCAAATCTTAATAAAATGGAACCATGAACTAATTAAAATCGTATTTACGATCAACAGTGAGCCAAGACCGTCTCAATTCCTTGTCTGCTCTGTAAATTGAGAGGGTTTGTTTGTTTTGTTTTTAAATTTCGCGCAAAGCTACACGATGGCTATCTGCGCTAGCCATCCCTAATTTAGCAGTGTAAGACTAGAAGGAAGATAGCTAGTCATCACCACCCATCGCCAACTCTTGGGCTACTCTTTTACCAACGAATAGTGGAATTGAGCGTCACATTATAACTCCCCACAGCTTAAAGGGCGAGCATGTTTGATGTGACAGGGATTTAAACCCGCGTCCCTCGGATTACGAGTCAAGTGCCTTAACCACCTGGCCATGCCTTGTTAAATTGAGAGGGAGGAATCAAGACGCTTCAATTTCGAAAACATATAATAGTGAGCTAGCGATAGAGCAACAAAATGTAATTTCATTTGAACTATAATTTTGTAAGTACGATTTTTTTTCATTGTTACTGTTGCGTTTGTTTTATTTTGACGTTTGAAAACTGGGTAGGTTATTACTGAAATTATATTTGAGATGCATCATACATGGTTATGTATTTTTGTCTTTAATCTTCCCCTTTCTCTTTATATATGTATAATTTTATGTACATCGTAGCAGGAGACCCACCATTAATCCTTTTTCTTTGGGTTTTGTGGTCACATTACTGATTATTTATGACAAATTTTTCTAATACTTGATGACGAGAAACCCACTTGAAATAAAAAAGCATCTCAGAACGGCTAGTATGAGTATTGCTTATCAATAAAAGTGTTAATACTCATACCAGCCCTTGGGATACAATTTTTTTAATAGTAGCAACACTACCTGCTCTCACCAAAGTTGAGATATACTTTGGAAGAATAGAGGAATATGAACAAGAATTTAATTTCCTAAAGCTACTTAAGTCCTTACTCCAATACTGGCATACTTACGACAAGACAGCGAATCCTATCTGACACTGACACCAGTGATAATAAAGCAGAATTTTCAGGAGACATGTAGTGTGTAATAATATACTATTTCATGTACCTATGACTCTTGAATCCGGACATTGTGTGACGAAAAAAATCACAGCTATATTCTTTGTAAAACGGTACTTGTATTGTAAAAAGTTCACTATTCAGGTAGTTTATGCTTTATTTAAATGACTAACGAACTTTAAAAATGATCGTGCATGGTATAATAATATTGTAAGAACACAACTTTCTCATAATGTTTCACAACAAGGAAACATAAATAGAATATCTTGCTGTATTTGCTGTACAGTGATACCTTGTCCATTTATTGAATGTCCTTGTCCTGGAAATCATGGAGAAGTTTAAAACCATTTCTGCCATATTAATATAAAGCCACAAAGTATAAAATTTCACCAGTAGACGAATGCCAGATTAAAACTTTTTGAACTCCAGAAAAAGCAGCTGAAGTACCCAAATATAGTACTATTCCCCTTGCTGTGCAGCAAGTTACCACTTGGCCAGCAGAAATATTAGAATGTTTTGTTATAATAAATTTCCCAAGAAAGCCAGTTAATAAAATTATAATCTACTAAAGCCATAGGAGATTTAATCAATGTCAGATGACCAAATGTGGTCATGAAAAGTTTCAATGTCAATAAGCAACCACAGTAACAAATAAGGTTACGGAATAATTCAAACATCAAGCACAACTGCATAATTATATATAAATTTCGAGCCTGTAGTATAAGATAATAAAAATCAGTAGTTGCTTTATTCAGTGTGGTATAGGTGCTGTTAAATCCATGTCCAGAAGGAGTTTAGAGTTGAAGAAATAGTGACATTACAAAATGAAAGTCGAGCTATAAAGAGCAAATATGAAAACATACAAACGGACTGAAATTTTAGGCACGTCAGAGGCACAAGGAAAGATGCCCCAAATTCAAAGATAAATGAAAAATATAGATTCGTTAGTGTGTCAAAAGAGTAAAATCAAAAGTTAGAATCATATGTTGTTGTTATGGTTTTGCTTCATAGAACAATATCCTGCCTGGCAAACATAAAAGCTGGCACATAAAGAGTATTGTCAGATGAAACGAACGGAATACCAGTTCATGATCATAGCATAGCTCAGACTTGTTCCAGCAAAAGAAAATCTTCACCAATGATTTCCATGATAATAAAATTTGTAATCTATCACCACTAACATTTTTCTTAATTTATATTGATTTCTCTATTTTAGACTAATAATATTTATTTCGAATATTTTGTTTAGGGGTTTAGTCAGACATAATGGGAAAGGTTATGTTGATTCTGGAACAATTGTTGAAAATGTGTCCAAACATTACACGTGAATCTTAAATATACAACTATTAAAGATATTGGACTAATTATATGCGTTGTTTTTATGATACAATAAACATTTGCTTCTGTGTAACTTAGTATCTGAGTGAATTCTTTGTTCCTTATGTTAAACTTCCTTGAGTTTAAGACTGCACATAAAAGATCTTGGTATAAAATAAACATATTTGTAACGAGTACACAGTTGCACACATCAGTTTACCGCCATCTGTTACATTGTCATTGCCCCGTCAAGCCATGTTGTAGAATATTCCACCAGTAAATGCATGCCAAGACTGAAAGTTTGTGTACTCCAAAAAGAGAAACTGAAGTACACAGATCTAGGATGGACGCTCCTTGCTGTGTATTGTGTGTGTGTTTTCTTATAGCAAAGCCACATTGGGCTATCTGCTGAGCCCACCTGAGGAGAATCGAACCCTTGATTTTAGCGTTGTAAATCTGAAGACATACCGTAGCGGGATGCCTTTACTGTGTAGGAAGGTAAAGCTTGGCAAGCACAAATAAAATAATGAAGCATGTATATAAACAACCAGTGACATTTGTATTGTCAGCTATGGGTGCAGGAAGATATGCTATACCATCACTAGGAACCAGTAAGCCATAGTTTTCTGATAGTGCTGTAGCTATTGGTCTCCCAAGCTTTAAGGTAAGAAATAATGCAAATCCTAGTAGGGTACTAAAGTTATCTGCATTTGCACTAATATTTGGTGGTGTTCCTTCTGGCTGCATTATAATCGAGATGTTCAGTTATTAGTGTGTCACTCAAAAAAGACCATGTAAATTTCAACAGAAAATAGCTCTAGATATGTCTGGTCTATTTTCTAGAGACTGGGAAAGGTCATTTGTACATTAGTACAATATTTATCTATAGGTTGTTAAATAAGCACGATCCATATCCAATGTATTGGAAAATCAATGGATAGCATGGTTTGGATCGCCAGACACAAATCTACATGGATCAGCGAAGCTAATTATGTGAAGTGTTCGATGTAGTAAAGCTATAAACTTTATCTTATCACCTACAGTTTGGTAGTTTAATCATTTGAGAATAAAAATTACCAAATGTATGCTTATCAAGTTTATTAATTCTCGTTGAGTTGATTTCGATAAACGCTTGCTATATATTTTGATGGCACATAAACAGCAGAACAAAGGTCCTTAAACGGTTCATCAGATATACTCATGTTTGGGTGGGAAATCGTTCTCCCTCTTGAGTCCACCCTCTCATGCATACACCTCACAAGAACTGCAGAAATAATTGGACTTGGTAACGTCTGTGTTAGATGATGTCCACATGTTTGCCCATTAATAACTAATAAATGCTTGCCCAAATGTCAGACGATGTGTTAGGAAATATGGTAACAGAACAGATGTTCCAGTATGTTAATCGGGTCTAATGGTAGTTCCTACAACACAGAAGCAGCTGGGATCTGGATGGATTGATCTTTACCACATACTCTGACAAATTTTAATCCCTTGATCCTTACACTAAAGAGAAGGCAAATTACAGCAGCCAGTGTACATCACAAGAAAACTTCATCAAATTCATTTTATTATGCAGATTATAAAAGTTGCTACTTCCTTTTGTTTGTAGCTCGTGTTGTTGGGGTCACCATAATGATTGATAAATTTCAATCCTAGCCAGATTAGTACTCCGTATTACTATCTAACTAGTCATTAACACAAGATTAAATATATGTCATATCTTCCTTTTCAGCCCCAGTGGCACAGCGGATTTACAACGCTAAAATCCGGGTTTCGACACCCCTAGTGGGCAGAGCACAAATAGTTCATTGTGTAGCTTTGTACTTGATTATGAACAAACAAACACATCTTCATTTTCATCTCCCAGAGCTGCTACTTGCTTTTGATTTTAATAATACTCAGTCTCTGATTCTTTGTCCAAACAATCTATTGGAATTTGAAAGCAATGTAGATTCAACGTATTAAAGTGTTCAGTATAATTTTTATACCACATGTTTGACAGACTTCATTATTTCTAGTTTAAGATAGGATCAATCTAGTTATAACTGGGGATACACGCTGATAGCACATATCAAAGCCTTATCCATTCTCTAAACTTGAATTTTAATTTCATTACTACTGTTTTGTGATAGTCCTATTTTAGTGTACAGCTGCTCCACTCAACTATTTATGTACAAAATTATGTGTATCGACCATTACAAAATGCTACCACACCACGTATTCTTGTGCAATCTGTTGTAAATACACACTGAATGGAATGCTGTACGTGATCAGGTAGCATAGTGATTACCCTTCTTATCCAAACATTAGTAGGTTGGGCAAAATGCCAGTTAATTGTTGTTCAGTTTTATGGTGTGTCAGCAATACGTATGACAGGCAATTGAATCACTCAAGTTTGACAAGCTTATGAGGCATTCAAAGTTGATAATGAAGAATCCACGTTTTAGAAATAAATCTGAAGATTGCTTGAATGAGCAGTGAAAAATATTTGTTATAAATATGCAACATTTGAACAAGCTTTTGTCATCGTTAACTTGATCATTCATTCAGCCAAGCTACCAAACTGAGGATGAAATGTATATTCGATCTAACTTTGCAAAGAACCACCCATTGAAGTTTGGTTTTCATTAATATATGTGTACCTCTCTCTTTAGATCCTCAAAATCCTAATAACAGAGGTTAATTCAATATGGATCATTAAAAGACTCAGATTACTTGCATTACCTGGAAAGGTTAATTTAATTCACTTTTGTTACTATTAAGCTCAAAGCTACGCAGTGTATCAAAATTCGACTTTTAGCTTTTTATGAGCTCTCAGACTTCACTAAGCGATCGGGGAGAAAGGAGAGTCTTTCAGAAGGATTCTATAACTTTTGCTTAATGTCATTTGTTCTGTCACCTTTGAGAAGTTGATGGATCTTGTTCTTAAAAAGTTGCATTGAAGGAGGATGATTCATCTATTTGTATAACCTTTTAGGTTTTCCTAATTATAAAAAACTGAGAATGACATCTTAATTCATCAAAGATGCGGGTTTGAACCTAAAACAAAGGAAGTTTGAGTTAACAAATATAGAAATGAAATATCTCAAGCATATAGTAAGCAGGGATAGAATATTTTGATTATGAACTAGTCCTAGCAGGAGACCAAATGAGAACTTTACAGTTTTCTATTTTCCTGTCTTGCTAACTTTGATTTATAACCAATTTCTCAAAGACAGTTAACAAAACCTAAGATAAATAGATACATACGAGTAGCTGAGCATCTCACTGTCTAAGGTGTTCTTTGGTTGAGGTATAATATATTGGAATATTTTTGTCAAGACTTTACACTTACTGAGACACTTACATAAAATAAAATGAAATTGAATTAGTATTGTTGCAATCGTAGGTTGTTATAGAGTATGGAAGTATACAAGCAAGTCTTACACTTACACATCATGAACGTTGGTACTGCTTTCTGTTGTGGTATTTGTCAAGCATTACTATGAATACTCATATAATGAAATGTTTATCAGTTGTGTCAACCCTGCATCTCTGAAATGACTGATGAACTTCAAACCTTGAAATATATTGTCATACATTGTCTTGTAACATTACAACGGCACATATTTAATCATAGTTTGAGTTGTGTAAGTAGGATAGAAATCCAGAAATATTATCTCACCAAGCAATGAGTGTTTCCATTTATTGACTATCTGGTTCCAGGATATTACCAAGAAGCGGTAATAATGAGAAACCACAGAAATTGTGACAATTTTACTTCCAGATAGGAATAAATATAAATAGCAAATAACAATGAGAAGAAGAACTTAATAACTTCGTTATGGCACTACTTGCCATGCAACAAGACAAATTATGACCATCACATAAAGGCAAACAGAGCACCAATTTATGTGAGTGACATCAGTTAACTGCGCAATCAGCCATGAGCACAGGACAGGATGCTTTACCATTTATATGCACTTTAGAAATGCTGCAACTAACCTAATATGCAACTTTTATTTACCAAAGCTTTAAGACAAGGAAGACGTAAGGATTTACTTTACAAAATGCAATATCGGGGAATGTCACACAATATTAAAAAAATACAGCAGCAGTTTTTTATTGGTTCCTTTCGTTTAAAAACATTGAATATAGTGCAGACACCGAGATTCTGTACTATAAATTCTGCTCAGAGGAAAAGTGTCAACATGAAAAAAACCCGACAGGGTTGTATTTGTTTGAACTTTATCCTGAACAACATTTTATGCCTATGATAGGCTAAATTATCAAATCCAAGATCCCTATAGTCCATGCATGCCCATTTATAATTTTGAAGGAATGCAACCAGTCAGTAGTACTTTTCACATGAAACATCTACTTTTAATTGAATAATAGGACTAAGTATTGTAAGTTCCTCTTTAGAAAGAATAATTCTAATTATAGCTAGTTCTCTGCCCAAAACTGAGGAAAAAAATGTTGTTGGCCGATCAGGGTTAATCGAAAACAAGATCTAACACAGCAAAGGAATGATCACCTTCCAGTCATTCATCCATCCATGACAAACGATGTAATGAAAAACATTGAAATGTATATTTCCATTGCCTAAAGACGACCAGACCCTTAATGTTCTTTCATTCTAGATTTTTATGACCAGTGAAGACGACAAGGCCTTCTGAGAAGTTTATACTTGTATTATTTTATCATTCGACATACAATATTGGTACTAGCCATTCTCGCTAATGATTTAATAAAAAATTTATAATTATATGCATTAACTTCAAAGAGTTTGGCACAGGGCTGAAAAAATTATTATTCATGTAATGAAATTTGAAAAATAACTTTAAATGCTCTCTTGTAGTTCCACCAGTCAGGTGTTGAAATGTGAGTGAGTGTTGAGCTATTCTCTTATCAAATTGCAGACCTGAGAAGTGTCACATATTGAGCTTGAGACTCACACATTTACACGCTGTGACATATAAATCTCACGCATTTGACATGAAGTATATCGAAAATATTTTCGTTAAGTTAAAGCTCTAGTCGATTTCATTCAATCTCCACTGTTCTACTACATTCTCTTAGTTCCTTAAACCTAAAGTCATGTTCACTGGTCAGTTATCAATAATTAACCAATCATAGTCTACCTTTTATACGTTGCTATTTCAGTGTGTATGATTCAGAGAGTGAAGAAGAAAATTTAATCTGTGATGACGAGAAAACCCACTTGTAGAGAAATATATATGTGTAAAAACGGCTATTATGAATAGAGAAAACTCTATGTAGAGAAGCGAACAACGTTTCGACCTTCTTCGGTGAACCTGATGATGATCGAAGAAAATCGAAACGTTGTTTGCTCCTCTACATAGAGTTTTCTCTATCCACACCAGCCGTTTTTACATATATAAGCAGAAATTTTGTCGCCAGCTACTAAAAAATGAAAATAATGAGGAGATGCAAAGTACAAGACCAAAATGAGTTGCTCATAATTATACAGAATTTTTAAAGAATTCTATAAGAAAACACTCTTTGAAAATATTGTATAAAGTCTTGAAATTGCTCAGAATGCACAATTTTGCTCTATTTTTAAAACTTGTTCGTTTGTTCCGGGTTCCCTTACTCACACACAGATGAATACATTGCGCCTATCTGGCAACGTAGAATTTTGCTCTTTCCAGTATCAATTATTTAAGAGCTGTGCAATTGCGTCACTATCCTTGCGTCACTGGTATTAATTGCATATTACATTTTTTTAATATATACGAGTTCCATCTTTTTCTTGATTATGTTGTTTTTGTAAATTGTGAGTAATGGTTATTCTACTATTTTGAATTTTATTCTTTTAATATTTTCAACTTAACATAAATAAAAGATTTCCATTTTTTATCAAACTTTAGATTTTTTAAAGTGCGATATGACAATTTATTAATTTATAGACAATAACGAAGAAATTTTGTAAATTGGAAATATACCATTTTTGCGCATTTAAAAATGGTAAGACTGCCCTCTGGTAGTAACCACTTCTTATTTTTTTAATTGTGATTTGGACAATTTGTTTTATAATTTATACTCAAATTAGACTGGTAATTTATGGTTATATTTTAGCTGCACTTTAGTTTCTTAAATATTGGTTGTTACAAAAATATGGGTAACTTAATTTTTTCTTTTGGAAACTGAAAGAAGTAATATTAGGAGTTAGTAAAAGTTAAAACTAAAAGTTTGAGTAAAATACTATTTTCGAAGATTGACAATTGAGAAATGACGTGTGTTTCGACTTTGAATTTGACACTAAACTTAATTTAACCAAACATTTTCCGAGGTTTTCAATTTTTTTTTTAAATTATCTAGTGAAATGTTTGTTAAAATAAAAATTAATACCTTCTCTTAAATGATTAATTTGAGTCATAAGCTTAGGCCTACTTATGAAGGTGATAACATACTGGTAATAAAGTGATATTATTTATTTTAAACTCGAACTTAAACAGTTAAACTAAGATGGCTAACTAATTTTCTGGACTTCAGCTAAGACTAACATATTTAAATTAAAAACAAATGACAGGCTCGTTTTAACCCCATGTTATATTAAATTAATTGGCTTTTCTGTTATATTTAGTCTGTTTCCGAAATCTCGTCAAAATTTATACTTAAAAAGTGTCTTAGTAGTGTGATTGAATTATTTAAGTTAAATTTGCATTTTAAATTGTTAGTGTTACTTTAATACAGTTGAAATTAGAAGAAGAGCCCTTTTGTTTCGTTAAGATACTATCTCAGTATAATGCTCAGATAATTTAAGAATGACGAAAGATAATCTGACAGTTGTCTAATTTTTCATTTGAACAGAACTAACTTGTATTTTTTTTGTTTAAACAGTAGTAAATTTCTAATTAGTAACTGACTGTTAACGTGTATTGAAGTGTTAACTGTACCAGAGCTTATGCTTTCCCAATTTTTCTGTATGGTGGAAAATTATGTACACAAGATCATTATGGTTATTCCTATTCAAATTATGGAAATTCACATGCATTGCCATATATCTGTTATAAGTAAAACTTATCTGCCATTTATTTGCCCAACTTAATAAATTAACTAAATCTATTGTAAATCAGCAATATCCCTTGTTTGACTGAACTCCATTTGTAACAACTTTTTGTTTTTTCCATCCAACCACTCTTCTATCCGATTTGCTAACTTATCCCCCACACGTATAATTTTTTTTTCCAAGTCCTTTTATTTGGCGCCTTGTTAAATGCTTTCTAAAAATCAATATACATTATATCTACATTCAAAAGATTTCCAAGTCAACATTTTCTCTTACTGAAACTATATTCACTATTCAATAAAAGTTTAAACTCTGTTAAATAGCTTTGCAAAGCATTTTTTAACAGAACTTACAAACCTTTTCCCACAACTGATGTAAGACTAATGAATCTATAATTATTGGCACAGTTTTTACATCTACCTTGAAAAGAGGTGTTACATTAGTTAACTGTCAGTCTTGTACCTTCCTGTCAGTACCTGTCTTGTACCTGTCAGTCTTGTATAATAATAATGTTTGGAGATTGGCAAAAATAGTAGTAAGTGGCTTATATATCCCATCTTCAATTTCTTTCAAAACCCTTGAGGAAATATTATGTAGCCCAGGAGCTTTATTGTTTTTTTTTTAAATACCATATTTTTCTTAACCAGTTGAGAGTTAATGCAGTCATCTTGTTTGATCATGTTTCCATTTGTCAACTGATCAAGATTTGGATTTCTTAAATTTTCATATGTAAACAAAAAACATTTAATAACCCAGCCATTTCATAATCATCATATACCAGCCTTCCTTTATCATTGTTCAAACATCCCTATTTTAATATTTTATTTACCCTTCATGCATTTAAATAAATTCTTACTGCTAATTTTAACGTTGTTAGCCAACCTTTTCTCATACATTCTTTTTGATGTCCTGGTTTCCTGTTTTTCCAACTTCTAAATTTCCTTTCATAATAATCAGTTTAAATTTCTTAAATTTATTATGTTTTTCTTTAGTTTTATTTCTTACACTCTTTGTGACCAAACATGCAGCTACCCTTTCTTTGTATAAGGTTTATATTTACCGTGAATATTTAAACATTTATCATTAAGAGTTTCCACATCAGTTCAGTGTCTCCAAATACATATTTAAGGTTTTTTATTTTAAAAAATTTATATGGTGGATTGATTGTTTTAATGAACTTAATAGATTTAATTGTACTTTTGACTTTTTTTATGTGATACTAATCAATAGAAATTGATGCTTATGGTTAAATTGCCTGACTAATTATGAAACAAGGTGTTTTGGGGTGAACCCTTGTAGACCTGTATGGTTTGAAGGGCTATTGACTGTTGACACTTGTGTGTAATGTGTTAGAATGTTGATAAAGTTCATTCCTTGTTTAATCATATTAATAGGCACATGTCAGTGGCTTTGAAAGCCATGTGGGATTTGTGTCATTTATACAGAGTTCAGGATGAGGAAATAAGTTTAAACCATAAAAGCTTATATCTAGTCTGGTTATTAGGAATAACTTTTATCAGATTAGAAGTGCAAACTTACAGTATTGTTTGTCAAAGTAATGCCTTGGGAGTTTGAATTCCTTTGTTGTTTGCTAAATCATTATATATATGTCTGCAGGCTATGGTAAGGTTTTTTTATTGGATGACATAAGTCAGCCTAATGGCCCACTGTCAGTTATTTTTTTATGTTCATAGTTGAGTATCACTAGAATGGATTATGATAGTAAGAAATATGCCTTAATTGAGACTTAAACTAGGGCTCTTTGCTTCACGGTAATGTTCTGATAGTAAATTTCTGTGAGCTGTGCTACCTGAATTCAGTACCTAAGCAGATGGTGCTCATTCTGTCTGTTACAACACGCTGTGTCAAGCCAATTGATAACTCATTTATATGTACACAGATGATTTAATTCACCATTTACTTTACATGGATATCACCACGTTATCTATTAATATACACAATTGAGATATTATAGAATCTTTCCTAACAGACTTAATAGGCATACCTTAAGCATCTGGCAATGCTTGTAGACTTAGGGTTTATTGAGTATCAAAATTCAAGCCCCAGATAACCCCCATCTCAACTGTTACAGTTTCTTTTGTATTGTTAGTTTTCTTACAGAATTGATATACTAGTCTCATTGTCAATGTAAAAGGATTTGTTATACTGCAGTGTAGATACATATCAGGGGTTCCATGTTTATGATGTTGTGAATGAAAATTAAAATAATTTATTAATTAGTTAAATTTTATGAAATGATGTAGCCACTGTAGTAAAATTATCGTAAACTTGTGACTAGAACAAAATTTTAACCCAGTAATTAATATAGCTATTTTAATACACTTCTTTCTAGGTGTATACAAAATCATAAAACAATAACTTTTTAGAATGAATTAATTTATCACTTGGATATCCTTTCTAGTAATGAATTTTTGGATGTAATCTCAATAATATTAAAGTTTTATCAACTTAAGTGATTTAGTTTAGTCCTAAGATCATATGCTAAGCTAACAACAGAAAATAACTTCAATAAATTTATGTTGTATACCACCCATTTTAATCACTACTGTTAATAAAGCATACAAAACACCAACATCTTTGATAAACATTAACTTAATTTTAAACTATAATCCTAACAGTTAATTATTTTTGTACCTCATGGAATAACCATTCCCTTTAATTAAATGTAACTGAAACATACTGTGTTCCAGAATATTTGTCAAATCTCCTACCATTTTTTTTTAATAATGTGGGATTAAGTCACCATGTTGATTTATAATGTACTTTACATGTGAGAAGAATAAATATTGTCAAAGAAAATATGTAAATAATAACTTAGTGTAATGTGTTCTTTAAAAAATGCTAAACATTTCAACAATAAATGTTGTGAAACATGAGGTATGAGTTTTAAAATAAGTTGAAGATATTAAATTTGGCATAGATCTATAACATTACAGTAATGATGAACATGTATGTTTAAATTTCTTAAATACGGTATTCATTGGACATCTTATTTTTGAGGTTATGTAGGACTCTATTGTAATAAAATCACACATCTTTGTATTTTGTCATGCCATTCCTATCCATTTAAGGAAGGTATAGTGCTGTAAGTACATAATTATCAATGTAAACTTGTAATAATTAGGTAGAGTACTATAAGACTTGCAGAATTTACAATTTTAATCACATTTATGTATGTATGTGCCTCTTCTATAATTTACAGTGGGGAAATAGCAGGTGCATTAAACAAGAAGTTAGCTTCCAAACTATAAAATAAAATGTTTATTATAAATAGTTATATACATACACACTAAGGAAATATGTAATCTGCATCAATTAATAGAATGTATAGTGCTGAGATTCAAGTAATTTTATAAGTTTGACCTCCATTTTGTCTTTAATTATATTCTTTAAAACCAAAATTAATATCAAGAGATTCTCAGAAGCAGAAAAAAAAAACTGAAACTGTCATTAAACCTCCATTAGTTTACAATTTCACTACACATTTTTCATCAGGGTCATAATCTTAATTTAATTGCCAGTAACATTAAAGAAAAAAGACAGGATTCTTGGTATGCTGAATAAAGTAACCCTCTATATTTTTCAAATTCTTCAGTCCCAAGAGAAAGCAAACTACCTGATAAATTTATTTAAGTATCTTTTGAAGTACATGTTTTAATTTTAAATTTTCTTCGTTTTTATAAAGTTAAATTTTTTGGTTTTGTACTTTGGTCATTTATCATGGATACAACTTCTGTCACCATGTTTTGTGTGTTTTGTTCAAGATACTTATATTGTAATTACACACAGAATTTGTTACTAACCTGCATGTATTCATCTGCTTTTGACATTTGTTTATTTTTTTCTGATGTCACCTTCTTAAAGTATCAAAATTATCCCATTAGCCATATGTAACAATCTGCTTTGAGAATGTTTTTTTTATCCTAACCATACGTAACACAATGATACACCACAGTATCAAATCAAGGGGAAAAAATTATGAACATAAAAAGCTTATTAAAAGTCCAACCAAAATCATACATTCTGTATACTTAAAGTAACCAATGGTTCAGTACTAACTGATACATTCTTTTCAAATCTAGTTCTCCAAGTGAAAACACACCTAAACTACATTAAAGACAAATTACAGATATCAAATACAAATATTTAAATATACAGACCCCTAATGCATTACTTTTTTCTTTTGTGTCTTATCTGTGGCAAAACATAAACAGACTTTTAAATTTTAAAAGATGAATATATTCCAGTAGGTGACTAGAAGATGTTATACTGTGCTGCACGTCAGTGGCTAGAGGATGTTATGCTGTGCTGTACATTGGCAACTAGAGGATGTTATACTGTGCTGTATGTTGGCAACTTGAGGATGTTATGCTGTGCTGTACATTGGCAACTAGAGGATGTTATACTGTGCCATACATTGGCAACTAGAGGTTGTTATGATGTGGCATTTGGGTGCTAGAAGATGTACTGTGCTGTATGTTGGCAACTTGAGGATGTTATGCTGTGCTGTACATTGGCAACTAGAGGATGTTATGATGTGCTGTACATTGGCGACTAGAGGATGTTATACTGTGCTGTACATTGGTGGCTAGAAGATGTTATACTGTATTGCACGTCAGTAGCTAGAAGATGTTATGCTGTGCTGTACGTTTGCAACTAGAGGTTGTTATGATGTGGCATTTGGGTGCTAGAAGATGTACTGTGCTGTATTTTGGTGGCTAGAAAATGTACTGTGCTGTATGTTGGCAACTTGAGGATGTTATGCTGTGCTGTACATTGGCAACTAGAGGAGGTTGTACTGTGCTTTATGTTGCTGGTTAGAGGACATTATACTGTGCTGTTCGTTGGTGGCTAGAGGATGTTATACTGTGCTGCGTGTTGGTGGGTAAATGTTTCCAACTGGTTGTAGGGTGTTTAAGGACTTATTTAACCATTAAATTGAGGATTACCTGTTTAGGATTTGAGTTCCAAAATATATGTATTTAATAAAGAAGTGACCTCGAAGCATGAATACCCAACAGTCATTTGTTCAAGCCTCAATCAGGATAGAATGTATAATATTGTGATTTATCTGAATAGTTTTTTATGCAGTTCAGTTTGTAAAAACATAATCATGTCCAATTAAAATTTTGGTGTTAATGGCAGTGTTTACATGTAACCTTAAATTTTAATCAGCAGCCTGTGTACTTGATAGCAAATTAGTTTGCTTATTTAAAGTTGGGTTGTTAATATTTCATTGTATTTTCTAATACTTAAACAGTGTTTACTTTTTCAATTCTTATTTTCCATCAGTGTGGATTCCTGTACATGGTGACGGGACCTCCCAGAGAAGGTTCTGTTTTTTTAGTTTACCTCTTCTGGGATCTAAACATTCACCTATGTTTGCTGTGTGTGGCAACTTGTGAAGGGGAGGAGAGGATCCTGGTGGTTGACGGGTCCAATTCTAACACACCACCTTGGCCTTGAATTCCTGTAGACAGGCAGCCTTGGGGTGGTGCCCCTAGGGTCAGTCAGCTGATCCACTTGGGCTAGGATCAACCAAGTACCAGTATTGGATGTTCTCAGTGGGTGTTGTGGACGTTGTATCTGATGTTGGTGTTTGGGTATAGTACTCATGAAACCCTGGTGTTGCTACAGTGTCCTTGTTTGGTAACATGGTGGGTGGGGTCAGTGGGCACTGAAATGTAGTTTCTTTATTATAGATATCTTTCTTTCTGACAAAATAAATAAAAATGAAGTTGGAAAAAAAAATTATTGAAAAAATAAATGACTATGCATGGACAACTTTGTTGTACAGTCAATATTACAGCCAAATTCCGCTTTTTGATTTCTGTTTATCCATTTGTTAACCGAGAAATATTTAGGGCAGATATCTCCATTTTTCTTATTCAAAAGGGATTAGAGGGACTTACTGGCTCTCCAAACTCAGTAAAGACGTTGCACTCTGGAGACATTTTGGTGGAATCATCTTCACCACAACATACCAAACTCCTTTTGAATTCAAAGGCCACTGGGGATATACCCATTGAGATTTCTCCCCATGCAACTTTGAATTTGTCATGAGGAGTTATAGTTTAGAGGGATTTAAAGAACATTCATAAGTCGGAGGTCCTTGCTGGTTTCTCCAGCCAAGGTGTCACTTCATTTGGAATTATGGACCCTACCAATGTTCTGATATTAATGTTTACATTACCACATCCTCCTGCCACAGTCAAAACAGGTTATCTGAACTACAAGGTACAGCCTTACATTCCTAACTCTCTTAGATGTTTCTAGTGTCAGGGGTTTGGTCATTCAAAACATCATGTCATGGTTCTTTGATATGTGCCTCATTGTGATGGTAAAGACCACAACACTTACGAGTGCAACCTGGAACCACACTGTGTTAACTGTAGTGGCCCACACCCCTCTTACTCTGTTTCTTGCCCAAAATAGGTAGAAGAGAAAGAGGTGCAATACTTGAAGACTTAACAATATCACCCACCTAGTAGCTAAGGAATTATTGTCCCCAACTCCATCTTGGACATATACTGCTGCACTCCATTCCACAGCCACAGTGTAAGTGCAGACAGATCTTCCTGTATCTTCAAAAGAGTTGCTTGCGAAACATCTGAATCTTGTGCCCTCCATAATTAAAAAAGTTGATGCATATATGTCTACTTCCATGTCCGTACCACTCCCTTTAGGTTCAAGTGTTTCCTTGGGTCCATCCTCTTCTACAGCCCCAAGAATTAAATTGACTATTCGTTCGTGTCCTGGAAACCTTGTCCACAGAAAGATACCTGCCTATTTGACCCAGGGCAGGTTCCATGGAAGTTGATAGATTTTCATTCAGTAAATAAAAAAATGTGTTCTCAAACAGAAGGGCTCCCTGCCACATTCTCTTTCATATAAGTAAAGGTGGCCACTCTAATCCAGTGGAACTGTTGAGGTGTTTGATCAAATATAGATGGGATTAAGGATATGATTGATTCTTGCCATCCTGTGTGTGTCTCTTTACAAGAAACATTTCTGAAACTTACTGATACAGTCACCCTTCAGCAATTTTCTTTTTAGAGAAACAACAGATTATGTGATGGATGAGTGCATGGTGGAGTGGCATTGCTGGTTGGTCATCATGTGCCCATCCTGTCTTTGTCCCTTGATACACCTTTGGAGGCTGTAGCCATTTGTGTCTCCTTGGGTCATACCATCACTATTTGCTCTCTCTACCTGACTCTTGAAGAGATCTTTAATTAGTCAGACATTGATGCCCTCATTGAGCAGTTGCCATCCCCCTTTTTACTACTGGGAGATTTTAATTGACATAATACCCTCTGGGGTGGTGTTAGTATTGATGGGAAGGGTCATACTATAGAGCACATGCTCTTGGACCACAACCTATCACTCTTTAATGCTGGTTTTTATACTTATTTTCATGTACCTATTCATTCTTTTACTGCTGTAGTTCTTTCTATCTTATCACCTTCAAATATTACTTACTTTTTTTGAAGGGTCAACAGTAATCCACAAGGCAATGATCATTTTCCTATCATTTTGAGAGAGATTCGTTGTGATCAATGTCATCTGACCCATGTGCCAAGATGGAAGTTGGACCAGTCCAACTTGCCTTCTTTCCTACTCTCTCAGAACTTGGTCCTGCTATCGTGTGTAAGGCATTGATAGGTGATTCTGTGGCAGCAGTAACTGACTGTATTGTCCAGGCAGCTGCTCAATATATTGCTAAAACCTTGACATTTTTCTCACAGTATCTTTGTCCTTGATGGAATTCTGTCTGCTACATGACAAGAAAAGCTTGAAAATGGGCTTGGGATACCTTTCAAAGGCATCTCACATTTTTAAACTGCATTTCATTTCAGTGGGCCCGTGCACATGCTCAGTGGGTCAGACGTCAAAGCCAGAAGGAATCTTGGATTAAATATACCTCTAGCATCTCTTCTATCACCAGTTCCAAAGTCATATGGAACAAAATTCAAAAGGTTAGTGGCCAGTATACTTCCCCTTTTGATTTATTCTCTTGTGGTCAAGAAGCTGCTGATGCCCAGAGCATTTCCAATATTCTCAGCAAAAGCTTTTCTCATGCATCTAGCACTTCTTCTTCATTCCCCATCTTCTTATCCATCAAAACGTGAGCAGAATGATTGCCTCTTTCCTTTTGGGCTGATCGTATCTAGGACTATAATTGCCCCCTTACACTGGTGGAACTTAAATTTGCTCTTCACTCGTCTGGCAGTACATCAGTCAGATCCGATGATATTCATTATGAGATGTTGCACCATCTCTCTTTTGCCTCTCTTGCTATTTACTGTTTGTTCTAAACTGGATCTGGCAGGAGAATGTTTTTCTCAATGCTTGGCACCCTGCTATTATACTCCCTTTTCCTAAACCTGGAAAGGATCCCAAGATTCCTTTGAACTATTATCCAGTTGCTTTGATGAGCTGGTTTTGTAAGATCTTAGAGAGGATGATTAAGGCTCCTCTTGTTTGGTTCCTTGAATCAAACAACCTCCTCTCACCCACTCAGTGTGGGTTATGAAAACAGTGCTCCACCATATACTACCTAATTCAACTTGAAACATCAATCAGGGAGATTTTCTCAAGTGACAATATTTTGTTTCTGTATTTTTTTACCTTGAGAAAGCTTATGATAGAATATGAATGTAAGGGATCTTGCAAGACATTTTTTAATGAACTGGCATTTTCTGTGGGTTTGACACTTTCCCGTCCTTTCCCACAGGGACTTGGAGTCCCTCAGGTCTGTGTCTTGTGTTTCACACTTTTAATTATAAAGAAAATGCTATCAGTGGACAACTACCCCCTACAGTTGCAAACAATCTTTTTTTCGACTAATTTCACATCTCATGTCAGTCATCAAGCATGAGGTATATTGAGTGCTAGCTATAGACTATCATCAATCATTTACTGAAGTGGACCATAGCAAATAGTTTTAACCTACCTCTCCAAAACTGTTTACATGCATTTTTGCTATTAACAGAGTATTCACTCTGATTTTGAACTCCTTATTGGTGAAGTGCTTCCTATGGTCTCTGAGGCAAATTTCTGGGACTTTTCTTTGACTTTAAGCTGACTATGCATTCTGTAACATTTTCAAGAGGCTGATTTATGTTTCTCATTATTATTTGAAATTCAAGAGAAAACAAGTCCAAATACCTTAAACCTTTTCTGATAAATGGCTTAAACCAAAAATAATACTAGTACAGTAATGCACTTACTTCAGTACATTGATTTCCTTCCTATAATAAGAAGACCAGAATTATTTCAGATGAGCCTCAGAATTGGTTTTCTTTTTTTGTAAGATTATCTTACAAACACCTATCACAATAATTTAGGGCTTTATCAGCAGTAATGATTTTCTTATCCACATGTTTTTTAACAACACCAATGTAGTAAAACATTTTAACTTTTTCAGTAGAATGTGCATAACTCTACACTTTTTAATATTAAAAATCATTTCTTATATGTTAATACATTTACTGTGAAGCCTAACCTAATGCCCAGATTATTTATTACAAAAGGAAACACTTCATGCACTTTTTCAATGCAGTGGTATTGTTTATTTGTTTTAGTTTCCTACCTTTCTGTTTGTATAGTTATTATTCTAAATGTTGATCTGTATCATTCCTCCTACCATTGTTTTTTTTGGCATACTTTCCCATTTATCCATCCAAATTATTCTTTTACAACTGTATTTACTGATCAAATATTAATTATGCTGTACTCTCCAGTTGTATTTGCTGTGTAGTGAAGTGTTTTGTAATTTTATGATTCTTTTATGTGTTTTCATTCCTTTTGCAAGTTTGTGTTATTTACCATGAACTTTTTACAGTGGTTTATTATAATATTTATATAAGTATGCATTGGAGTTAAACGTACATATTAATCAACCAACTGTAGCTGTTGTATATTCTCCATTTTGTTCTTATTATTGGAATGTTTTTGCTAATTCTTTTATGTTATGCAGATATTGTACAGAACTCCCCAACCAATATGATAATAATGTATTTTACATGCCTGGCTTATAAATGTTGTTTGTAGGTTACCTATGAAAGGGCCAGTGCCTCCTAGTGTGTATTTTTTTTAACTGAATAATGTTACTGGGAAAAAAAAAATTGATCTTATTATTCAAAAGAAATATTTCCATTGCAAGTTGCTTGGGTAGGCATACAGAATGGGTCAATTTTTTTTTTTACTTAATAAAAATTTATTTTTGGTTTTACTGCTTTCATTCATGTATTATAAATCCAGAATACAATTTATACTTTAAATTTCTCTTTTTGATTTAAGCATCTTTGTCAAAATGTTGTTTATATTCATAACTTATTTTGACAACTGCATATGAAAAAATTGAATTGTGAAAAGATTGATTACTGTAGGTTTACATGTGTATTAAAAGTACCTAAATACATCTAATAAATTTTTATGGTAATACAATGGAATTTATATATCTATAGGTTTGATCATTTGAGGATATTACATCATGCCTAAAAAGACAGGTACCAATACCAAGGCTGTGGAAGCTAGAGCAAGAAAGGAAGAAGCAAAGAGGGCAGAAAAGGAGAAAAAAGAAAAGGCAGCAGAAGATGCACTTTGGGAAGATAATGATAAATATGTTGTCAGAAAACAAAAACGAAAGGTTAGGATGTTATAAATGACTACATTTTAGTCTGAAGTTTATCTTAAATTTTATATAAGGACCTCTGAACTATTTCATATTAAAAACTAATGTTAAAGAGTTTCAAGAAATTTAAATTTACATGTATAAATAATTCATTCAATAAATTTATGTTAATGTTATAATGTTAGATATTTGATGGAATCTCACTATGACACAATAGTTGGGTTACAAAAAATGAGAATCACATTACAGATGTAGCTTTCCCTTATCTACCTACCTATTATCCTGTCCACCTTTATTACTTCTGACTTTTTATTGATGTCCACTGCATACTAGGCTTTAAAACCTTTACTTATTGCTCTGAAAAATCCAATTTTTTAGTTAGGTAATTTAATAGGTGAAAAATAACTTGTACGACATTTATTCCTAAACCAGCAAAACATCACTGAAGGCAATCAGATGCAACACATAAAATAACATTTAATTGTACACAAGTTTGAAAAAGTTGAAAAATAGTCTGATATAAAATAAAAGTGTTCATTTGTATTGGTATTTGTAGACCCATACCTTTATATTTACTAAGAACCAATAGCAACCCTCTTCTGAAAAAACTGTAATGCCTGTTATGTCAGCTTAGAGCCTTGTGACATTAGTCAGTTTAAGAGTGTGTTAGTTTTATGAAATGATTAAAACATTTGTTAAAAATAATAGACTATGTATTTTTAACTTGTGATTTTTGTCTTTAATTAGTTTTGGTAGAAAAAAATGGGAATGTAAAAGTTCTCTGAAAGCAACAAAGTGTAGTAATTGCATAAACTAGTGGACAAAAATGGGAGGTAAGCTGCTGTAATCACATTGTAACCAAGTTAACAGTATGGCAGGGTTCCACTGCATCTGATCAATAATCTTGCTTATAAATCAAGAAAGTGGTTATTCACCTGAAAACCAAACTTTGGAACATCCTTTCTCAGTGTTTGCCATACTGTGCGCCATGAGATATTTCAAATTTTTGAGGGAAGCACAGCAATATCGACATCTGTCAGACACCACGGGAACTACTTGCTCGAGGTAGTTCACATTAGATTGCGCTACATTTCTTTTGATGACATTTTCGAATGTGTGAGATATGTTCTTGTTTACTTGTACTTTTGGCTACGTTACTTCTTAAACTTTCTTGTTTCTTAGATTTTGTATATAAATACCTGTAGACTCCATCAGTAACTGAAATAACTGAAGGCTGTTGTGATCAAGTGTTCATGAGGTCTAATGAAGTTCAGTGAATTATTTTGTTGATTTTAGTCCTTGTGCATAAAAATGGAAAGATTTTTTAACATTATTAAGAAGTGGGTGAGTGAAGAAAAGGATGGTGATCCATAGACCAGTGGCAAAGCTGTAAAGAAATGGAAATATCGGAAATATGGTGATAGTTATCCAGATTTTGGTTTTTACTTTGGTAGATATCAATAAAGAAGAGTGTCCAGAGTGTGTATTATGTCTAAAAGTTTTAGTTCCAGAGTGCTTGTTTCCAAGTAAACTAAAACACCACTTAGAGACCAATCATCCTAACATGGCTAGTGAATCTCATGATTATTTTACCAGAAAGTTAAAAGAATTGAAAGAACAAAAAGGTACATTTTTGAAATGAGTATCAATACCAAGCAGTGCTTTGCTAGTATTCTGCAAGGTAGCATATAGAGTTGCAAAAGGTAAAAAGCCTCACACCTGATTTTACTGGCTGCAATGGATATAGTAAACATTATGGTTGGTGAATTTGTAGGAATATTGCTTTCAAAGGTACCTTTATCCCACAGTACTATCAGTCGTAGAATCCAACACATGGCTGAAGACCTCAATGATCAGCTAATTGAAAAAAATGAAAGGGAAGGAATTCAGGTTACTGCTAGTTGAGATGGTGGATAGTAACAAGGATGCTCATTTGATTTGCTACACATGGTCCATGGATGGTGCAAAACCTTCTCTTTTGTAAAAGTGTCACTGTAGGTACAAAGGCTCAAGATCTATTTGAGATTCTTGACACTTTTATGTGTGAAAACAACTTAGACTGGTCTGAGTGCATTGGCATCTGTACCGATGGTGGTCTCTCTATGTCCAGCTGTTATGGAGGATTGCAGCACTCATACGAAGCTAAGCTTTTGATGCATCGTGGAGACTGCATAATTCATAGGGAAGCCCTTGTGTCAAAGCATCTGAGTCCTCCACTGAACCTAGTCCTGGAAAGTGTGATGAAAGTGGTGAACTTCACAAAAACTTGGCAACAGAAAGTGACTTTTTAAAAAAAAACAAACCATGTGAGGATATGGGATCTGAACACACATCTTTGTTGTACTACTGTAGCTCACAGTGGCTCTCCTATGGGAAAGTACTGTCCCATGTGTTTGAATTACAACAGAAAGTCTACTCTTATCTCGAAGAAGAAGAAGACAAATGTACTAAAAACCTTTTGGATACTGATTTTTTTTGTCAAAATTAGCATACATGTGCAATCCAAAAACTGAATGTATTGAATCTCTCTCTCTCTCTGCAGGGAAACAACATGCACATTCGGAAACTTGCAGAGAAGGTTTCAGCCTTCAAAAAATACTTACTAGTATGGAGAAGAAAAATGAATGAAGATAGTGGCAAAGACTGTTTCCCCGTGTTGCAGCATTTTGTTACATCCAAAGAAGTTGATTGGACCCACGAACTGAAATCTGTTTTTGAGGAGCACCTAACACAGCTCAGTGACTGGTTTGAAAATTACTTTCGAGAACATATGCAGAAGTTTGCATGGATCCAAGACCCATTCAGGGCTAAGGCCCCATTTGAATTTACCTCTGAAGAAGAAGAAAATTTTATTGAACTGTCTTATGACAAGACTAAAAACAAAATTTGGCAGCATGGAACTAAGTGAGTTTTGGATATTAGTAAAAGATGAATATCCACTGTTAAGTGCTAAATCTCAACGAATCCTAATTCTATTTGTGACTCTATATCTCTGCAAAGCTGAGTTTTTGGAGGTTGCTGTGATAAAAAGCATATGTTTGGTTCATGCTAATTTTAGCACCTTATTGTCATGTTGTTTGTTTGTTCTGAATTTTGCTCAAAGTTACGCGAGGGCTATCTGCGTTAACCTTCCTAATTTAGCAGTGTAAGACTAGAGGGAAGGCAGCTAGTCATCACCACCCATCGCCAACTCTTGGGCTACTCTTTTACCAACGAATAGTGGAGATTGATCGTCACATTATAACGCCCCCACGGCTGAAAGAGCAAGCATGTTTCGGGAGACGGGAATTCAAACCCGCGACCCTCAAATTACGAGTCGAGTGCTTGTTTGTCTTAAACACAAAATAGGGATATATTCACGTGTTCTTCTATCGGGATCGTAACCAAGATATCAGTGTTATAAGCCCTCCAACACATACCACTAAATAGTGTTTTAAACTGTTTTGGCCTACTTTGAAAATCAATATGTAACAGGAAATGAGGGTGGTGGTGTCCAATCTGATTCAAAGGTTTGAGAAGCTGTGCAGTAACCAACAGACATACACATCCTATTAGTAATTGTGGTTATTTAAAAATGAAATAATGATATTTTTACTTTCAATTTACATGTATTATTCTTTCAAACAGCTACTAAGTTGTTTGGACCTAACAACTTAATAAACAGAACTGTTAGTTTTCTCCTTTTTCCTAGGGTTCTCGTGAACTGAAAAAGTTTGGGATATGCTTCCCTGTACTAATTACTGATTAACCTTATAATATTACCAAGCAATTTGATAGTGATACTGATGATATGTAATTATTATCATGGATAAACGTTGACTGAGAAATGACATGTATCCTTTAGTATAGTATTTACTTGCCAGAATTTTATCCTTTGTCATGCTGTTATTAGGCAGTTAATGTGCATATTATTTCAGGAAGAAAAAGAAAGAAAAAAACAAGAACAGTTTGAAAGAAAAACTGCAAACAAAGTAGCTCTTCAAGAAGAAATGGAAAATCTCAAGTCAGAAAACAAATACCAACCCTCAAAAGTTACTCAAGCTGATATTTCTAAGATTTTGGAGCAAGAAGCAGGTAACAGTCAGACTTTTGTGGCAGAATATACAATTAACCATCATGAATGGTGAGCATCTTGTAGGTGTTGGGTACACACCCTTCAGAATAATGTTTTTAACTCTCTTTCAACAATTTTTCTCAAACATATTTCACAATTAATAATGTGTTATTTTGTAATAATTATGTAGTGAATTTACCAAGAAAACATTTTTTTAAAAGTTCATCTTATGATGTTGCAGAGCTTTAAGGAGTCTATCCTGTAAACAATGCACTTGCTAATTAATTTTCTACTTTTCTGCCCATTGCTGAGCATATATTCTTATTAACTAAGAAACTGTCATCTTGTAGAATACAGTATACTAACTGTTGTTTCTCTCATGACTTCTGTATTTGATGTTTCATTATTATTGGTCTCTGTTTGCACCGCACCCTGTGAGGTTATAAAATGATGGTAACGCCTTCTAATGAATCGAGCGTTTGAAAATAAGTGTAGTAGTATTGTATGTTGGAAATTATAAACTATTTAGGCAGTGTAAAATGAATAAAATGGCATGACAAATAATTTGTGGTTTAATGAAAAATTGATGAGATGTAGCTCCATAAGAATAGAAGAATGAAGTTTAGTGATGGACAGAGGTCATTTTCTTTTCTTTTTTTCTGAGTGATGTTTTCACTCTTTATTTCACTCAAGGAAAAGAGGATAAAGCTGGATACCCTTATATCTAGATGTTTTTCTCAGATACTGGGTGGAAAGTAGGTCCATCCTACACAGGAGCCTTCTCTTAATCATGATTCAGAGATAACATTTCAATATCCTGTTGTGTGAGTATAGTCCTGTTTAAGCATTATCTTATTCTCCATGATCATGGAAGATCACCCTTCACTACTTGTAATTTCTTGAGCAGATCATCATATCCTTGGTTGAACTTTGTTACACATTCTCCTTGTAATTCCAAGAGTAAAATGTTTTATCTTACCTTCCAGGTTGAGAAATTGGGATTTTAGTTTAAAATACCAGTCCAAATGATCTCTGTTTCTTCAGGTTGAGTATGGTGTAAGTTGGCTCTGTAATTCCAAGTGTGGTTAGTTGCATTTTGTGCTACTTCAGGTTAGAGTTGAGGGTTTGTACATACAGACATTGCTTGCTTTCTCTTATTAATTGTGGTGCCTTGACATCAAGTAACTTTCCAGTTGGGTACCCTTCATGTCGTATTCCTGTAATACAGTTATATCAGATTGCTGTCCCAGTGAGCTAGCCACTATGTCTTGGATCTAGATTTGCATCCATAGCCTTATAATTCAAATTAGAGATGAAACCTTCTCCTCTTTACATGAGACAAGGTGGTATGATACATACCAGAATTTTAACTTTTGTCTTGTACATCAGTATACAAGGTAGCACCCATTCATGTGTGTTTTGTATATAACTGCTGTTCAAGGTCCAGTCATATCTTCACGTGTGAGAAGAGGTAAGTGTTTTTCAAAAGTTTATATTTTTCTATACCAAAAATGTGTTTGTGATAATACTTACCTCTTGTCACACTATCCTGCCATTCCTCCCCACAGTAGCTGATGTTTGAGTCTAACCTTGCTAGTCTAGGAAAGGTGAATGAGAACAAAGGAAAGCTTATATGCAGAATGCATATAGAAGGCACACTGACATAGCTGGAGAGTCACAAGATTAACAACTCCAGGAGTGATATAGTGGGGTATAAAGACTGGAGTAAGTAAGATATAATTCTTACCAAAGGCTTAGGTGGGCAAAGAAGAGAACCTTTCCTCGGGATAAAGCTAAAATGGGAGGGGAGGTAACTATTATTAGAAATGCATTTTCAGTAAAGGCAAATGTAAATATCTATTAAACAAATTACATTTATTATATAAAAATTTATTTCAACAAAGAACATTGTTAGCAAAAATATTATTACCAAACATAACCTGATACAGTTTGAAAAGTCAGGTTTTTGGCCACCAGTAGATCTCTGTCAGTGTATGTGGTATTTTTACGACTTCTAGCCAAAAGCAGTGAATACTTCATTTAGAAAATAAAATTTCAAAAGAAGTGCTTCAATGAAAATTACATGGAAAATAACTGGGTGTATAAATGGAACTTTATGACCAACGGTGAAAAATATTATTCTAACAGGGCTGTAATGAAAAGTAGATTTTGATCTATGAAAGTTCAGAACATATAAATGAAGAAAGATTTGAACTTTCAGTGGTATTAATTTTCGTGATTTACTGATAAGGTCACTATAATTACTGTTTCATTTTTTCATTTAAAACTTAATATACAGGTGGTCCATATATATAAAGTAAAACATACACGTGTAGTTTAAACACACATTACATAGAACCGTAATCATTTTTATATTTTACATAGAAATAAAAAATGTATTTTGTTTACATATACATATTTGATACCCATATGGTTACTTACAGTAAGCATGCATTACAACAGCAGGCTATTGTAGCCAGTCTTTTAAAGATAAAATTGTTGATCAGTTTAACATACTTAATAAACAGAACAGTAAATAAACACAGTTTGATCATAAAATAAATATGGGATGCTATTGTTAGTCTTTTACATTATTGATGGATTAAATGCATGGTCAGGATAATGGGTATAACTACTCTGTTGCTTTATTTTCAACATTAAAACATCAGTAGGTATTTCATGTTCCATATTAATTCTACCTTAACACTTCTCTTCACCTCATGTACACTAGGAATTCAGTATAATTTATTAAAGTAATTCAACAGCTAAACTTGTACTCCATGTGCTCTACCATAGTTAACTCCAGGAAGAGCTGCTGCATATAACAATTAGTTGGTGTGTATGTGTGTGTTTTATATTGAACATTGAATATGCAGGTTGAGGAAACATTTGTGATTGGTGTCAGTTTACAAACAAAACTTCTTGTTGCTTTCTTTCATTTTTAATTTTGAATAGAAAGTTGAACTGCTTGTTGCATCTGGAATCTGCATTTTTCTACTAATTTTCAGGATGTGAGGAATCAAAATCCTTTGTTCCCATTTAAAATCTCACACAAAACACTTTAGTTGGCTACACATGTTGCACAGTATGGTTTCTCAGCTCTATAAAGCCATTTTCTTTGCTTTGTAAGGTATATATATATCCTGTGAGATGACAGTATTACCACCGGGACAGCATCACTGACACGGTGCATGAGAGAATATAGACTACTTAATGGTTTTATCTCCATTTCAGACCAATTAAGATCTGGTGTTAATAAGAATTTCTTGTTATCTGGTTGTGATTATGCCTTCATGAAAACTTTTACTGTTTTGTGTAAGAGGAACTCAGTTCAGCCAACCCCATTAACTCTTGTTATCACCATGAACTAACACTACTGAGAGATGAGTTATTTTGGTAGTAAATTATTTTCAAATACTTATTGTTGTAGTGTAGATTATGGGATGTAATTTCAGTACGTGTATACCTAGCATATAGTTAGTTTTAAATTTAATTTAATATTGTATACGTAGGTTGCTATCAAGCATACCAAAGCTTAAGATTGTAATCCCACCAGCAGCAGAGCTGTTCTAAAATAAATCTCTGGAACATTAATGGTCTTTACAAATAAAATAATAAGAATGTATAGTTTAGGTGAAACTATTCAGAAATAGTTGTATCCTTGAAAGTTAAAATAGGAGGAATTAAAAATTGTGTAATTTGATAACTTGTTGGCATTAATATATTAATAAAAGGGAAAAAATACATTTTAAATATTTTTTCACATGTTGTGACTAGATGTTTTACAGTTGTTTGGTATGTTTAATTTTTTTTCTTTTAGAAAAACACAATGCAAAGAAAAATATAACACACATTGAATTGCCATTAGAAGAAAATATAAACAGACTTTCTACCGAAGGAGAAGAAGCAAGATCGGTAGAAGAAGCTATTGCTGTCTTAAGGTGAGACTTGATTATTATAATTATTTTACAGTTATGTGAATGTTTTTTTTCATTGTCTATCAGCTGTGATGTGTTTTTGTTTTTTATTTTTTACTTTTGTAATTTATGTTTTGAACTGCAACTTTTAGGCTTATATACATGGAATATTGATTTGTTGTAAAGTCCATATCTATCTTTTGATAAGGATTAGCTATTTCTGTAAAAGAAGGAAGATGTTAAAATATTTTAATTGTACTTCATTAATTCATGTATGTTTATAAAATTTCTTGTTTTTCTACAAATACCTCCTTGAGGTATATAGTCTTGGAGCTAGGAGGACAAAACTCTACCTAGTAGACTTGTATTGTCATTCTTTATATGGCATAGCCTGCCAACCAGTGGGAAGTAAGAGTAGGTTTTCAGGGTTGCTGAACCAAAATACGTCAGCAGGTTTTTCATTCGTGGCCCCAATTGGGATTCTGGGAGCAACATGTATAAACCTGTTGTTTTATTTCCATTCACAAGTTAGCAGGACCAAAAATGGAACACTTGTTTGGGTATCACTTGAAGGTGTCCTAACAAAGTTTGTTTTTAGATTGTTATGTAATTATAAATATTGGAGGAGCTTCATTGGTATATTTAGACCTCTATGAACCATGAAAGGACCCTTTAAATCCTGTGGTAAAATGTTATTTTATGATAGTTACATTTTAATTTGATTATTTATTGAAAAACGTGGAAAAGGTAAGAAATTTTGTTAGTTAAATTTTGTACCCCAAATGTGGGAAATTGTGTATCACCTCTCAGCTCTTCATCTTAGAATGTGTGCACAGCTCTGCTAACTTGTATATTTTAATATAATGTTATTCAGCCACTCTATGCTCTTTTTTATTTAGTGATAATTACATAATTCATTATGTTTGATAGCTCAGATCAAATACTATTTTATAATTACAAATACAGCATTCTGTCTATTCTTAATGTGCAATATCCTTGTTTTGATATTTTATACAATGTTATAGTGTAAAGTATATTATAACTATAATGTAAAGTTATGAGTTAAAAATGAAAGTATTGTGTGTTCATGTGTACAGGTGTGAAAAACCTGAAATTATGTGTCTGCCATGAAATATAAGATAATACTGCATACTGTTTATTCAAGAACCTGTTACTTGAAAATAGTGTTACATGTATTGGTCACTAACATATATTTATTTTCTGCACATATTTAACATTCTTTCACTGGGTTCAGGGTTCAAAGGCAATGACATCGTGTTTGTTGACTTGCATTTCAAAATTTTATTGAACTACTATGTTATAAATTTATGTCAATAAGTTTGGAATCAGATTGTAGATTATAATTCAACCTTTAGTATAATGTATGAGTTAATTTCTTAATTTAAAAGTAAATATTAAATATGTTACAAAGCTTAATAAATTATAATAGAATTCTATGCTATCAGTGTAGTTATTTATGATTTTTTTTATTATTCAACTGTATATATATAAAATCTTTAAAAAAATTGTTTGTTATCCTCCACGTGTGAAATTTTAAAAGACCTAGCAATCTATGTCCAGCAACAACTGAATACGAAGGTCATAGTGAGAAGATGTAATTGTTTACTTTACTTGATGGTTTGACCCGGCATGGCCAATCCTGTTAAGGCGTGCGACTTGTAATCTGAGGGTCGCGGGTTCGCATCCCCATCGCGCCAAACATGCTCGCCCTTTCAGCCGTGGGGGCATTATAATGTAATGGTCAATCCCACTATTTTTTTTTTTAAAGAGTATGCCAAGAGTTGGCAGTGGATGGTGATGACTAGCTGCCTTCCCTCTAGTCTTACACTGCTAAATTAGGGACAGCTAGCACAGATAGCCCTCGAGTAGCTTTGTGCGAAATTCAAAAACAAACAAGCAAACATACTTGATGATTTATTGTTCTATATTTTCAGAAAAATAAGTTTAATTTTTAAATAGTAATAACCTATATACATATATATATGTATATGTATATATATTATTCATAATAATTGAAATGTTTACTCTATTACAAAATACTAAAACACAGTGAAGACAAGAAATATTAAAGGTCAGCTTTATATTACTGGATACATGACCTAAGAGCACTGGCATCATGTCAATGCAATCTATGTAATGTTACAATCTATATTTGGTAGTCGTGACTGAAAGGTCAGTGTAATAATAAATATATGCTCATATCTAGTATTAGGAGACTTAATATACTTAGACTAGACATTTGTATTTTTGTGTTTATAATATGTAGTCATTCTATAATGGAAAGAAAACATAATTTATCTGTTTTGTTCCTAATTGTTTATGATGGTTATGTGGTTGGTTGAGTAATGGACCCTACTAGTTAAAGCATAGAAAATAACACAAAATATGAAGTTTTACTGAAAACAAACTTTTGAAATATTTAAGAAGTTTTAAATATTATGCAAATAATATTTGAGGACAAAGAACAGATTTTTTAATCACAACATGAAGTCACTTTGAACTCAGACTAGTGAGAAACAGACTGTTTTTGTAAAAAAAATCTTTAGTAAAATATTTCATTAAAAAACATGAATTTTTTATTCTATACAAAATACCTGTAATATTTACTAAAAGTCTGCCAAATTTTGTGAAGATGTGCATGCATGATCAAAAGTTATAGTGCAAATACTCAGTATGCAAACATGTAGATAAACTTGTATATTATGCCAAGCCAGTTGCAAAAGGGTTAATCAGACTTCATAGGCAAAATAATAAGCCAACATGATTCTTTCATTTAGCTGCTAAACAATCAAAAAGTAACTGTTTTAAGATCATGGAGGTAAATACCTTTTTAACAGACTAATTGTAATGGAAAGATAAACAGTGGTTGGTAATACTATATAGAAACATCATGAAATAACACAATTGTATTTAAGAAATAATATCTTTACTATGAAAGCTAAGTAAAGCTGTTTGTTTTCAAACCAGACCCAAAACTCGAATGTTTTCGTATAGCTGATTCTTCTTCAGAAGAAGAATAAAGGGTGTTTGTTCCAGCCTGTAATCACTCACATAATGTGAAAGATATGCACTGATGTTGGTTATAAGCCTAATAGTAGTTTAACATTTTTTATAGTGTACATTGTTTAAAATCACACAGGTATTATTTTATTTTAAAAAATTTAAAAATTAATCTCCAAACTTGGGTAAAACTGTGCATCCTCCTCACTCTTTCCATCTGAAAACCTGTATACAAGAAATCCAGTATCATTACTGTTTTTGAAAGATGATGTTTTGGTTATCAAATAGAAAATTACTATAGGAAACGCTTGAATCATATGATGGCTATAAATGGTGAGGAAGCTTTAAAAATTCTGTATTTAAATGAAGAATTGGTGAGACCTTGTACTTTTTGAACAGGATTGTTGTATTTCTTCTAAGCTCCCCTCTAAATAGCTGTTTTCAGTTTTTACAATGTTAATTTGACACCCCATTAATAGTTCAGTGTTTCAAATGTGATGCACATGAATGTGTCAACTAGTATATTTTAGAGTATAATAACTGACTTTGTATGCATGTTAAAAACAGCTCAAACTGCAAAAATATTAAATTTTCATGAAATTTCACATTTTGTGGATTCAAGAAAACAATAGTATGAATAATCTAACCATTAGAATATTATATTAAGTTTTGGAATGTTTCAGATATCCACTTTACATATGTTTAATAGAACAATATTCATATAACCATACTTTATTTGTAAATTTCAAATTGTGGGTAGTTTCAAAGGCTTAAACTTATAACCTATTATTTTCATTAACATGGCAAGTTTTGGAATTTTTATTATGTATACTATATAACATGTAAGAAAATTATATCAATTATATTTATGGATATATTTTTTTAAAATGATTTTGAGAGAGACTAAAATGCAGACTTAGCTTTGCAAAGAAAAATAGGCTTATGCGTTTTTCATTTACTTGGCTCATTTATACATTTTTAAAATTTTGTTTAGGTCATATAGGTTTAAAGATGTTGATATAGCATGTTTATTTGTTTCTTAGAAAGATTTTCTATTAAGAAAATGAAATTTGAAAAGCTTTCCATGTTCTTTCAACACATAATATTTGGTAAACAGTGTATTTGCAATTTGTTGTTCCAAGACAAGCATAAATGAAACAAGCTTTACATAATTTACCCTTCATTGGCCATTTGAAATACTGATAAATACATTAATTGATGCAACGGAAAATTTTACACATACTTAGGGCTTGAATTGGGTTGTAGTTCACTTAGCATTCAGTAAACTGTATTCTCTGATAATTGAGCTGATTCAAAACCGAGATGAAAAATATAAAGTATATGAATAAATTTGTTATGACCATTTTTTGCCTGTATAAAATTTCAGTACACTGTAATCTAATTACAATTGCTTTCATTTGACTTTACAGTAGAACTCCTGGATATTTATTGTGTGAATGTAATTCACTCGTTAGACAGGAGAAATACTAGTATTAAAAATGGTTTAGTATTGGTCCGAATTTTGTATTTGTAAACCTAATTCTTCTGATTTGTAAAATACTACCTTTATAAACAAGACATATTCCTTAAGAACCATGGCATTTGAAATTATTTCACGCAAGATTGTAATAAATTTGTCTAAAAGTCCCCCCCTTTTTTTTTTTGTTAACTATATTTTTTGTGCACCAGTAATTCACAGTGTGGGGTGTGCCTCTACTTGATTCAGTTTTATTACTTATCAGGATCTCTACCAGCCTTCTCTCAAATTGAAATATTTTTTGGTAGGATTAGAGCAAATTGATCTTTCATACGCTAGGCATGGTTAAATACATGACCTCCTGAGTCCAGAACTGTAATTAGACCTCAAATTGGTCAAGAAATGACAAAGCTATGAGCTAAAAGTTTATACTTGAAAAAAATAAGAGCCATTTTATGAGTTGCTATACCACAGCTAAAAAAACTGTTTAAATTATTTCATATGTAAATGTATTAATATTTTATGGTTCATATGCTTTTTTTAACTTTTAATTTAACTTTAACATTTGAGTTGTTTTTATTCTGTCCATTTTTTTTTCTTCTGAACTTTGTTAATGGTAGGTCAACTAATAATTAGTCTTGTTAACTCTGTACATTTTATGCACAAAGATTTTGTTAACCAAACAATATTGAATTTATTCTTATGGTGCACACATGAAAAGAGTTGTATTATCAAAATAATAGCTTGTATATCAATAACACGTCTCACAGTCATTATTAAACTACCAGTTATATGCCTAATGAAGAACAAGGAACATTTTAAAACTAACTCCTTTTTACTGGACTTTAATAGTAAATGCTAGTAGCACATGGCCAAGTTGATGAATAATAAATTTTTTAAATTATAGTATATTAGAAAGGAGAATCTTGGATCTGACTGAGACATATTTGCATTTACACAGAATTATTATAACAAATTAAAAGACCATCTTGAACAAAAAGGATGTACTGAGAATGATAGTTTCTTACCAACCAACAAAACAAATTTTTGTTATAAAGAGTGTAATTATTTGATAAAGCACAAATGGCTTTAACAGAAGCACTGAAGAAAATGCACTGTAAAGGACTAAATAACAGAATTTACTTTGTAGACATTAAGGTATAATGTCCCTAGTAACTTGGTAGTAAATTTGAAAGCTTGTAAAAATATGTCAGGTGTGATTTCTGTGGTTGGTGAAGCAAATGTGGCACACCATACAGCTTTCTGTATTTATAAACATTAACGTATAAAGGCTCTAGTAAGTCAGTGGTAAATTTGAGAGCTTATAAAAACAATGTTTTGGGTTTGATTTTTATTGGTGAAGCACATGTTGCACACCATACAGCTTTCTGTTCAACTTAAAATTTGTATTGTAATGATGACTCTGAGAGGTTTGGGATATAAACAGAATATCAGTTTTTTATATATAAAATTTTAAAAAGAATATCCTGTTATTCATATGAAAGAAACTTAAAATTCTTCATTTCTGTTATAATGATAATAAAAGACTCGGTTTTGCAGGTCTTGTTGTTTTTAGGTTACCATAATTTTTTTTCCATCACTGTTAAAATTTGAATTGTTACACAGTTGTTTTAACATTGGATCACTAAGCTTGTTATGTAACAATGAGTTGAGGATGTCCTCATGTCAAAACACAGCTTTTGTATCATGCTGACATGATAAGTAATTAGTTGTTAATATATATATATAAATTGTATGACTCCTGATTTGACAGCTACTTCATTGTAATGAAATGTTAAGTTGTAGAAATAGTTAAAGATCCCACTACTTGAAATGCTAAGTATATTACTTCACTTTCATCACTTTTTATAGCTTTGTGTTTACTTAAAGTTATTTTAATAAATGCAGTGTGAAAGAAGCCGAGATAGACAGACATCCTGAACGTAGAATGAAAGCAGCATGGGAAGCTTTTGAAGAGGCTAATCTTCCAAAAGTCAAAGCAGAGAACCCAAACTTGAGATTATCCCAGCTAAAGCAACTTCTCAAGAAACAATGGATGAAATCTCCTGAAAACCCATTAAACCAGAGGCATCAGACATACAACATGAAAAAATAAAACAATGAAGTGTGGTTTTGCAGGTCTTGTTGTTTTTTGTTTTTTTTAGGTTACCATAATTTTTTTTTGTATTATAATATTTTGCATACTGCACATCTTTGATTTCAAGGAAAACTGTTCTAACAGTTTCAGTTGCCTAGAAAGAAAAAGAAAACGAATTCCAGTCATAGATAATAGATGTGTTACAATGAAATTTTTCTGAGTTTTTTTTTTTTTAATTAAGTCAGTGTATGTATTCTTTACCCAGAGAACAATAAATAAAATAATTTTGAGTTGGCTGAATTATGTATTATTTGTGTTTGAATGAAAATTAATATTTACATTTATTGTTTGCTGGAATGTTACTGATACATGGCCATTAAATTAGTATATATATATATGGGGCTAGTCCACTGGACCAACCCCATGTTGAAGAAATGTCAACTATGATTCTGAATTTATTGCATGTAACTTCACAAAATAAACAAAGGTTTTTAGTCAAAGATACAAGTCAGTTGTACATATAGAACCAGATGTATTACAAATGTATTTGTACTCGAGATTTATCTGTGAAGTACAGTTGTCGGTCTGATTCAAACTCTGACAAGCTGGAGTGCAAGTTGATATTCTTTTGAAAAATGTTCTTTGATCCATTGTATAGTTTGTATATTGCACCTAAATAACATCTAGAACCTCTGAAATATATATATACATACAGTTTTTTTTGGTGTGCCTGTATACTGTATCTGTATACTTTCTCCTCTTCCACAAACTGTTGATATAGCAACAGTGCAAGGTAAAATGATTAGTTGATAACTCTTGACATCAAATACATGATAGTATATTGAATGGCCTTCTTTAAAAGGTTATAGTATATGTTCTGTGACCCACACCCAATTTACATATAGTTAATATACTGTAAGGAACTCTGGTCCTATTCAGTTGGGAGTTAGAACCGTATTTCATTCTAACAGCAGACATGGCATGTAATATTGAAAAGAAGAACTGACTTCTCTTCATTGCCTAAAATGTTATATTTTATTTTCATTTGACAGATTCTAGGTCTTAAAACCTTTTTGCTAACATGAGCTTCCTGTGCCTTCTTAAAAATACAAGTCACGTACTTTCACAACAGTTTTTCAGAATGTTGTAGAACATTATTAACTTAAAAGTCACTTGTACAAAGGTGTATATGTCAGTAGGGTGTATTTTGATCCTATCATTTAAACTTTAAATCAATCCTAAAAACAGATTTCTTATTTTTAATGTTTATACTCCACAATAATTCTCCAAGTAGCAAAATTAATTTTATATCTCAAGTATGTTACAAAATTCAATGTTTTATGGAAACTTGTTTATTCTTTAAGGTAATACTTTATATATATTTTTCATAATCAACATTAAACTATCTTAACTATAAGTAATTAAACTGAAAGCTCAACTTAGATTTGTATTTTTTGGAACAAACAGATAGTGGATATCTGAGTCAAAAGTGATTTAATAGTTTGAAAGAATTTAAAATTTAAATGGTTTATTTTCCACTATTCTGCATTCAACAGAAATATATTTTCAGTTGTATTATTTCCTTTTTTAATCAAACTTAATGTGTGATATTAAATATTGGTTTCAGTGTGTTTATATACTAATGTATTCAGTAGTTAGCATTAAGTTCTGAAAATGAAAGATGTAATTGGATAATGTTTCTCCTCTCAGTAAGCTTAAGAGCTTTTAAGGCTAAAACTCAGAGTTTGATCCTTACAGTAAACAAGGCATAGTTTTTTATTTAGAAAATAACTTAAAACTTTGTATTTGTTAATGTCATTATGGGTATAATTTTAACTCTTATGTGAAAATATACATATTAGGTTTTTCTCTCTCCAGAGTTTCTTTTCACCAGGATATGTTAGATTATTTATCAGCATGCAAGAAACGTTTACTATGACTTCAGTATAATGAAGAATGCATTATGTTGTTATCAATTGCTTAAAAAAATGGGCAAAATTATATTGGTTTGGTTTATTTGGAGTTTCATACAAAACTACATGAGGTCTATCTGCACTACTTGTCCCTAATTTCACAGTGATAGACTAGAGGGAAGGCAGCTAGTCAGTACCAACTCTCAGGCTATTTTTTTTCTTACCAGTCAATTGTGAAATTGACTGCCACATTAGAAGGATCCCATGGGTGAAAGGGCAAGCATTTTTGATGACTGGGATTTCGATCTGTGACTTTAGGTTGCAAGTAGAGTGCCTTGATTACTAGTTCATGCTAGACCAAGTTATATTGTGTGTAACAATACACAATTATAGTAACTTATGATCCTTGAAAGTATTGTAATATTGACTGGTCAGTGGACAATAATTCTTTCACTTAGCGTAGGTTAGAAAGATTGGACTAGAGTTTACTGATTTACAATAAAGTTTAACAACCTGGATATAAACAGTGTTAATGTGTTTAATTTGATTGTATGTTTCAAATTGTTTTTACTCATGTAGGTGCATTTTATTGTTATATGTAATACACATCAATGTTTTACTTAACTTGCAAGCGACTAATCGGGTGTTTTCTGCACATCTTGTAAGAGCATGTTTAATTTATGTTTGAAGTGATGATTAAAATATTTAATAATTGAAAATTTTGTTCATGTATATATATATATATATATATATATATAGATTAGAGGATTTCGAAGTTAATCTGGCATCATATAATAGCTCAGAGTATGTGTATATTTATCGTTTCATTTTCTCCTGTTATCAAACTTGAGTGAATGTATTCTTTGGTGTAATATTCTATCATTTTATTAAAAACTATCTATATATATACACACACACATCAAAAATCTGATCTTGTTAAAACATAGACTTGAAGGTATTGAGGAGACTGTTAAAACTTACCGTTCAAATGTGTAATTAAATCTGTATAACTCCTTTAATTAATATTTTGTTAGTCTCTAACACAATTAAGTGCCCTCATAATGATTGTGTAAAAATGTTTTTGTGATTTTTTGAAGTATTGGTAAAAATGTTACAAAATTACTCCAAATGTTTTGACCATGACACACAATATGAAAATTGTTCTACACCTAAGAGATACGACTACATGCTTTTCAGGATAAAAATTTGATTAAGTAACTGTTATTCATGGAGTGTTCCTGGATTGTATTTACTGAGATTTAAAAAGGAAAAAAAACTTTAGAAAATATCTCGTGAAAGATTTTATTATCTATGAGTAGCTGGATGTTGTTTTTATTTTATTTTGCCCATTTATTATTACCATATGTTCTATTCAGATTTCGATTTTAACTTTGGAGTTTTAGTTTTACAAAGTAATGGTAATACCAAATTTATCGTTTGTTTGTTGTGAATATCTGACAATGGTCTATGAAAATAGAACGTGATGAAATGCATTAAACTAAAATTATGTGTAAGTTTATGATTGCTGTGAACATTACTAAGGCCAATAGAGATAAATGGCTAGAGACAAAGCAGGAGTTAATATGTTGTGTTCTTCAAAAGGGTTAACTTGAAAGACAACTTTTCTCAGGCTCTGATTGTATTGCATTAAATGCATTTTGTAAAAATAGTTTGCAGAACATGATATTTAGACAGAAAAAAATATTACAGCCTATTCTCTAGCATAAACCAACCTAATCTCCATCATTTACAGGCATTATACTAAAGTATTGTCTCACTTTTCCAGTGAACTAACAGTAAGTTCACAAACTTACTAAGATTCGAGGTTAGATTTCTTGTGGTGAACAGTACAGATGCCCATTGTGTAGTTTTGTGCATGATACCAAAACAAATTAACAAAATATATATGTAAAAATGGCTGATATGAATGGAGAAAGCACTACGTAGAGGAGCGAACAAAGAAAGTATGAACCTGGCGATGACCGAAGAAGGTCGAGACGTTTTCGCTCCTCTACGCACACCATTCTTTATCCATACCAGCCGTTTTTACAGACATTTTTCTCTACAAGTGGGTTTTCTCATCATCACGGAAAACAATCTAGCTGTGGTATCTTTAAAATATTTAAATTTCATTAAAAAATATGTAGTGGAAATGATTGGTATTTGATAATAATTTTGTAATTGAAGTAAATTAACGTTTAATACAATAAAAACAAAATTACTGGTTTTTTTTTTGTTTGGTTAGAAAATAAGACTGATGAAGTGATGCTGTGAAAGTACGATTGATATTACCACTACAAGTATCTTCCGTTTAGTATTGAAATATATGTATGCGTATAAAACCTTGAACACTTTCATAATTTTTTTTTCTTTTCAGAATTAAAGGAATACCATCAATATTCATACATGTTTATTTAGTTTTAAATACCGTTTGGAAATACGTTGTTAATTGAAAGTTATTAGTATCATCAGTTTCATGGAGTACATAGTAAACAATCATACGTACACATTGATTAAAACCTTTCAGGGAAAGATAAATATCATTCATATATCTTATTAACTTGCTCATATTCCATCAAGGATTGGAAAGTTACTAAAACTTAATTCAGACACTTCTTGTAAATGCAAACTTTGAAAACCCAGGTGTAATTTAAGCCTAGTTTAGTAAGCCTTTCCAATAGGATTGTCATTAGATTATCCATAGTCTTCTGTAAAGAAGGCCACTTTGCACATTTTGGCAGTGAAACCACACTCATAAATAGTACGTAAAAAATCTGGTTAGACAAATGTACAGTTCACGAGTAGTTTAGAAATGTTTTCAAAGTTCTTGCAGCTGAAAAGTATGAAATTCACGATGCTGCCCTTCTCGAAGTGTTTCGTAATAATCAGCACGATATATTTTAAACTTAAATCCTGTACAATCTTCTCAGAAGAACTTGCAGGATTTCAGAAAAATTGAAAGACCGGGAAAACAGTCACAAGTTATAAACTTACTTGAGACAAGAATGTAAAAATAAAATACATCATTTACTTTATCAAAATTTTGCTTTACAAGTTGAATATTTTTGTAATACATACAAAATTTAGTATTAACATAAATCTTATTTTCAAAGAAACGTATCTCAAAAGCATTGCTTTTAATTTGTTTAAGTAACGAATGAAACAAAACATATTTTTAAAGATTTTTTATACACTTGTTTATTCTTTAAGCGGTGAAAATAAAATATAGGAATATGTTTAAACATGCAATAGGCTTTGAAAGTTTTGTTGAATTTCCTGCAAAACTGAGAAAGGGGTATTTGAACCAACCATCCATAATATAGAACTGACAGACTTGAGGGAAGGAATCTAGTCAACCCCACTCACAACCAACTCTTGAGCTAATTTGTTGCCAATGGATTGAAATGATGCTTATTTTCATGCCCAGGTGGGTTAAGACGTATGATTCGTAGTCTGAGGATCGCGGGTTCGAATCCCCGTCGCACCAAACATGCTCGCCCTTTCAGTTGTGGGTATAAATGAACAAATATGTTAATATAGTTACAGTGACAAAGAAACAATGGAGAGTGTATAAATGAAGAAAGATATCAGTACAGTTATAGTGTCAAAGAAACCACAGAAGACTCATAACTATGAAGATTCTAGTTTACTCTTCAGATCAGCGTACTTAACAATGAAAAGAATAAACTTGACAAGTTTAAATATGCTCCATGACCACACTCATTAATAATGCATTTTGTACTATATAATGTTAAAATTCTACATCAAGTTGTCTTGCTATTTTTAAGGTTAGCTTACCTCTTCTTATGCAGAGTACAAGCTATGTTGAAAATAAATATATTATTATTTATATCACAGTGATGATCAGTAATTTCAAGAATGATTTTACAAACTGTTGATCACTTACTTCTTATGTCAATCAAACAGTATCAATATTTACAATAGATGATACACTATGATGATAACATGCAGTTATATTTCCTTAACTTAAGGGGTGACCAGTAGAGTTCATCTATTATAATTACATAAAGATGATGGTCAGCAAACTTTAACTTATTAACAATGCTCATCATATGCAGAGATCCCAACCATTACGATTTGAGCGTAATCGTTATGATTTTGGTGTATACATTTCGACTATACGCTCATACAGACAAATATCACGACTTGTTGCAACTCCCAAATTATTATATATTATATAGGCCTATACAATAAAGTGATAAATTGTTCCCCCAGGGCTTGAAAGGGGTGAAAAGAAAATTTCTAGTGAGATGCAACTAAATTTTGATAATAAATAAAAGACGTAGTCCAAATGGCTACTTGCGATAATCATGTTTGTGTTTGAAATAATAACAAAATATTTGTATCTCCTACGTCTGCCAATAGTTTGAGTGCGGTGCATCTTCATACTGTGTACCTGAAAGTATCCAAAGATACGTCATCAGTGCTTGTCAGCCAATCAGCGTAGATGGGTATTTGGCGCTTTCTAAAAAGCATAGCAACACCAATGCGATCATTTACAAGTTGGAAAAAAAGAGACCTCGTTCACCAGATTGTCTTGTTTCTGACAAATCTAAAAGGACTAAAACTGTGAATCAAAAATTTAAGAAAGAATATGGTGCAAAATATCCGGTCATTGCATCAAAAGTCAGTGACAGTCATGCGTTTTGCACAATTTGTCACATCGATTTTTCTGTGTCGCATGGTGGGATAAACGATTGTTCCAGACATACAAAATTGGCATCTCACCAACAAAAGGCTGAGGCGAAGACAAATACGATACAAATAACGACATTTATAAGCAAGAATTTAGAATATAAAACCATAAATGCAGAAGTGATGTTCACACAATTCGTCATTGCTCATAATTTACCCCAAGCCGATCATACAGGGCATCTATTTAGAAAAATGTTCCCAGACTCTGATAGAGCGAAAAAATATGGCTGTGCTAAAACTTGAACTACAGCCATTGTACAAATGTTGGGTTGTGAAGATAACAAAATGATTTCAAGCACACTTACTAACAGTGTTTACAGTTTAGCCACACATGGATCCACAGATATAGATGACTCAAAACTGTATTCAGTGGTTGTACGATATCTTGACCTTTGCTTGGAAAAATTCTTTGTTCTCTTTTGACAATGGTGGAATGAAAAGAAACTTCAACGGGAGAGAATATTTTTAAGCTTTTGGACCACGAACTGACAAAGAGGGAAATTCCATGGGAAAACTGTTTTATTTTTTCTTCAGACAATGCCTCAGTTATGTCTGGTACAGGTAAAGGTGTGAGGGGACACATCTCAAGACGACAGCCTGGCATTTACTTCATAGGCTGTGCCTGTAACCTCATGAATATTGCTGCCCAGAAAGCTTCCAGAGAACTGACCTGCCCAGTTTCTGATATATTGATATATATCTACTATTTTCTGGACAAAAGTGCTAGCAGAACGCAACATTTCAAAGAGTTTCAAGGATTGTATGACAAAGAAACAAGAAAAATTCTACAACTTGTTAACACAAGTTGGCTATCACTTGGGGTGTGCCTCAACACATTATTGGACATGTGGAAGTCATTGAAAAAGTATTTTCACTGTGAAAAGGAAAATCTAGATTCCAAATGATCTAAACTTGCAGCTAAGTCAAGCAGCAATACTTTGACAGTCAAGACACCCTTCCAGCCACACAGGGACACACTCAAGATATCCTCTCAGCAAAGAGGGACACAGTCAAGACACCCTCCCAGCCACACAGGAACACAGTCAAGTCATCCTCTCAGCCACACAGGGACACAAGACAACAGTCTCAAAAAACAGACAAAGAAACATTTGATATAACTCAATATATGTTTAAGCAGTCTGACCTTGAACTAAAGAAGAGATAATCAATGAAAAAAGAGAAGAAAACGAAAGCTAGCAAGGAAGTAACCAAGAAAAGTTATGCGCAGAGCAAGTTAGATAAGTTGACAGTTTTCTTGGACAACAAAATGAACTTGTTATTTTGTCGTTTTCTTCAGTCTGTAATTCCTCAATTTTAGCAACCCAATTTGATATTGCAAAGAGAATAACCTTGCATACACATTATGCATAGAACTGTGATTACACAAGTTAAAAATATACTTGTCAGATACATCAAGCCAGGATATCTTGAAGGCAACATCACTGAACTTGACTACAACAATGAATCCTCACACAAATCTGATGAGGAAGTTTCTATTGGAAATGCTGCCAAAGAAAACATTGTTAAATATGAAAAGGACCTGGACCTGATCAGCTTCTACACCAGTGTCAAGAAATACTATATTGCAGCTACAAATTACATGATGAAACATTTCCCTCTAAATGATGAACTTCTGATTCACGCAGAGGTTGCTGATCCAAAACTGAAAGTCAGCAAAGATTTCTCTTCTCTACGCTTCTTCACAGACAGGAATCCTGTCCTTGTCAATACACATGAGTACGACACTATTGACAAGTTGGAAGGGCAATATTTGAACTATCAAATTCATACTTTCTCAGAAACTGTCCTTCAGTTGAATATTGACAAGTGTTGTGTTCAGCTGTCTGCAGTTAAGGATGGAAATGGCAACCAGAAGTATGGCATTCTGTATAGGGTTATGCTTGGAATTCTTACAATCTTCAATTCTAATGCTGACAGTGAAAAGATATTTAGTTTAGTGACTAAAAACAAAAGCAAGTTGAGGTCAAACTTGAGCACCTCAGTTTTGAACATTATTATAACACACAAGATGTGTATGCAGTCAAATGGACAATGTTGTTATAAATCCCAACCATCCAGAGACATTCTCACGAAAGCAAAGGCTGCAACAGCTGCAAAACTATTACAATAAGTGACATAAACATGATATAAACTGGTCCTTACACAAAGGCTTTTTCTGCTTACTGTTTGTGCATGTTCAATGTTGTTTTACCAGTATGTTTGTTACTCTGAACTAAATAAAAGACAAAATTTCAAAAGAATTTTTTAAAATTTATTTATTAAATATACAAAACACAGTCATAAATGAGCTATCTATAGCAGTAATAAATAATAATAGTTATAATAATAAACAGCTCAGAGACATTGGTCAGGCCTAGTAGCCGCAAATGATAAAGGGTTCTGTCTACAAGCATTACGCTCAGTCATTTGAAATAGTTGGCATCTCTGCATATGGTGACAGTCATACAGTTTTACAATATCACTTACACCAATGTGATGATCAGCTTTAAACTCTGCTTTTTTCCTGTCTTGTTCCACTTGAGCTTTTTCCTTCTTCTCTGCTATCTACAAAGCAAAATAATATTGTTGTTTTTTGTTGATACTATGCTTACAAAATATATTTTAATTAAATATTGAACATACACGATTAATAAACGAACATGCTGCTAAAAGGGTATGTTTTCAAAATTTTCATCTTATCTATAGATAACACGAAATTTAATTATTTTACAAAAAAAAAATAACCACTGGGGTGTCCCAAATGGAACCCGACTTTGGAAGCGGTGTAGATTGCAATTTATATTCACACAATTATGTTAAAAAGCCAAAATTTACCCCTCTATGATGATTATAAGTGAGTGAAGTATTTCATAAAATATTACAAATAATTTTATTGATTTTCTTGTACTATCTATACCATATAAAATATTATTATAGATACTATTTTTATTTTTTATTGTAAGCAATCTAACTTCTATTTTTTAACTTTATTATATGATAAATATTCAACCTAAAAATATAAAAAATGGGCTATCCAAACCTAGATATTCATAAAGAAAAGAACCGATAAAATTATTTTGGAGACTTCTATCGATCAGCTCATGGAACATGTCATCCCAATTACCACTAAGGCTTTCTTTAGAACTCATAGTTACTATCTTGGAATTCATTGGAGATGGCATTAATAATGTTAGTCTTTCTCGATCAAATGTTTGAAGAATGAAATGGAAAATTATAGAATTTGAAGCTACAGGCATCAGAGAAGACATGTTAAGTCAAATATTGACCTTCACTTGGCTACAAATATAGTGAGGGAATTGGAGGAGGATAGAAAACTTATAGTTGGTGTTTGTAGTTAGTGTTACCACTTCATTCTCAGATCTAGTTGATTTACTTCTAGGAATAATACTTTCTTAAAAAGGTCATGAGTAAACAGTTATGATATCACAGATCAGGTCATGACAGTTTGTTGTAACACCGCTTTATCTGAAACAGGTCGGAGGCCCGACATGGCCAGGTGAGTTAAGGCGTACGACTCGTAATCTGAGGGTCACGGGTTCGAATCCCCGTTGCACCAAACATGCTCGCCCTTTCAGCCGCGGGGGTGTTATAATGTTACGGCCAATCCCGCTATTCGTTGATAAAGAGTAGCCCAATAATTGGCGGTGGGTGGTGATGACTAGCTGCCTTCCCTCTAGTCTTACACCGCTAAATTAGGGACGGCTAGCGCAGATAGCCCTCGAGTAGCTTTGCGCAAAATTAAAAAACACAAAAACAAAACAAGCAAACAAACTGAAACTGGTCAAGACAATAGAGCGATTGCCACTCTTGATTAGAATTTTGGAAAACCTTTATTATGAGTTACACATTTTCCACGTGATGAAAGCTTTGACAGAGCAAAAGAGTAAAGGTCTAAGGAGGAAAATGTAACAACTTTTGAAACAAATTTAACCCGAAATGTGCCATGATGGAAATAAGATGAAAAATCTTATTAAGTTTCTTTGGCACTTCATTCAAACTGGTTCTCAGATGTTTGAACTAGGACAAAATGTCTAAGATTTTGTAACCATGCACTCAGAGTAGACACATTTTAGAGAAGAGATTACAAGCATCTATGTCAACCTTGTATACATTGTACCAACTGTGCACTAATTCATAAATCTATAGCAACAACATAAATTTCGTATGAAATTATATATAATGATATATATATATATCAACTTCAGGAATAAATTTTATTGAATAAACAAAGAATTGAACCACACACTACATCACACTTGTTTATACTTTGAAGTTTCAACTAAATACCAAATCCATATATATATCAGTATCCCGAGATAACAAATCAACTAACAAGTTATGTGTCCATATATTTATATATGTTAAACCTCAGTCAAGTAAAGTAAGAGTTTCTTAATGATTGTTTCACTATACAAAACAACAATGATTTGTATCGTTTTAATACTTATTTGTTTGATTTTGTTCACAGTGGACTCTTTTTATCTAATGGAAAAACTTTTTATCTTGTACGCAGTCAGCTTAATGTTTGTTTTAAAGTAATCCTACATGATTTAAATATTGTCTATTATTCATTACGAACTAAATAAAATGTTTCATAATTTATCAGGTCATCCCATAAGTAATGTCCGAAATTTCAATACGGAAAGTGCATCATCATTTCTGTCTTTGTAGAAGGCTTTAATGATAAAATTAGTCATAGGAGGTGTATAAAAATGTTCAGACAAATAAAAGAAACTATCCCAACTCCACTTTTTCAGATCATTTATCATATAAATCCTTATCAAGAAGGATGTGTATGAAAAGCACATTAGGCATATGATGCTTTCAGAGTTTAAAAAAGGCAATAGTGCAGTAGGAACCACAAAAAAACATTCAAGGTGTTTATGGTGCGGATTCTCTCAATGAAAGTAAACGTCGAACGTAGTTTCGGAAGTTTATATCAGGTGACTACAGCTTAAGTTTAATGATGACTTGCTGCTGGCTGTACTTGATGAAAACTGTGTTGTAGCATTTAAAGAACTAACACAGAAGCTAAATTCAACCAATTCAACTGTTCACTGTCATCTGCAACAACTTGAAAAGGTATAAAAACTTGAAAAATGGGTCTCCCATGATTTGACAGAAGCCAACCTTAGAGCAAGAATGGACATTTGCACTTCTATGCACTCTTGTGAACGTAACTCACCTTTTTTGGACAAGTTAGTGACTGGAGATGAAAAATTGATGTATTATAAAAATGTTAAGAGCCGCACACAATGACTCAGTTCAGGTAAACTGGCTAAAGCACAGCCCAAAATAAACCTCCACCCTAGGAAAGTCTTGTTAATGTTGCATAACTTCAAGTCATAATGGGTTGTGAATAAATTCCTGAACTAGAGTCACATACTCTAATGAGTCCTTCTACACAGTTTAGCATATCTTCTTCTATCATTTCCACATAAGTACGTTGATCACTGCAATATATTGGTTGTTATTTTCTACAGTTAGAGCTAATGAATGGCTTGATGCTAATGATTAGGGTATGATTTTATATAATTTAAACATTCTATCGTTTGCTTTCAAAATTATCTCTAAAAACATTTTTTTGCGTATTCTTTACTGCGGCTGTTTTTACATCAACCTATCTATAATACATGTAAATCTCTTTACTATGTGTAGGAATTACACACTGTAAGTTCGGAGGTAACTCACTTTCAATTTCGTCTAATATTTTTTCTAATTTACTTGGAGGTATAAAGTATAAACTCAACTTTCTGTCTGCAGCTACATACAATGTTTGTACCGACTTAGCTGACTCAGTCTCACTATTTCCAACTGTAAATGATAATTGTTGTAAATCATTATGAATTCTAAAACTGAAAACTAACATTTCAATTCCTGCCTTATGAAGATCAGTCTGTCTTATTCTAGTATTAAACTGTTAATAATATTTACTTATGTTATAGTGTCTTATTCTAGTACCAAACTGTTAGCAATATTTACTTATGTTCTAGACACACTTTTAATTTCCTGTTCACGCAATTCAAGTGTCTGGTTTAATGAATTCATTATAGTCACCTGTTCACCTATTAAATGAACCATTTATCTGGATACTTTTCTTTGATATTATACTTTCTTGTTTAATTCATGTAAATCATCTGTGGTTGCGGTTCCGAACAAAACTTTCAGGACATTTCCACCTGCTTCTATTAAACCATGTTTTTGTTGAGTCAGACCTGAAATCTAAACGTTATCTTTAATATCCTTTAAACCTAATAAAAAATTTTCTATCTTAACAAGGTATTGTATAACTAAGATTTTATACTTCTGAATTAATCCTTTCTGTAAAATCCTTACTAAACGTAAAATACAAAAGTTAAAACAACTTACAGGCTCATCTTTATTTTGTTTTATAAAACAATTTTTTGCTACGTGGCCAACCTTACCCCACTTAAAACACTGCAAGTCCTCGCATTTATTTTGTCCGCTTCGCCAGTTTACTTTTTAATTTTTATTCTTACTTGTCATACTTATTACAGACTGCTTGTGCCTGTATATCTGTTGCTCTCTTGTTTCCTCGATTAAATCTAATAAGGTTGCTCGTGGGGTATTGGATTCATTAACATCACTCCGAGCTCCATCGTTAAGCGACCTTCGCTCATACTCAGACTTCAGTGTATCTTGGATCATCATCTATTCTAATATAAGTTCTACGTAATCTATTACCTTGCTCTTATAGCTTATGCCCAAACACTCGAAAAGACTCGCCTTTTCTTGATTCATATTTCGTAATTGTGTCATGATTGTGCTTGGCGTTTCTCGTTTACCATATTCCTCTGTTAGCATACGTGTAAAAAATGAAAAACTACAGTTTCACGCAATGCCTCAATGAAACTTTTTGCTTCTCCTGCTGTTCTTAATCTCAAATTGTCTGATTTCTGTGCGTCGGTCCAACCAGATATTCTAACAGCTTCATTTAATGCATCTATAAAACTTTCAACATCCTCGTCGAGCTCACAGTGGAAAAAAGGTATCGTACCCGTTAAGTGTGTAGTGCATCACAAACTAGTTGAGTGGGTGGATCTGGCACAGCTTCCACATTATCATCAGCCCTTCTGGAAGTAGTAGTGTGTAGTGCCTCACGAAACTACTTGAGTGGGTGGATCTGGCACAGCTTTCATATTATCATCAGCCCTTCTGGTAGTAGTAGTGTGTAGTGCCTCACGAACCTACTTGAGTGGGTGGATCTGGCACAGCTTCCATATTACCATCAGCCCTTCTGGTAGTAGTAGTGTGTAGTGCCTTACGAACCTACTTGAGTGGGTGGATCTGGCACAGCTTCCACATTATCATCAGCCCTTCTGGTAGTAGTAGTGTGTAGTGCCTCACGAACCTACTTGAGTGGGTTAATCTGGCACAGCTTCCACATTATCATCAGCCCTTCTGGTAGTAGTAGTGTGTAGTGCCTCACGAACCTACTTGAGTGGGTGGAGCTGGCACAGCTTCCACATTATCATCATCCCTTCTGGTAGTAGTGCTTCACGACCTACTTGAGTGGGTGGATTGATGTTGAATATAAGTACAGTTGGGATTTCAAAGGTATTAAAGCTATACCGCTAATGTATTTTCAAAGTAACTGATGGGGGAATAATCTTCCAAAACTGATATTTCTCAAATACAGTTAACGAACTAACCGATAGATTGGACTAGATATTCATTTTTAGTATTTTAAACGATTTATCTACTGAGCAATTAAGAAAGATAAATTAGTAGCGGAAATACTAACTATTTTAAAATCCTGTATGGATATAGGTTGACGTACCATAGCGAGTAGATGACAACTAAAATACGATTTATAGATACATAACATTAAAGAGGAAGCTGTCCAATGACTTTGCACTTAGTTATCGAATATCCAGTACGTTAGCTCAGTGAGTAAACCACTTGACCATTGTACAGGGTATCCAGGGTTCGATACCAATCTTACTAGTAAGTGATGTAGGAGTGAAGTTTGTAGAGCACTTATATAATGTACGACAGATAATATGACATAAAATAAAATTACCACACCAAGAAGCTTTATTTCAATTAGAGTACGAGACTTTATTTTAGTAACACACATACTAAAACATATAAAATCTTAAATTCATTTGAAACATGAAACTTCAATAGAATTCTGTACTCCTTCAGACAGAACAGTGTAAAAATAATACATATAGTGTCTTCTTTACAGAGAATAATAGAATAATCAAGTATGTGTTGATAAACCAGGAAGCTACGGAGGGAAAGAAACGACGGAAATACATTACTTCTAATTGTACTACAATTGGTCAGCTACAGAAATGATATACGTAAAGCAATGTTTCTAATATTGTATTTTTATATTGCACTGATTTCTGATTTGAGTGTCAATGAAGATATGGTGAATAATGGGATATTTTAATTTTTTATTATTGGACTAAAGAGAGAAATAGAAACCACTATAAACAAAGAGAGCCAGCAAAATCATAATAAACAAATTTTATCACGAACCACAGTGGTGTTTTATAAAATGGATCACAACAAAACCGTATAGAATGTGACGACGAAAACAACTTAAATAGTAAATATTCAATTCAGTTCAAACAACACTTTATATTTTTGTATTTGTATTTTCTTATAGCAAAGCCACATAGGGCTATCTGCTCAGACCACCGAGTGGAATCGAACCTTTGATTTTAGCGTTGTAAATCCGGAGACATGCCGCTGTGCTAGCGAAGGGCAACAACACTTTAAAACCTTTGTTGTTGATTGCTAAAGCTCTACCTGTATAAAAAATACATAAAAATAAAAGCAGTTCAAAATGGACCATTTAAAAATTTTAAATATAAGGTGAAAGAAGAATTATCAGCCCATAACAGATAAATATATTTATATGATCGTAACATGTAGATACTAAATGCTTTCTACATTATACACTCGGTCACCTCTGGTGGTACAGCGGTGCATCTACGAATTTATAACGCTAGAAACCGAGTTCCGATACCCGTGGTATCCATGTAATTTTGTACTTAATTCCAAACAAACAGTTGCTGTTTTTAAGTAGACAGCCCTTATATTATATATGAAGAGAAGGAATAAATAAATCAACACGCATAATATCAAATTTTATTACACACATCGTAGAATAATTACTTTAAAAGACACGAAGAAGTATTTATAGTGACGTTTTAATTTTACATGTTTTATTTGAAAGACTGCTATTGTACTTGTAAAATGTTATACACGCGTAGTTGAGGTTGTGTCTAAGTCTTGCATACGTTTTCTCTTTACTATACATACATACAGTAACTGTCATTACACAGCAGCTGTAAATGCTTACTATATTTTCAAACAAATCTCTATCTGCAGTTTACCATTTTATATTTCAAACAAATGAGATCAGATAGTCAATAGTACAGTAAATCATCACGAACCGTATCAACTAGGTATTAGTTATGTTTATTATCATTACAGTGTATAAAGTTTGCTACCTTACCCAGTAATCCTTTGCTAATAATCCAGTATACAGAAAAAGATAAGTAAAAACTGAGAATCTAAAAATCTGCAAATGGGCGCCATAAAAGAATTAGGAAAGAAAGTTCATTTTGAAAACACCAAATATAATTAAAGGTAAAAGCATGGGACCAAAATAAGGGTTTCTAGTTTCAGTAAATGTTAACAGTATCTGCAATCCAGTTTTCTTGCTTTGTTTACAATCTCTATTTGCATATTTTTAAATTCTCATTTTTATATTTACTTCGTCTTAACAAGTACAGCTAAAAATATAGTTTATTTGCCACAAAAGATAATCGCTTTTACTGGAGAGTTCTGTTTGAAGTTCTTGTGAATGTTTAAGAGAAGGTCACCAGTAAGATTGGCTATATTGAGATACTCTTCAGACTCAGTTTGTTACTATTGTGTTCTAGACAGTAAATATCACGTTGCTCAGTTACTTTGATAATGTAAAACTTGTCCAGAGTGACTATCACTACCCGTATGTTTATTTATTTGTGGATGTTCAGCCGTCCCTAATTTTGAAGTTAATACACTACAAATAAGGCAGCTTGTTAATATCATCCTCCGTGAACTCTTGGACTACTCTATACCATGGAATATAAAGATAAAAAAGTCACAATATAATGTTTAGGGAAAACAAGGGACTTTTGCAAAGCACTAAAGGAATTTAAATTAAACTCAACTTAAAAAGTCGCTTTTGTCAGATAAATATTAATTTTAAAGATAAACATATGTATATATACACTTTGTGGAAATGTAACCAAGGAAACCGGAACTAGATCGTTCTTGTTCATTTCAGTCAGAATTAATTATATTAATTCCCAAAAATAATGTTGACGTAATAGTGAAAAATCAAGGTTAGATGAACAAAGTGAATTATAAAGAAAACCAGCAACTCTGAGTGAGGATATAACCATCGTAAGTACTTGAGGAAGACATAAAAAAGGAAGAGGTTTTTTACTAGACTGATTCAAGTTAATCGCTGTTGAAGAGTTTGTATATTAACCTTGTGACTGGTATAGCAGAGCAAGTTATTTGACTGACATTAGAAAATGAACAACCATCAGACAATTATCCTTTCACAAAGTCACTGAAAAAAACCCAACGGAAATGAAGTTTACTCCATGGGAAGAAGTCAAGAAATCAGAGAAATGTCCTGCAAGAATGTTCTTTTTTAAACGTGAATATGCCCAGCATGGCTAGGTGGCTGGGGCGGTCGACTCGTAATCTGAGGGTTGTGGGTTCGAGTCTCCGTCGAACCAAACATGGTTGTCCTTTCAGCCGTGGGAACGTTATAAATGTGATGGTCAATCCCACTATTTGTTTGCAAAAGAGTAGCCCAAAAGTTGGCGGTGGGTGGTGATGACTAGCTGCATTCCCTCTGGTTTTACACTGCTAAATTATGGACACCTAACGCAGATAGCCCTCGTGTAGCTTAACGCGAAATTCAAAACAACCCAGACCATGTCAATTTAACAGTAACACGCACTAAGCCTGCAACTGTATTTTCCATATTTAAATATGAAGAAACGAAAGAACAACTTCAATAATGTTTTAACATTTAAAGCGTTAAACTAAAACAACAACTTACTGGCAGGATTTTATTTAAGAAAAGATTTTATTTCACTTTCTCTTACTGGCTTCACACACTACTGGGAACTATAGAAAAACTTCAAGCTCTTTGCATGAGAGCATATGTGTGTGTTTTCTTATAGCAAAGCCACATCGAGCTATCTGCTGAGCTCACCGAGAGGAATCGAGCCCCTGATTCCATGAGGAAAATTTACATAATTTCAATGTACAGTATTGTTGTAGATTATTAATTTATATAGATTTGAGTTATAGAAACACATGTGAAACACTGAGCAACATATTCTAATTTATTGTGGTTTCAAAGAAAAATCTTATGTTTGGTTAAGTAAAGCGTAATAAAAACTGAATCGTGTTCTGTTAGGAACTTGTTATCATTCATGTGGAAGTGTTATTACAGCTAAAACATTCTTCTTTAACAGACGATATTCCAATTTATGGTTGTTTAGAACCAAATTCTAATTGGTTAACGTTGACAATGTTTTAATATCTTAATAAAACATATTTATCATTCTTTCAAATTGTATACGAAAAATATCTCTATAAAACCATCTAACAAATATTATGTAAAACCTAATCATATGCCAAAGAGGACAAAGAAACTTCCTTTGTTAAGAACAAACAAACAAACAAAAAGGAAAAAGGTCACAAGGTTTTGTGGAGGAAACTGGAAGGAATTTTTCATTTTACAATATTTCATTTAAAAGTGAGGACAGAAGTTTAGTTAAAATAATTTATTTGCTATTCATTGAATTCGAGTGTTATTTGAGTAAAACAAATGGCTTTTTAGGGTCTTGCAAAAGGGATTTGCACGTAACATTTGAAATTAAAATATATTAATAAGTTTTACCTCTCGCAAAAGTGTAAAAATGAGATTTAATGGTTTGAAATAACGACAACTCTCTTAAATATGGACTTCATATTAAAATAAAATGCATTAGTAGGAATTTAATTCGTTGTTTTAGGCCAATCTTACTTTTCTATTGAACTTTCCCAAAAGCGATGTTTTTTCAATTGTAAAATAAAAGTTTATTTAATACTTGTAGAAGAAAGTTCGTTAATTCTAAACTAGTTTTACGGACACATATAAAATAATATTACACTGTCTTAACAAAAGGTATAGTACATAAGTGGAGAAAGATAAGGTTGATTATGTTATTCCTATAAGTGAACACTATACTCTTTGTTCCTCGGTGGTTTAACTAAAAGTTTACGGACCTACATTGTCAAATTACACTGCTAAAGTAGGGGCGGCTAGCGCAGATAGCCCTCATGTACCTTTACGCGAAATTCAAAACAAACAATTACAGTGAGATATGTCGAAATAGACTGTACTGCTAGGATCTCACTGACTGGTTAATACATCAGAAACCTTTAGACGTATTAATTATATTGCTAGTGTTTGACGAGAGGCCTCTTTTATCGCCTGAGATGACATATGTAATGTGACTAACATATAACATATTCTCCTTTGCTTTCAATTATGCGTTCTTATAATTACCATAACATGAAAAGTATCTAAATGTTAATATACTAACTGGAAATAACCAATCTCAGGATATAATAAATTCTATGAACTTATTTCCCAGTTTTGTTAAACTGAAATAAGTTTTCCAAAATTTAAAATTCATTATTTTAACTTGCTATTTTTATTTTTCGTATAAAATTTTGTTCTATTGTTACTATGTCCACTACTGTATAAAAATTGATGTCTAGAGATAAATGTTGTCAAACAGTGTGTTAACAAGTGTTTGTGTGTACGTGTTTATTATATATTTGTATATCAGTTCCAAAAAAACACTATTTTAGGTTCACAAAAGTTAACATTTTACAAAACTATTATAAATGTCTGCCATTCTTAAAACAAAATGTATAAGCTATTAAACTTTCTATATAAAACCTTATATTTTTATAAATATTTTAATTCCACTGCACGTTTATTTTGTCGTATTTTCAGTTTTAAGGTAACAGGGTAACTGTTCCCATAAAGATGATACAAGTTGAAATATCCTGCAGTAACACAAAATTATTTACTAAACCAATCGCGGTTCTCAACTGCCTGTGATTTGTATGATTGGTCAATAACAATAAGGTTATACAAACAATGTATTTTATTGGCTGATTCACTGTGATAGTTACCTGCCTCTAATATTATTGTATATGTATTTTGTACCATTCAACAAAATGGAAACCAAACAATACATGAAGTAAATTATATATGTAAAAACGGTTGGTTTGGTTTGAGAAAATTTTTATTATAGAAGCGAATAAATTTTCGACCAACTTCGGTCATCGTCAGGTTCACAAAGAAAGAAAGAGCTAACTGACCGCAAACGCAAACTAACGTGGCAGGGGTTTAGTTTAGAGAGAGAGAAATCGGAAGAGTTCTCTCTCCAACTGGGGTGTTCAGGAACGTTGTAGTTCCTCTTCGTCCCCTTACATGAGAAAATTTTTAAAATATCCGTGGAATTTGTACTTTATTTTTAATATTTCAAAAATGGAGTGGAGTATTTGTGAGTGAGAAGAAGGGCGGGAGAACTGGACGAGGGCAGCGAAAGTGAAGTGAGCCAGACCTTGGCTCGAGGACGGAGTACACTGGCAGCTGGCGAATTGATTTTGAAAATTTACTATGAGTTATTTGATACCTTGTGACTGGGTAAACGGCCCTTTTCAGAATGAGGCTGGGACCCACAGATCCGATGCCAGAGATTTTGCTGTGGGGGGAAACGGGAGTACCCCGAGAAAACCCACTTTCACGGACTGGGCGCCGAATAATCTACCCAGACCGTGCCCGGAAGTAGCTGGGAAGAGAGAGAAAAAAATTAAAAAGATATAAAAGAAACTGATGAACTATGTTGGTGGTATACGTGGAAACTGTTAGCTGCAGTCTTGTAGATCAGGTGGTAACTTCGTCATGAACTTGTTTACACACTTGAAGCCCATTGGTGCAATTGAAAAACATGGTCTCGGTGGTGGAACTACTGGCTGTTCTTCGGTGAGTTGTTCTTCGCTGGTCTGTGATGCTTTGTTTCTTCTCGAGGTTTTGGTTTGAGTTTTCTGCGTGGAGGTAGTTTGTTTTTCAGTTTGAACTGTCGCGTCGATGGTTATCTTGGTATTGGTTTGAGTCTGGCTGGTTGTTGAATTCTGTGGAACTGGGATTGAAGTCTGGCATGAACTGTCCTTTTTCTTTCTTGAACTACTGGAACTTGGCGTGTTGCTAACAGTGGGAGTTGTCGTCTTCTGAGTCGAGTTGTCTGAATCTGTCTTCATGTTTCTTCTAATTAGGTCTGGACTCGGCAGTATTTCGGTAATTTCATGTTGGAAGATTTCCGTTGATTGTTTGCGATATCTGGGTGCTTTGTTTGAACCAGTATTGAGTAGTCGTCGATGTGGGCGTTCGGCTCTAAAATGAAATATATGACAATAACAGCCGTCACGTAAAATACAGTCAGCACTGTACTTCGACGTTGTCACTATCTGTAAAATACAGTCAGCACTGTACTTCGACGTTGTCACTATCTGTAAAATACAGTCAGCACTGTACTTCGACGTTGTCACTATCTGTAAAACAGTCACCACTGTACTTCGACGTTGTCACTATCTGTAAAATACAATCAGCACTGTACTTCGACGTTGTCACTATCTGTAAAATACAGTCAGCACTGTACTTCGACGTTGTCACTATCTGTAAAACACAGTCAGCACTGTACTTCGACGTTGTCACTATCTGTAAAATACAGTCAGCACTGAACTTCGACGTTGTCACTATCTGTAAAACACAGTCAGCACTGTACTTCGACATTGTCACTATCTGTAAAATACAGTCAGCACTGTACTTCGACGTTGTCTCTATCTGTAAAATACAGTCAGCACTGTACTTCGACGTTGTCTCTATCTGTAAAATACAGTCAGCACTGTACTTCGACGTTGTCTCTATCTGTAAAATACAGTCAGCACTGTACTTCGACGTTGTCGCTATCTGTAAAATACAGTCAGCACTGTACTTCGACGTTGTCTCTATCTGTAAAATACAGTCAGCACTGTACTTCGACGTTGTCTCTATCTGTAAAATACAGTCAGCACTGTACTTCGACGTTGTCACTATCTGTAAAATACAGTCAGCACTGTACTTCGACGTTGTCACTATCTGTAAAATACAGTCAGCACTGTACTTCGACGTTGTCACTATCTGTAAAATACAGTCAGCACTGTACTTCGACGTTGTCACTATCTTCATGAAGTGCGTGGGATGGTTACTGTTCTTAGAATAAATTCGATGAACTGCATATACCTTGGCTTGTATTTGGGGTTCTAAGGTTTGTCTAATTTCTTCTGGTTGAATTGATGGGTCGACGCCCCTGAGGAATACAGAATAAAGATTGACTGGACTTTTAGTGGGGGAACAACTTACTTTAAATTCAGTGTTCCATGGCTGGCACAGATAAATTTGGTCTGCAGTAGTGGCTGGTTGGATGAGGATTCCGCCTCGGCGTAAAATACGGGTCCTGGACGGTTCAATGGTTGCCCCAGGCTTGGCTCGGGCGATCAACGTGGCGACTTGGTACGGCGTGAGGTTCGGCGGTAGGCCGTCGACGATTACCGGCGGCACTAACGGCCTGACTGGCGAGGATGAACGTTTCGTTCTAAATAGCATATTGGCGGAGATATTGGCACGTCTGACTGACTAGCTCAGGTCTACCTCTCGACAAGACTCTCGCTAACTGACCGATTGCTGACCACATGTTTGAAGGGGGTTGTGTAACTGAGTGTGGGAATGTAGAGGGCGTGCTTAGATGTTTGATTATATTTATTAATATAGGTATAAAGGTGTTCCTTTGTATTGGTTTATTTTTGGCTTGAGTTGTTGTATAAGTAAGGCTTCTTTAATTTTGCATTTGTTTATATTTGTTTCTTTATTTAGTATTTGAGTGTTTTCTGTGGTTATGTTGTGTTTATTTGATTTGTAGTGTTCGAAAACGTGTGAAGATGACTTTTGTGTTCTTTGAATCTAGTTTCCTGATTTTTTAATTTGTGGGATATATTTAATTTTGTTAGTTGATTTTGCCTTATATCTAGGTGAGTGCGTATAATGTTTTATACGGTTTGTGGAGGAAACTTATTGATGTTGATGAAGTATTGTTTTATTTTGTCTAATTCGTCGTTAATTTTATCTGGGGAGCATAGTTTTATGACTGTGTTTATTTGGTTTCTTAGTATGTTAAGTTTTTGTTTTGTTTCATTAATTGAATTTAACTGATCTCCATTTATAAGAACCCTCTGATTAATTCCATCTTGTCTGCTGAAAAGACCACATGTCTACAGCTTTTATTTTGCCAGTACTTGCGATCCAATGGTTGTTTCGTCCTTTTTGTGCATAGTTCTCTTCCAAGTTCACTGAGATTGGTTACTTCGTAGTAATGTGTGTCTTACTGTTTTATAGGAACAATTAAACCTTTACTTTAATCAAAATTCACGACAATATATTTTCTCTGTTATTGACTCTATGTATAGAATATAGCCTAAGAAACTTTAGAAGTATTTTGTACCTCAACTACTTCTGTTATTAACAGTGTCAGTTTCACTTACATCATAAGTGTCTACCATACGACCCTATTGGATCATAAAAGGTTGGACTAGCCTATCACATTGAATAACCTTCAATGACCACAACTTTGATTTTTTACACGTTTGATATTTGTCTTTTCTCTTCCGGGAGCCACACTACTACTGGAAATAGTAAGGTTGTCCGTAAACACAGTTTGTTATGGTGAGTGAAAACATTCACATTAGTAAACAATCAACATGAGACTTACATGAATACACCTCCTTCTAGATGCTTTAGACATGTTAAAGGAAGACAGATAACACAAAATAACATTGAGTCTTTTTCCATAATAGGATTCTTTAGAGACTAATAAAGACGCGAGAAACAAGATAAAGTGATTAGATAATTTTATAACAAAGAGGAAGAACTGTAAACATGTTTATTTGGTTATAAACCGACAGATTTAACTGTTTTATCTCATGATGTAGAGAAGATGAATATCATCCTGTACTATTAGTAACAACACTGTTAACTTTACATCGTTACTAAAGTACACAAGGAACATATAACCGGTAGTATCATATATCAGATTGTTTTATATATCAGTTGAGGTGATTGTTTAGCATATGTCTTTTTAGAAGTTCTAGATCTGGCTAATAAATAATACGTTTCTAAACATTTGAATACAGTGATAAATTAATCGAAATACATTACATTGTACTTGTTTCACCGACTAAACAGTCTAATTGTATGGTTTGATTGTAATAAAGTGTAATATCTAATGTATTTATCCAAGTCTCTGTTTGTCTCCTTTTATTTATTAATCAAATTTTAAGACATAAAATGCTCAACTAAACAGATTTCTTGTATTCGAACTCTACCATTTCTATTTTGAAGGCGTTAAAATGTGACGGGCAATCCCACTTTAGTCTGTCGCTTCAAGAAGTAGGGACGACTAAAGGAGACATCTGTGGAAGAAAATCAGTAAACAAACCACCTGTTGTATTCATGGTAGAAAATTTGAAAGTTTCTAGTTATACTTTGCTTTGTTTGGTGGATTTAAAGGAAAACAAAAATAAATGTTCAAAAATGATTCATTGGTAAAATATTATTTCGGAATCAAAAGCATGTGTTTAACATTATTTTAACGTAACCACTTCGAAATTAATAAAACTATAACAGAAGCCCCATCTACTGTTTACTGTTTAAGTTAGAGCCAATGTGACTGTTGTGAGACTACGATGAGAATCAGTGCAACCAGGGTTGATTATATTATTTATATCAGTATAATTGGTGTGAGACGATTTGGGTGTCAGAATGACAGTTGAGAAACGATTATAGGAGTCAGTGTGACTAACACTGTTATATTCGTCAGTGTGACTGATTTGACTATTTTTATAGGTGACAATGGCTAGTGCGAGACCGTTATGAATGTTAAGATTACTGAGACTGTTATAGGTGTCACTGTGACTGAATCGTGCAATAATACCAGTTGGTTGTGATGCTCTTGGTTGAAAAAATACAGGGTTGACCTTTGGTTATCTTTTTTGGTGTCTCCATGTAGAACAATGTGGCTGCTGCACGTGAGTAACACTATCATATTCCTGTTATACACGTGTAACGTACAGTCTAGTCCTGGCCCTCTAGTTGAACTACAACCTATACAGAAGGCTGTAGGACAGTAGTTAAGACTGACGTAGTTAAAAATATATTCGTAATGTATTTAAAGTGTTTTCTTTCGGAGAATGAAATTATCATGAATATTGGCATATATGTTGTGACTACTGAGAGGAATCGAACCACTGATTTTAGAGATGTACATCTGAAGATGCATCACTGTTTTATTGGAGGACATCAAGAATATTAATATTAGAACCACAAAGCTTCAAAACAGACATTTTTTGATACAGACCCAACCAAGCCCAAATAAACTGTTTGTTTGTTTATTGAATTTCGCACAAAACTACTCGAAGGCTATCTGTGCTAGCCGTCCCTAATTTTGCAGTGTAAGACTAGAGGGAAGGCAGCTAGTCATCACCACCCACCGCCAACTCTTGGGCTACTCTTTTACCAACGAATAGTGGGATTGACCGTCACTTTATAACGCCCCCACGGCTCAAAGGGCGAGCATGTTTGGCGCGACGGGAATGCGAACCCGCGACCCTCAGATTACGAGTCGCACGCCTTAACGCGCTTGGCCATGCCGGAACCCCAAATAAACAATACTCCATCCTAGCTCACAGTTATGATTACATATATAGGCTGGCATGTGGAATATAGCATTAATATATGAACCTTTGTTAATATTTGAGCTACTGGTAATTTAATAAGCGCGTTGGTCCTAATATTTCTACTATTTTGTTGTTAAACAGGATCAATAGTTCACCAGTATGAAAATATAACTTTTGTTATAACTTGTAAGTGTTGAGTCATTTTAACAAATTAATTACACATATATCATCAACACATTATATTATCTCAGAAACTGTAAGCATATTTAGCAGTCTGTAGGTAGTGCTTCTTTCACGCAAAATGTGAATATTTGGATCGAATCACACATTAAAAAATACTAGTATATGGTCTGTAAATTAAAAATGTACATGTAGCGTAACGTTAGAATACAAGAGTTGTATAAATAAGCAATTAGATCTAAATTCCAGGTCAAACATCCCGGCATAGCCAGGAGGTTAGGGTACTTGACTTGAAATCTGAAGTCAATAGGTCCAAATCCCTGTCACAACAAGTATGCTCGCGTTTCCAGTCGGGGGGTGTTATAAAATGAGTCAATCCCAGTGCTCATTGATGAAATAGAAGCCAAGAGTTGGCGGTGGGTGATGATGACCAGCTACCTTCCTCGTTTCTTAAACCTAACAAACAAGTTGACTCCCTTTAGGTAAAGAAAGATATCACCCATCAGCACACATGAAATACTGCTAAGTAAGTAAAGGTGATTGTATAGAACACATCTGGGTCAAGTTTAACAATTTTTGTATCAGTTCTTTACTTTCGACTACATTACCAAAACTAACGAAGTCTGACACTGTACACCCAGCCTATTACAAGACATTTAAACTTTTTATACCTTCAATATGAGGCATTGAACCCTAGGTAACTAAAAATATCTAGGTATTCTGTGTCTGGAATGTCCATAATTGTGTCTCTCTGAACAAGTGAACAAAACTAATGAATTGGTAGATAAGTCTGTGGTTATTGTTGCAAGGTTGGAATAAGAGTTCGTGACAGACATTCCAAATTACTAACATTTTACCTTATTTAAATCATCAGTCAAAATTATAAACACAAAGTTTTCCTGTATGCAATAAACGCTACAGAAACTCGTCATATTTACACACAAAATGTCAGATAGTAAAACTAGCTCTGCTTTCAGTCACGTCACCTCTACAAGTGTCACTGTGATTTCTGAGACATCAGTATGGGTGTCACTGTGACTGAAGCGAAGTTGTTATCGGTGTGGATATCGTAAAATTGTATTATTACAGTAGCTTATTGTAAACACCCACTTCAACGAAACTATATCGAAATAAAAGTCGAATATATCCCTTACAGAATACAGTATACCAGAGATATTGTGTTAATTGTTTTGGTGTTGCTTGAACTTTGCTCAAAGTTACACGAGAGTTATCTCCGTTAGCCGTTCCTAATTTAGCAGCGAAAGGCCGCCAACTCTTCTGCTAGTATTTTGGTCATGAACAGTGGGATTGACCGTCACTTGGCTGAAAGGGCAAGCATGTTTGGTGGGACAGGGATTCGAACCCGTCACCCTCAAATTGGGAGTCAAGCGACTACTCGTCTGGCCATACAGGACTAATATAGTGTTAATGAAGGTATACCAACAATATAGTGTTAGTGAAAGTTGTTGAAAATGTTGATGTAAGTTGCCTTTTTCTCAATTCAACTAAGTTTAAGGACTATCTCCATCCTGAAAAGTCCTTCATTTGAACACGTCTTCACAATCCATGTACATGATTATTTTTCATAACCATCACATACTTTCCCAAATGTGACAAAGTCTTAGTGACTTCCAACTACATTCTAAATTGCAAATAATGTTGCTACTGTACCAGTGGAATCTTATATTCAAGATGTTGATTTTGTTATGCAAAATTATATTAGTATAACATTCTGAACCCTGTGTATACTACTAAAAATATAAAATGTGATCGTATTAAATCATCATACATGAACAATTTTAATATTTTAGTAAATATATAAATGATTTTTTCATCAGTTTCTGTTAAATAATAATTTAGTATTGAGTGAATCAGGTAGGATCGAACATGCTATGAAGATTTAAAAACTTGTTTGTTAGAATCTTTTAAACAAGCCTATCTAATAACAGTAGAACTATACAAAGATACAATAAAATGTAAATTAGTTAGTACTTTGTATTTTCAGTACATACTTGTGTTGAAATTAGCAAATGTAAAGGCATTCCTCATGTTGGTCAAGAACCAATGTAATGAAAATATATCAGACAAACTGTCTGTTCACTGTTTAAAAAATTCAGACTTTAGTTGTTGTTTTTTATACTTTTTTATACAGCATACCTACAGTTTGATAAAATCTCATTGCAAAAACATACACATGATTTGAATTATTCGTATCAATAAATAATCTGAACACGTGGATATAATATCTTTGAATATCTTCTGAGTAAAATGTTTCAACAATACCCTTTCCATAATTGATGTTTTGAACTACATGGAATCAGATATTACTGTTATATCATTTAAATGTGTCATTATATCTGTGATCTGCCTTTACAGGTTAAACATACTGATAAGTTATGATGGTAAGTGTTTTGCATAAAGAAAACCAAATAATTCTATTTTTGAATTTGCGAACAGAAGAAGCAGTAAATACGTTTTTCTATAGTTATTTATATATACGCTAGATTACACACATAAAATTTGAATACAGTTTTGGTAATGTCGATTTTCAGCTTTACTTTACATCTCTAGTGTCTATATTTTTTAAAGAAAAAGTTATAGTACGTTGAATGTGAATTTATGAAAATATAATATTCTCATACACCGTAAATATATTTCCGATAGATACCACGTCTCATAAGATGGCTTTACCGTTCAGTTTCTGCCGCCACTAGTTCCACCTCCCCAAGGTTTCAACAGGAACAGGACTACTTCTACTGTCGCAGCTGCTTGCAAGAAAAAAAGTACCAGAAGTGTGAGTCGAGGTATCAGTGTAAGAAATTATTACGATATCTTACCTAAACTCACATTGACTTGGTTGAGGAAACAGTGTATAATTTACCAAGATGAGCACCCTTCGGAAAGTGTCCAAATTCATCTCTATGGAGTGTGACATCTCAACTGAGAAGAATACACATGTGGGACAACGCTCATAACCAGATACAGTCTTCGCCCTTCTTGACAGTACGTTTCACTAAACTGGGTGTCAAAACGAGGATGACATCCTTAATTGTAGATATGATGGTTGGTCCACCTTTCCCATGGTAATGCGTGATACCCGAGTTAACACAGTGCATCTAGACTAGTCTATCTTCTTTCTATACCAGACCACCTGGGAATCAACCTTTTGAAGAAGATATGAAGGACGTTTCTTAACCAACTAATACTATTTGGTTGTTCCAGTACTTTTCTAAAACCAGTTTTACCACAAAATAACCAGCAGGAGATTGTACCCGGCAGTTATAACGTTCTCTAGTATACCACAAAGGAAAAATGATACATGGAAATGAAAAGTAAATAAGCTATACGTACAGTTACTCCAAAAGCCACGTTTAACACCGGAGAGTGGTGATAGTGGGATGATAATTAGACAGTGAGGGCCAGCTGAAAGGGTGAGAATGTTTGGCGCGACCGGGATGCGAACCCACGACCCTCAGATTACGAGTCGCACGCCTTAACACGCTTGGCCATGCCGGGCTAGTAAAATGTGTAAACCAATAAAATTAGAGATATTTTAATCAGCTACCACCTTACAAAATTTTAGTCTTGTCGTAATATTTTTCTCACACAAACAAACATTGATACAATTATCAGGCTATTTACTGCTAGTAGAGGTCGTGTGAATTTCCATCTTGGTTGTGAGTGGTTGAAATCCCGGCTAATATGTTGTCAAAGCTGTACGAATTAGCTCCGTCACGTATTGATTTGTAAGGATTGCACGACTTTATTACAGAGTACAATGATTCACAGCAGTATGTTGTACTAAAAATTAAGATGAGTCGCACACTGGTTTTCTTCAGTTCAGGATATTTTATTTCTGGAACTTGCTTCCAGAACTCAGTTGTATAATGGGATTTATGGATCATCTTTAGACCCAGGTCCTCCTGTAGTTCTATTAGTTTCATTTCCATAGTAGATGATTCTGTTACTACAGGTTCGAGAATTGGACAACCATCATTGATCACATCAGTGGATTTACAGAAATGGTAAAACAGGGTTTTAGCTTCCGCAAGTCCTCAAACCCGTCTAGGAAATTATCAAGCAAGTCTTGTAATTTATCTTTGTATTCTTCAAGTTTCTGGTTTTTTATTTCAGTATCAGGGAATGTATTTACTCTCCTTTTGAGATTGGGAAAGTGACTGAAGTTTCTTCACAATATGTTTTTTAAAAAATTCTTATTTTATTCTGAAAGTTGAAAATTGTCTGAGTAAGATCAGAAACAATCTTATCCTTCCCCTGTAGTGCCAAGTTGAGAGTTAGCTTATGACTCATAATATCAGTAAGGAGCATTGAGAGTTAGCTTATGACTCATAATATCAGTAAGGAGCATTAGATCTTGCATCCATTCACAATTTCCCATTTGAGGATAGAATCTTTTCTTTTCTTAAAGAAAAGTAATAGTAGGCTCCAACGGTTTCGCAAACCTACTTAAGACATTGCTGGTAGACAGCCACCTTACAATGCAGTAGAAAGAGACATCACTGGGTTTATCTTCAACCTCCAGTTCTTCAATAACATTTCTGAACTGTCGGTGGGTCTTCCCATTTAAACGTATTAAATTGACAATTTCAAGAACAAATTTCGTAACATCTTCATGCTTGAAGTATCTGGCTGCCAGGTGTTCACGATGAATAATGCAATGAACAGGAAGAAACTTTGGAAAGCTGGGATCACTTTTCGTGAGTGCAATTTATCCTGCATTTTCTCCACCATTGCAGGTGCTACATCTGTTGCAACACTGACGAGTTTACCCAGTGGAATATCAGCTTTATTAAAGATCTGTCAAGCGCATTTTTAATGTTAACACCACGAGTAGTTTATTTTCGTGCCACTAAGTCCAACATCTCTTCTTTCACAGTTATATCAGACGAAACATGACGAATAAATACCGCCAGTTGTGGGCTATCTTGTATGTGTGTAGATTCATTAAAGGCAAAGCTGAATGCAAGGGAATTTTTTAAATCATTTTGCATTTTGCCTCTAACATCAGCACTGATCTGGGAGATACATATCTCTGTAGTGTGGCGTTTAGCTATTTAGTGATGATTTTAACACTGTAATTCTGATTTAGATGGACAATCAGACGAAAACATTTTGTGATTTATTTCATAGTCGCATTTCAAGTTACCTGATTTGTAATGACGGAGTATCACATTGCAGATAAGACACAAAGGTTTACCTACTTTAACGGTGAATGCAAAATCTTCCTTGCACTCTGACTTAAAATTTCTGTTTTCATCTTCATAATTTCTCTTCTTACAGTTTGATAACGCCAACTTCCTTCACAGAATTTCCACAGACACTTCGAAAAAAGTGTAAAGAAACAATAAGCTCCAACACGCACAACTCAACCAAACTCTAGAACACTCAGTATCACACTAACACTTCAATAAATTCACTGCACGCAACACATCCACACACGCCACAATCACACAATCGCAAGCCACACCCATTAAAACTAACATTTTCAGCACTGGCTTGTACGATTATTGATTCTTCAGCACAATTCCTCTGTAATCCTTGTTGATCCGAAATTTCTTTAATCCGTGACTCAAATCTAGCATTAACTTTAGGATTTATTGTTACAATATTTTATCAACATCAATAAGTTTCCTTCACAAACCGTAGAAAACGTTATATGCACACACCTGGACAAATTGCAAAATCAGTTAAAAAAGTAAATATATCCCACGAATTAAAAAATCACGAAACCATAAACTGCTGTGTACCATGTATTCCCGACATCAGCAGAAAAATAACCAACATTTGGCAAAAACTAGTAACAAAATACGACATTCCACTTAATACCAAATTTATTCAAAAACCAGACACAAAACTAAGATCTATACTGTGTAAAACCTACACTGACAAAAACCACACCATTATTTATAAAATATAATTTGATAACTGCCACGACTTCTATGTTGGAGAAACAAGTAGAAAAATGGAAACTAGATTCAAAGAACACAAAAAGTCATCTTCACACATTCTCGAACACTGCAAATGAAATAAACACAACCATAGAAAACGCCCAAATACTAAACAAAGAAGCAAACATAAACAAAATCAAAATCAAAGAAGCCTTACTTATACAACAACTCAAAATAAACCAATAAAAAGGAACACCTTTATACCTATATTAATAAATATAATCAAACATCTAAGCATGCCTCTACATTCCTACACTCAGTTGCACAACCCCTTCAAATATGTGGTCAGCTATCAGTCAGTTAGTGATCAATGGTGACGAGAAAACCCACTTGTAGAGAAAAATATATATGTAAAAAAATTTTTCTCAACCTAAACCAGCCTTTTTAACATATATATCGGTCGGTTACTTCTTTCTTTCTTTGTGAACCTGACGATGACCGAAGAAGATTGAAACGTTGTTTGCTCCTTTACATAAAATTTTCTCTATCCATACCAGCCGTTTTTACACATATATTTTTCTATACAAAGGGTTTTCTCGTCATCAATGATTATAATTTAAATTAATTTCAAACAGGTAATCACTTAAAACCTATCCTTAGTGACATACTCTCATGCTGTCAAACTAAGTATAACTGTAGTTCTTAACGTCTGTAGCACAATATAGAACACCAGGTAACTTACAGAGTTGTCCACTATCCTACTTATTTTAACACATCTGTTTCAGGAGGATCTATATAAGTTTTGATTTACCACCATACCAGGTTTCTAACTAACAGTCAGGAAGGAAATCTAGTTGTTGGGGGTGCATGAAAATTTATTTCTGAAGTTCTAAAAATGTAAAATTTAAAACAGGTTGCCTCACCTTTCAAATACAAAAAGCCTGAGATGGAAGATTGAACCCAAAGAAAGTCATAAAGACCAATGGGTCTCAAAACCTGGGTTCTAAGAAAGGAAATTAACAAGCTAAATATTACAGTTATAAGAGGTAATTAATCAGAAGTTAAACAAAATCAAAAATCAGAACCAGTGTTAGAAACAATAGATTGGATTGGACTACAGCCATGTAAGAATTAAATGAAGAAGACCATTTTCATGAGACTCTCAGAAAAAGATATCCTTCTCTACAGATTAATTCATTAGCCTAGGTGCCCTTTAATTAATATAAAAACTGGAGAGGAGGTGGAGTCTGACAATATATGCACAGCTGGGGAGTCATATACATTCTCAGGTGTGGTAACAGATGATGATGTAACATTTAGTCAGGGTAAAACTGTGTTGAATGGAAAAAGTCTCGATGGAGGAAGAAGAGCCCACTAACATGTAATGACTGGAAGTTCTTTTAAGTCTAAGGCTCTCTACATTCACTTAAAAATCCAATCACTTTATAAAACCAGTGTTATAACTATGATAGAGGAAGAAACTGAACATACTCAAGGAAAAAACAGTGATAACTCAGAATATATTAAAGTAAATACAGTCTAAATTCTAGGTAGGAAATCTTAATATGTAATTAAAAGTTCTTTCAAAAATAAAACTATTGAAGCATCATGGGCACAGATTCTAGAATATCTTATGTCTGATGCAAATACTAAATGAATATATAATTTGAATGAAAGATAACAGAATGAACAAGCCATTTATGAGTTTGAAGGAAGAAAAAAAAAAAGAACATGAAATGCAAGATTAAACTCTAGTCCCACATAGGACTACATGTAGAATTACTGTAAGGTTTGTATAACGTCTATAATGTCTTTGAATAATGAGGGCAAAATAGATGAAATGGAATCTGAAAGTGGCAGGTAGAGGAGTTCTGTAATCATTTTTGAATAAAGTTCACAATCATGAAACAAATACATCAGGAAAACAGCTTGTTGAGGCGTTGAAGATACAATATATTAAGTTTCATGCATCGGCTCTTGAAGAGGTAGCCCAATAAGACTGATATATAACAAGGAAATAGAATCGACAAAAGAGGACTAACAGTGAAAAGTAACCTTGTAGTTCTATAAGATATAGAACAAATAGAGAAACACAAGAGTGATGAAAGAATGAGGCATGCTGTGTAACAACAACGGAAGATTGAGGTCCTACTGAAAATCAAGGTGTCACTACAGGTTTCACATATGAGCATACCCTACAGGAAGGGTTTTGAAATACAGCCATTATATCCAAAGTAAAAGGTATAAGATTATGGACATCATATGGCTGAACCAAAACTTATACTGTATTAATCGAAAAGCACAAACGTAAATGTTGTGTTGGTGCTAAATGTAAAATGGAGCTATGGATGATCAGCCCAAGAGATGTAGCTGACTGACTGGTCACTTTAGTGTGTTCAAGAGATGCAACAGAATAAGTTAATCCATGTAAACCAAAGTCTGATATTGAATGAAACTAATGGAGAAGACCAGAAAAACTAGATGACTCGAGAAAATTATTGAAACCAAGACAAAAAGAAGGAATGTGAAATACACCTCCATATATCAAAGAAGTAAAATGTTGGATGAAAGATAAACAAGAATGTGAAGTTAAATATCCTGTGTATTCACTGTTGTTATCAAGTTACCTTGATATAGAATCTTTTATAACAAACCTTACACTTTCCATATTAAAATTAAATATTTCTAGGAATAGATAAGTTGAGGCAGGTCCATAGCACACCATATGGTGGCAGAACTACAAAGAGAGAAAATAAAACCTTGTAGAACATTAACAAACAATTTCAACTGCTCAATTCTGAATAAAGTTGAGACTTCCTGATCTACAATATGTGACTGAATAGGAAAAAAAAAAGACGTGAATGTAAGAATGAATAATCTCAAACCCAAGGATCTCAAGGCCAAGTGTCTCACAGACGAACCACAGCAGTCCAGAAAGTAGACTTGACCAAAACAGAAAACATTAATTACATATGTATACTCTGAATTACAATAAAGGGTAAAAAGAAACATGTAGAAGTAGCTAATGTCAACTGAGAAATATATCAGGAGGTAAGGCAGGAGTACGGACATTAATTTATATATGTTATTCAAGTAAAGTTGACACATCAGTTTCCAATTTTAATACTGGTAGAAATATCTACAGCAGTAAGTAACATTGGCTTCAGAATTAACAATGAGCAATTTAATGACACAATTATCAAAAAAACAATTTGAACTATAATACGAAATTGAAGCTTATATATGTTCTCATGCAGACACAATAAATCAGTGGTTCTCAACCTTTTCTGGCTTGCGGCACTCAACGACAATCTGAAAATTTTCGCGGCACACGTGGAAAGCCTTAACGATTTTTTAGGTACACGTTACACGGCAAGCGTTAAAAGCCGTAGAACGAAAATCACGGCCGAAGTAAGTGATAATAATGTCATCTGCACATTGACAACACTACCGCTTGCTTCGGCCGTGTGTCGTTCTGAGGCTTTTAACGATTTTGTGGTATATCAGAAAAATCAAAACTTTTATTTTACATATGTTTTCAATGTGACACTTGTGCCTGCTTCCGAGAGCAAATCAAATTGAAGCGAGGCTCTAACGTAGACAAACAAGTTCGCATTATAACATTATAGTAATTTTTTTAGTGAACTGTAGATCGCTTAATGTGTTCAAAATTTGAAGGACAATTTTCTTCTTTGACGGACATTCGTTAACAGAAGGTAAACAATCAAGGACTCCTTTCGAGATCTTATTCTTCCACAGCATCACCTTTTCATCGAAGGCCTTCAGTTTGACGTTGCAATGTTTTCAAATGGTCCTTGGAGACTTAAGTTCAGAGAATTTAATTTGTCAAACAAGTCGGAGAGAAATTAAACCTTCAGCCACCAGATCTCATCATGAAAAGAAAATTCAAAACCTGCTTCCTTAACCTCCAAGAACGAAATTACTTAAGTTTTTAATTGGACAAGACGCTTTAACATCTTTCTCCTTTCGAAAGCCATCGAACTTCAGTGTGATACAGTAGCTTCTTGGAATCTGAATCCATCGCCTCACAGAGAAGAGAGAAATGTCGAGATTGAAGTGGCCGAGACTTGATGAAATTCACCACTTAAATAACTTGATCCATAACAGACTGCAAATCTTTCGGCAAAGATTTGGAGGCGAGCGCCTTTCTGTTAATCATGCAGTGAACAATCCTAATGTTTGGATTTTGTTGCACCAAAGTGACGAATCCTCTTTTTTTCCTTGCATTGAAGGACAGCCATCGGTGCAAACGCTGACACAATTTTTCCAATGTAATTTGAAGAGCAAAATGTTTTCATTCACCAATTCAAAAATGTCTTGGCCTTTCGCTGTACTTTTTAAATCTTCGCAAAATAAGCATCTACGATTTTTCCAAACTTTATGAATCGAACAAAAGCCAGAACTTGAGCTTTTCCACTAACGTCAGTAGATTCATCAACTTGAAAAGACCATAGTAGAGACAATTCATCTTCAGGCGCTTCAGTGTTCGCAAACGTGATCCTTCAAATCCGACGATAAGTCTACAATTCTGCCCGAAATTGTGTCATTGGACAGTGGAACTTGCTTAACCTTTTCGGCGGCATCCGTTCCAAGCATAGTTTCAACAATGATTGCTAACGCTGGCGTAATGACTAATTCGGCCTCCGTATGCGCTTTCTTGCATTTCGCCAACAATTGAGCAACCTTATAACTTGCAATCAATTCGGGCAGCTTCATGTAGTTCACAAGCTTCCTTCATTGTTCATGTTGTTGAGCCGCGAAAGTCTCGAAGTATTCTTTTGGTTTATCCTTCACAGCTGAATGTTTTATTTCCAAGTGTCTCTTCAGTTTGCTAGGAACAAGCGCCTCGTTCGATAAAACTGCATTGCAGAGTAGGCAGAATGGTAATTGAGAATGTTCCGATTCCAAAGCGATAAAACCGTATTCGATGTATTCATTTTTGTACTTTAGTTTGATTCCTTGCTTTTGATTCAACACATCCTCCTTTGCAGCACCAGACTTACTTAAATATCTTTCTATGGATAAATGATAAAGCTAATTCATACACGATAAGCACGAAGCAGGTTACCGTAGAATGAGGACGTTCCAGAAAGCAGTTTGATTGTTTGATGCATCATTTATGACATACGAAGCGCTTTTTGCGCCACAATTAAACTAACAGTCGAACCGTTGCAGTCGAGAATGAAATTTAAGTATGAACTTCTCAGTGCTCGAGTTCAATGAAAACCATCGAATGTTTTGAAAGGTTTCAGAGTGTCTCTATAGTAGCTTTTATTAACTGATGTGATCGACTTGCTTGTAAAATCCCAAGAAAGTTGAATGTGTTTCAAAAACACCGCGGCACACCAGCCAATCTCTCGCGACATACCAGTGTGCCGCGGCACACAGGTTGAGAATCACTGCAGTAAATCATAAGGAAGACAGAAGTGTAGTGAACTTTGGGGAAGTTGATGCATTTTGCACTGTGCCAAGGACATTAAAACTGTAGACAAGCGGTTGTTGATAGCACAAAAGGAACTAAACTGGGCCGCTTTTGTGTCGCACGCTGGTAATCCCACATATAATACTACATAATGTATATATCTATAGAAAGCGTTTTAGTTTTGGTTTATAATATTGTTGTATTTAATATTTATTTGATATATGTTTAGTTTAATTTAATATTGCTTTAGAAGGCTTATTAGTTTATTTTCATGTGAAAAGTTAGTTTAAAATTACTGTTAAATGTTATTAAGTTCCTGGGCTGGACAATTCTAACAGAAACTTTTGTTGGTTAACACATTTCAACTGATAATACAATATATTCATATGAGCTAGTTAGCTTACCCTTCACGTCAGATATTTAGTAAAGAAAATCTCAGACATAATATTACTTCAAAGGTAAAGAACCAAACTTGTGTCACTCACCAACTTTACATTTTTCTCTTCATTTCTTTCATCATGATTATTCCATAGAGTGCAGCTGTACAACACATTTTTTTGTGAGAAAAGAGTTGGATTGACAGATAACAATTTAAAGAAGCTGCTACTACTCAAATTAAGCAAAAAAATTACAATAATTATAAAGGTCAATAATAACACATTTTTATAACAAAGCCTAAACTAACTCATATGATCTTGTTACACTAATAATTTCACTGATACATTACTCAAAAAAGTTTAAACATATTCAGCCACAATGTCATTTTTTAGCTTGAGTGTACATATGGGTATTAATGAAGGGGGGAGTGTCCCTCTAGGAAAATAAGAGATTATTATTTCTTTATTCATTCAGCATATGTATGTCACTTTTCTAACGATTCACAATTTCACACTACTCTCCCTCCCAGAAAATTTCTGTAGACACCCATTAATGTATATTTCTCAGTGACTATATACTACAATTAAGGATCAATCTTATTGTTATAATTTGTTTCCTTCACGATCATTGTGATAATTTAGTCTTGTTCCGTTTCCAGGAAATCTGGTCATTCACTATTCTGTAAATACTATATTCCAAGCTTAATATATCACTTTTGAACCAAATATTGAAAGGGCACCAAAATAGTATATGTCACCAATACTTCTGTTCTACTGAAGCTATAAAGATTACCCAAGATTCCTTTTTAACATCTCAGGATTTCAGAAATTCAATGGAATAAAATTTAAAAGTGTCAGACTAAGCATTCAAGGTTTGTTACAGGTCGAAGTAAATTTTCTAAAATGTTTACTAGGGAACTACAATAATGTAGAGATCTATAAAGCAAAAAACTTTACTTAGGACTAACCCCTATGTATGTGGGTTGGGGTCAAAGTTCACCTCCCAATCTCTTTAACAGAGAGCCATTCAACTTACATATATGAAATCAACTGTTACTAGTTACATACTTTACCTGAAATTTCAGATTCATCCACAGTTTTTGATAGATGAGTAAACACTAGATATAATATGAACTGTAGGATGGATAAAATTATATTATATTCTTCACATGAACATCATCTTTTATTTATTTACTTTAAATTATTTATTTTATTTTGTTACTTTGTATTTTAATTCCTCTTCATAAGATGTTGGAACTTTATAAATTTAGAAATATTTGTATCTAATATTTTACCTCATTTAAATGTATATTGCTGAAAATGGGATATTTAAAACCATCCTAGTATTAAATGTCTCAGAGTCAAATGTTTATGTTACTGTTGTGCTTTTATTCATCATTCCTAAAACAATTCTATGAATTCATATTTCATGTTACAGAGACGTAGACAAGTAATTAATTGGTACAATAATCCACTTAGAGAAACAAAACTTAAAATTGCTAAAGTTATTAATCATATTTGAGCTCTGTACAGTTGATGCAACTTTTCAGTAACAATTTGTTTTTGAATTTCGCACAAAGCTACTCGAGGGATATCTGCGTTAGCCGTCCCTAATTTAGCAGTGTAAGACTAGGGAGGCAGGTCATCACCACCCACCGCCAACTATTGAGCTACTCTTTTACCAACGAATAGTAGGATTGACCGTCACATTATACCACGCCCCACGGCTGAAAGGGCGAGCATGTTTGGTGCGACGGGGATGCGAACCCGCGACCCTCAGATTACGAGTTGAACGCCTTAACTGACTTGGTCATGCCGGGCCGCAGCAACAGTTGAGTAAGCTTTTAAAATACAACTATGTTATACATTTTACAGCAATTAAATCACCAATGTTAAACTGACAAAGCAGATTTCCTTCATAGAAAATTGTAAACAACTATATTACTGTATACATTTATTACAAAAAACTTGACAGACTATCAAACTATGTTAACTTATACAGTGTAAAACCTGTAAGAAAATCTAATACTTTCAAGAGACACTCACTCTTTTGCAGATGAACACCTCACTGTTTATAAATAACTAAAGATTTTAGTGTTTTATTTATAACACTAAGTTATCTCATGTTAACGTATGATTAAGATTGAATAAGTAAGATAATGAATTTCCATATATCCAAATGTATGAAAATAAACTCTTATCTAACAAGCAGGCATGACAGACAGCTGTTTCGTATATAAAACTGTTACTCAAGTACTCACCATGCATATGGAATAATGATACATCTTGGTAGGAAAATTATAGTTAATTATATATTTATCTTAATAGTTGGACGTCTATCCATCTGTTTCTAATATGCAAAAATAATTTTCAGAGATACAGAAACATAACAAATCATTAACTTTCTGTTGTGGCTCAGTTTTCACTTTTTT